>NC_064810.1:110399067-110769567 GCF_023721935.1 Panthera uncia | reverse complement strand
CTCCTTTTCTCTCTATCCCCTCCCCTGCTCTCTCTCTCTCCCCATATAGAAACAAAACAAAACTTGTGATCTGCTCCTCTTCTTTCCAGCCCTTCCCCCTCCCCCCCCAACACTGCTTATACTATTTAAAAAAAAAATTTTTTTTTTTTTTTAACGTTTATTTATTTTTGAGACAGAGAGAGACAGAGCATGAACGGGGGAGGGGCAGAGAGAGAGGGAGACACAGAATCGGAAGCAGGCTCCAGGCTCTGAGCCATCAATCCAGAGCCCGACACGGGGCTTTAACTCACGGACTGCGAGATTGTGACCTGAGCTGAAGTCGGATGCTTAACCGACTGAGCCACCCAGGCGCCCCTGCTTATACTATTTTAAGAGATATTACCATCCCAGAAATCTGGGTGATATTCTTTCTTGAAAACCTCACTCTGTCATTCCATCTAACACTTCAATAAAAGCCCTGTTGAGTAGCCCTCCTAAATAGCCCTTTATATTTCCCCTCTCTCTACCTCTAATCACCACCATCTTGGTCCTAGCTACTGTCATCTGATGTCCCAACTCTTTTCTTTTTTTTTAAACAAATTTTCTTTCTTTTTTCAATTTTTTAACTTTTATTCATTTTTGAGAGAGACAGAGTGTGAGAGGGGGAGGGGCAGAGAGAGAGATAGAGAGAGAAAGACAGAATCTGAAGCAGGCTCCAGGCTCTGAGCTGTCAGCACAGAGCCCAATGCGGGGCTCGAACTCAAAAACCACAAGATCATGACCTGAGCTGAAGTCGGACACTTAACTGACTGAGTCACCCAGGCGCTCCTGAAGTCCCAACTCTTAGGAGAGCCTGCTGACTAGTTCCCATCCCCTTGCTGCAGCCTCCCATTTAATCTGACCCAACTCCAGTCACTTGACCACACTGTAGATTTATTCAAGTTGTATGACTTTACCTCTCTACATAAAACCCTTTACTATTCTTGTGATAAAGATAGAAGGTCTTCACTTGGTTCATAATATCCTGTGTAGTCTGTCCTCATCCATTGCTTAGCCTCAGGTCACACCCAAGTCCCTTCTGCTCCTGCTATGATAGCCTTCTTTCTCTGATTTTCTCAACCCTGCAGTCTATTTATATGTGCTCTTCCTGTCCCTCTTTTTAGGTACCTGTATGCTCGAGATTGCTTTGCCTTCCTGATAAATTGATCCTTTTATCATTGTGAGTTGTCCTCCTTTATCTTTGATAACGCTCTTTATCTTGAAGCTATTTATTTATTTTATTTATTTATTTTTTACATTTATTCAATTTTGATAGAGCACATATGGGGGAGGGGCAGAGAGAGGAGACACAGAGTCCAAAGCAGGCTCCAGGCTCCAAGCCATCAGCACAGAGCCCGACACGGGGCTCGAACCCACGAGCTGTGAGATCATGACCTGAGCCGGAGTCGGACGCTCAACCGACTAAGCCATCCAGGCGCCCCCTGAAGTCTTTTTTTTTTAAATGTTTGTTTATTTTGAAAGAGACTCCACTCTTGTGAGCAAGCAGAGAGAGAGCAGAGAATCCCAAGCCTCCTTGGCCCTGTCAGTGCACAGCATTACGTGGGGCTTGATCTCAGGAACCTTGAAATCATGACCTGAGCCAAAATCAAGAGTCGGACACTCAACCCACTGAGCCACCCAGGAGCACTGAAGTCTACTTTGTCCAATATTAATATAGCTACTCCAGCACTCTTAGGCTTGTTGTTTTCACTGTTGATATCTTTCCTATCCATTTACTGTCAATTTACCTTTTACAATTTGTTTATTTAAAAATGATGATGATGATGATGATGTAAATTCTATGCCGAATGTGGGGCTTGAACTCACAACCAAAAACTCAGAGTGATTCAACACTTCGATACAAATGCACTCCTTAATCCCCATCAGCTATTTAACCTTCCTTCCCATCCACCTCGCTTCTGGTAACCATCAGTTTGCTCTCTATAGTTACGAGTCTGTTTCTTGGTTTGCCTCTCCTTTTTTATCCCCCTTTGCTCATTTGTTACTTTGATTCCACATTAGTGAAATCATGTATTTGTCTTTCTCTGACCAATTTCACTTAGGATAATACTTTCTAGCTCCCATCCATGTTGTTGCAAATGGCAAGATTTCATTCTTTTTTATGGCTGAGTAATATTCCATTATACACATGTGTACGTGTGCACACACACGTATCTATATATTTGCCACTGTATCCACCTATCAGTTGATGGATACTTGGCTGTTTCCATAGGATTTTGCTTTTTTTATCCATTCTGACAATATCTCTCCTTTAACTGGAATCGTAGTCTATTAACATTTAATTATTTAATAAAACTTGATATGGTTGGATTTAGATATCACATTTTACTATTTGTTTTTTTCTGTGTCTCCTGCTGTCTTTTGGGTTATTAAACAGTTTCTTCTAATTTACCTATTGATATTTTAGTTATACCACCTTACATTGTGTTGTTTTTGTTTTTGTTTTTTTGGTGTGTGCATGTGATTTCTTTAGGAAGTACAATATACATCCCTAACTTTTCAGTCTTAGAGCTAATATTGTATCACTTTATGCAAAATGTCAACCTCACCATTATAAAGTCTTCCTCTTAGTTAACTCCTACTTCTCAGGAGAACTCAGCTCAAAGGCCACTTCAGGGAATTCTTGCCTGACTTCTCAGACTGTGAAGCTGCTATAATGTGTGTCCTGAGCAGGTAATGCTTCTCCTTGGGGCATTTATCACTTGTAATTTGCTCACTTTGGGACCCCCAGTACTTAGCTCAGTGCTGTATACTAATTTATTTGTTGATTGAGTGAAGGGGAGCCCTGAGTTGTGGTTTGAAGAAGGCAGAAGATTTCATGATAATGTACTCCAGGGGATGGGAATGGCATTATGTAAGGCTTAGAGGCTGAAAAGATGACGTATGTGGGAAGGAATATAATAGTCAAGTAGATTAAATGACTTAAAATATAAAAATAAAATATAGCTGTAAGTTTTTCTAACAGTAGCCACCATTTATAGAGCACTTAATATGGGCCAGGCACTGTGCTAAACTCTTTGTACGTTTTATCTTATATAACCTCAACCCTGTGAGTTATTCTTGCCGCATTTCAAACAAAGCAACTAAGGTATAGAGAGGTCGCTTACCTCGTTCCCAATCACAGGTAAGGGCTCTGCATTCAAACTCAAATCCCTGTGATTTTGATGCTCAGGATGGAAGTGGGACTGAGAAGTGGAACTTGATTGTTTATGGCATTTAATGCCTGTGTAAGGTAATTGTGTTTTGATTTGGGGCCCCGAGTTCAGTGGAGAGAAGCCCCATGGATGCTACTGTGGGTTTGTAGAATCTCATGTTACATGCTTTTATTCTTTAGCCCCTTCTGGGGAACAGAAGAAAAAAAAAGTAGAGAGCCTTTGGAGGCTTTTGCATAGTGGAGGGCAGATAAGAAAACTTGTTTCGGGAAGGTTCATCAGGAGGCCAGTGGGCAGGATGGATTCAGGTAAAAGTCTAGACAGGAAGGGAAATACGTGAGAAGCAGTGGCCAGGACCCACTGTGATAGCAGCCACAGTTTAGAGAGGGAACTGTAGTATTTTAAAGGAAGGAGTGAATGTGAGACATGTTTTGAGAGAATTCTGAGTAGAATCGGTTAGGAATGAGGCATGAGGATAAGAAGATCAATCCCTTTTCTTTTGGGCCATTTATACCTGCTAACTCTAGGTGTTACCCCAAGACCATTAAGTACACCCATGCTGGAGATTATAACAGCCTTGTTTCTCAAAATGGGGTGCCCAGACATCCTCAGAGGTCTGAGAGAATGCTTTTTTCAGGAGAGTTGTACAAGGCTAGGAAAAATAGTTAGAAAGCTGTGTTTTAAGATTTTGTTTGTTTGGGTAAGATCATAGCAAACACAGTCTGCCTGACTAGCGCGTAGAGGGACTTTTTTCTACTTCTGTGGTATTATTCCGGGTGGACATTTCTGCCCAGTTCATTGAACAGTCATTGAGTTAGTGTGTTCAACACGAGTAGATGACTAAACAGGGCATGTGTGCACATGTTCTGTGGGTTAGAGGAGAAGTCTGGAGGAGGTTAAGTATGTGTGTGCTTGTGTGTATGTGTGCATCTGTGTATGTGTTTGTTTGCATTTATTTTCTGCCTTTGAAATGATCATTCAAAATTGACCTTTATTGTTTTTTTCTTGAGAAAGAGCTTAACCAGTTTACAAACTAGTATCAAAATATTTTCACTTTCCCAATGAAGCATTTTATTGAAATTAAAAGATTCTCTGAAAGTGATCCAAAAAATAAGATTATTCTATGAAGTTCAAGGTAAATGTGTGAAATTTATGGGTGTGTTTAGAGTTCACCCAAGGCCTTGAAGATCTGGTTTGTGTGTCAGTATAGAATGCAAAGGTACAGACAAAGTGAATCCTGGTCTTCCATATGAATGTGGGACAATTTCTAGGATTTTGTTTCTGTTTGTTTCTGGGTGCCTGTCTCCCTGAAATTGCTTTAAGGCTTATTATTTTAGTAGAAACCCAGGACAAGAGGTTGAGAGTCTGCCTTTCTCCATGTTGAGGCTACGTTTGGACCGGTTCTGTGTTGAGCCTGTTGAATTCATATGTCCCTTGGTCTGATGCAGTGCTGCCCTAGGCCACCAGGTGAGGACTGTGAATTTATATTCTCAGCCAGCATTGTCTCTTGGCTGAGTAAATATGAGGTCTCACATATAAACATTGGTCTGCATATGCAATATTTTGCCCTTGATGCTGTTGATAATAAATAAATAAATACATTTAAAAAACTCTCTGAATGCATAGTTGTCCCCCTCTCCCCAATGGTTAACTACAAGTACTTTTTTTTTTCTTTTATTCCCCGTGTTGTACAATGTGAAATTTTTCAACCTTTTAATAAGGAGTCCTTTTACTGGAAAAGAGCTCTGCTGATCCAGTGCCCAGAATGTAGGTGTAAGAATGAGACCCTGATTAATGGTTGGGTGTGCCCCTAAGGTTTTGGGGTTTTAGTTGTCTCACCTTGCACATAGGCAAAGTAGCAGCTGATGCTTCTATTATAAATCATTGACGAGGTGTGGCAGAAGAAGTTTAAGTCTCAGTAAGAACCATTGTTAGAATTTTGGTGGTTACCTTCTTATTTAGAAAAATCTTTGAAGAGGTTCAAGGCTAGTGCAAGAGGAAGCTATTTGTGTCCCATACAGCTTCTGGCATGGGGATTGTAGAGGCATGCTTTCCAAAATCTGGACTCTCTCCCTTCTACTTTTTTCTGATTAGATTTGGCAAAGGCCTTCAGAGCAAAGCATCATAGAAGTTTGTTGTTTGAGTTCATGTAACACACATTACTTCTTGTTCTGTGTCTCTTCTTGCTGCCTAATGCCATTAAGTATCCGTGTCCTAACCCATTTTCCCCATTTGGGGTCTGCAGACATTCTCAGGTCAGAGAGAATATTTTTTCTTTGAAAGAGGTGTGTTGGTGCATGAGCAGAGTTTGAGAAATACTGGCTAAACAATAATAAACACTCTAGAATTTGAAATTGACTTTTAACTCATTGTTTAAATTCTTGCCATTGACTTTCACGCTTTTCAGAAACTTTAGGAAATAAACTACCAGCGTGCATATTTTGGTTGTGATGCTTTGGGCTTTTACTCCCTTTCCCTTAGGGGACCTAAAGTTTTCTGTCAGTAAACCTTAAACACAGCTTCTGTTTTGGCCGTTTGCATCCTGATGTAATTGAGTATACGGTGGCCTTGGTGTTTTTATTTGTTTTGGGTCTATGAGAAGCGAAAGAGTGAAAGAGAAAGCTTTATGCCCTAGTTTCTTTATATACATACACATATACCTATACCTATACGTATACGTGTGTGTGTGTGTGTGTGTGTGTGTGTGTGTGTGTATTGCTTTGTATTTGCACCTTTGTAGTAGGGCAAGGGAGATGTGGTAGAGAATTCGGACCAGCCTTTTTTGGATGTATAGTTTTCTCCTCCTGATGGTGACTGCAGCACTGATGCTGGGCATGGGAGCCCTGGTTTTCTAGAAGCCACAAACTCCAAATCTTTATGTCAGTGGTTCTCTTTATGTGTGGTACCTGGATTTGCATACTTCATTCATATGTTGTTAGAAATTCAGATTTTCAGGCCCCACCCCAGGCCTACTGAATTGGAAATTCTGGGGATGGGGCCCAGGAAACTGTGTTAAAACCCGTGGTATTCTGATGTACGCAGATATTTCAGAACCACCTCTTAAGACCAGGTCTTTTTAGCTTCCGAAATAGACATTTTGTACACGTGAGTGCTTCCTGGAGCTTTAGGTTACCACTTTCCTGAACCAGAAATAGGACAAAAACAGCAGTAATACTAATTGCTGACCATTTCATATAGTATGGTGGTCAGAAACCATGGATTCTTTGGAGTTGTTTACCACTGTATGATCTTGGGCTAGTTAACCTCTCTGCTTTATTGCCTTCAACTGGGATGTGGAGATAAGAGTGGAAACTATTATTATCTCTCTCTTACAGTTGAGGAAACTGAGGGACAGGAACAGTTGCAAGGTTGCTTAGAGCCACTCTTACAGGAGCTGGAGGTTCAAATTTGGACAGTGCGATCGCAGACTCTGGGCTCTCACCTACTGCTCTCTTGTATGTATTTCCATTTAGCCTTCCTCCCATAGCATCATCTCCACCTGTAGCCACATCTCCCAGCGCTAGGAAGGTGCATAGAGAGCTGGAAGAGGACAGCCCCTTGTGATGTCGCAGCAGGGGCTGGGTCTTACTGACCCTTGACAATGTGAAGCTCAGTGTTTCCTAAACCTAGAGCCTCCAAGTCCTCTTTTCGGAAGCAGGCCTCTAAAGGGTAAAGTCAGCTCTTCTCTTTGGTCCCCAATGGAAGGGTTGTGGAACCCGGTGGGGGCAGTGTTGGTTGTTGCTACCGTTGGAGAGCTATGACCATTTAGTGGGCAGGGCCAGGTGTGCTAGATATCCTTAATGTGGACAGTGAGGCTTAAGGGACAGTTGCATCCCACTGGGCTGTCAGATGTGCTACTGGACCATCTAAATCTTGTTTTTTCCCCCCTCTCTATTCCAGGTGGGACTCTGTTTACATATGATCTCAAAGTATTTTTTTTGCATGATTTTAATATACATTTAATATACCCTGAGTTTCTGAGGAATATAACATTGCATTTTAATAAATTTGGGAATTCTGTTTTATTAGTTTGAAACTTTACCAAGAGTTTTCACTTTTTCTGAAAAGTTGTATCATGCTGTTCCTGACCATTTGAAATGACAATAGAAGATGTCTGCATTTGTATTTACTGCATTGTAGGGATTCTAGGTATAGGAACAAATACAACAATTTATTCATGACTCCTAGGGCCTCATTTCTCAAAGTTTAAGGTGCCCATGAATTACCTGGGAATTTGTTGCAATACAGATTGTGATGGGGGATTTGCATTTGCATTGTGATAGAGATTTCATGTTTATTTATTTATTTATTTTTATTTTTTTGTGTATTTTGAGAGAGAGTGTATGTCTGCAAACAGAGAGGGGCAGGGAGAGAGAGAGGGAGGCCCAATTGGGCTCCAAGCTGTCAGAGCTGTCGGAGCGGAGCCTGATGTGGGGCTCGAACCCACAAACTGAGATCAAGACCTGAGCCTAAACCAAGAGTTGGATGCTTAACCGACTGAGCCACCCAGGCACCCCGAGATTTTGCATTTCTAACAAGCCTTAGGCTGATGGCACTGCTGCTGGCTTCTGCCCAGTGGACCTTGCTTTGAGTAGTGAAGGTCTTGTGTTGTATACCTGTGCATATTCAAATACCTATGTTATCATAAGTTACTTAAAAATTCTTTTTAGAATGAGGACATTATATTGATTTGTTAAAAAATATATATACTGGTACCGGATAGTTATTGTTTATGAATTTCGTTTCAGATTCAGAAAAAGGTGTTATAAAATAATTCTTTTTCGGGATGGTGCATTGAGTTTGATGGGTGAGAGCCACTGCTCTGGGTGATAAGGTAGATCTATCATAAATACAAATAGAATTATGGGCCCCAAAGTGAAAGAATAGTGATTCAGAATATACTCATTAAGTTAATTGTTCAAATCAGGTTGTCATTCATTTATTCTTTCTTTTTTTTTTTTTTAAGAGACATGTACCCTCAGAATTGATTCCTTTTTTAAAGTTTGTGTATTTTGAGAGGGAGCACATGCAGGAGGGGCAGAGAGAGAAGAAGAGAGAAAGAATTCCGCGCAGATCCCCGCTGTCAGCATGAGGAGCCTGATGCAGGGCTCGAGCCCACAAACCCACGAGATCATGATCTGAGTGGAGTTCAGAAGTCGCTCAACCAGCTGAGCCACCCAGAGGCCCCTTTCCTTTTCTTTTTCTTCTTTGAAATAGGCTCCATGCCCAGCATGGGGCTTGAACTAATGACCCTGAGATAAAAAGTCAGTATACTGGCTGAGTCAGCCAGGTGCCCCTCACTTACTTACTGTTTCAACAAATATTTATTGAATTCCTATGTATGCTCTCTGTGCCAGGCACTGCTCTATGTGCTTGACATGCCTCTGTGAACAAAATAAAGACCCTTGGTCTCAGGGACCTTCCTGGTGGTGGGGGAGACAGACAGTACACACTGTAAGTAAATTACAGGACATTTTAAGTGGTGAGTGCTATGGATTGTTGGCCTATTAGGAATGCTGGGGATGAAGAGGACAGGGTGATCAGTTCCAATTTTAAATAGGGTCATCCGATTCCTTGTTGAGAATATAAAAATTTGAGCAAAGCCATAGGTGGTTATAGAGTTGACCATGTGGATACCAGGGAAAGCCATGCAGGCTGAGGGAACAGACAGCACAGTGGCCCTGAGGCTAGAGGCCATCCAGCAGGCCTGCTTGAAGAGCTGCAAGAAGACCAGTGTGGTTGGAGTCGAGTCAGCTAAGGCAAGTGTGGTGAGGAATGAGGTCAGAAAGGGAATAGCATTAGGGACTTGTGGGGCATCATAGGGTCTTTGCTTATACCCAGACTTGGGGAGTTAATGCAGCTTTTGAGCAGGAGTAACGTAGTCTTCCTGAAGTTTTAAAAAGCTCCTTGTGGCTGCTGTGTTGAAAAAGGCTTCCAGGGGGCAGTCGTAGAAGCAAGGAGACCAGTTAGGAGCCATTGGTATGTCCAAGCATGAGATTAATGGGGGCCCTGTCTCGGAGAGGGCATTGGTAGTGATGAAGGTTCTGGATGTGTTTTTGTGCCACTTAGAATGCAAGATAAAATGTTCTCAGAACTCAAGGCTTCCAGCAGTACCTGTGTGGATCTTAGTGTGAGGAAAATCTGATGTGGTTGACCAACAAGTAACCACGGTTCCATGTTCTTTTTCTTCTGAGGAGTGTGTGTACGTGTGCACGCATGCGTATGTTTGCAGAACCTCTCTCTCCAGGCTAGCAGTTAGCAGTCAAGTACGGTGAGCAGCTGAGTCTGTGTACCTTTAGAATAGAATGCGAAGCAGCCTTAAATGGAACTAACTGGTCCTGAAAGCCTCACACATTTCTTCTTGATTAAGCCAGATGTGTTTCTAGTAAAAACATATGCTGTTACTCAATTAATGTTTCTTGTAATACTCTGATGGTAAATCAAAGATAAAAATTCATTTTTCTCATCCCATTTCCTTTCTGATCCCATTTGTCCCCCTTCTTTCTTAGACTCTGAGACTATAGAAATTTTGTTAGCGCACTCGTTTTAAGTTGACTGACGCCTTTCTGATTTACAATATGCATTATGTAGTTTTGCCCTAGATTTTCAAATAATTAGTTTGAAAAAGTGGGAGCAGTTTGAGACTCAGTGTTGATAGGTGTATGCAACTCATTTTCTGTGCAGGTCACGATTTCAGTGACCTTCGTGCTTGGAGGAGACTTGATTATCATAGAGCTAAACTTCCTGTAGTGGGGTCTTTTGAAAGCTTGCCAAAACAGTGGCTTGCCAAGATGTTAGGTAGAGTATATACACAATTAAGTAAAGTTCCATGGCATGTCTCCAGGGGACCTCGGCTCTCAGCCAGGCTGACCTTTCAGGTGCTTATATGTCATAAACTATTTTGTCCTAAGGCTTTCTGCTTCATCACAGCAGTGACTTTGATCAGTTGTTTTTTTTTTTTTTTTTTTTTTTCATTTTCTACTTGCAGCAATTACGGAGTATATGTTAAGTATATGTTCTCATTTTTGTGCTATGGCTAGCATTACCCTAACAGTTAACTAAGAACTTTTCTTCGTTTAGAGTGAGGGGAACAGAAGGTAGCTTCATTTACTCAACTTTTCCCCTTTACTCTTTCAAGTCTGTATTTTAGGAACTCTGATTTAGTTCCATAGCTCAATGATTTGGGCTGGATAAGGTGGTGGTTGTATTCTTCTCCTCCTTCTCTCTCTCTCTTTTTTTTTTTTTTTTTTATAGCCTTTGGGCTATTTCTGATGTGACCTTGGGAAGAATATTTTTCCTATATCCAGTAGGAGATGTTTTTAAGGAGAGTATGAGTTGTAGCTACATATTTTTAGACCACATTTTCATATGGCATTAGTACTTTGGTGGCATGGAGTCGTGGAGATTTCTCTTCCTAGCCTTGGGTTGAGGAGACAGCATTTCAGTGCTGGCTCTGTCCAGTTACTTTGCTAGCTTAGAGAGCCTCATTCTTCTTGTTTATAAATGGGCATGAAGATCCTTACTTACCGTTTACCTTAGAATTGGTAAATATCATCAAGTGAGCCAACATGTACGGAAGAATTTTGCAAGCCCTAAACTTCTTCACATGTTGCTGGTCATGGTGTTGTGTTTATTATAAAGCTTGTGCCTATGAACCCTTCATTTCTGTCTTTAACTTGCTATGGGGTCTTAGGTAAGTGGAGTGAGCCATTTTTCTTGAACATAAAATAGAGATGTGCATAGGGGCTGGCAGGGAAGGGAGAGCCCAACTATAGGGTCTCTAGAAACAATTCCAGTATACAGATTCTGGGATTTTATGTTTCTGCATGTGGGGAGGGTTTTTGCTCATTTTTTTCTTTTCCTAACTTGTTAGTTAAAACATTTTAAACTTACAGAATAATTAAGAGAAGAGTGTCATGAACACCCATGTACCCTCTACCTAAAGTTAACAGTTGTTAATATTTTGCCACATTTACTTCATCATTCTCTGTATGTTTGTGTACTGGTTTTAAACTTTGAATTTCTGCTCTCTCTTTGATGTGTGTTCAACAGTTCTCTTTTCCAGAGTATAGTGTATTCGGTCATTAGGCTGCAGTGTATCGGGTTAAGTTGGAGTTTTTATGTCCTTCTGATTAATTGATACTTTTTCTTGACCAGGATGAACTTACTGCTGTGAATGTGAAACAAGGCTTCAACAATCAGCCAGCCTTTACTGGAGATGAACATGGCTCAGCCAGAAATATTGTAATTAACCCATCAAAGGTAATGCAAATTGTCTATTTCCTAAACCTTCTGAAAAAGTGTGTGTGACACTCTTGATAGTTAATGTTGATTAATTAGTGTTATTTAAACCACAATCCATATTCAGGATTCCCCAGGATATCTTGCATACTGTCCTGCCTTAGGACCCAGTCAGGAATTGTGCATCGCATTTGGTTGTCCTGTCCTCTCAGTCTATTATAACCTGGTACAGGATTGCTCTCCACCTTTTCTCATGGTGGTGGTTTTTTGGGGGCTTTCAGAGTTGCCATTTTAGAAGAGTGCCGTCCAGGGGCACCTGGTGGCTCAGTGGGTTGAGCATCTGACTTCAGCTCAGGTCACTATCTCACTTTATGAGTTTGAGCCCTGCATTGGGCTTGCTGGTCTCAGCACAGAGCCCACTTGAGACCCTCTGCCCCCTCTCTCGGCCCCTCCCCCACTTGCACTCTCTCAAAAATAAATAAAACATTAAAAAAAGATACATTTGTCTTATATTCTAGTCCTATATTCTAGATTTGTCTGATTGTTTTTCAGGATAAGTTTCAGGTTAAATATTTTTGGTAAGAAGACTATATTGTATATCAGAAGCCATACAATGCCCGTTTGCCCATTACTGGTTATACTGAGTTTGAGCACCAAAGGTGGTGTCTTCTCTTTATATTGTAAAAGTAGTTATCTTTTCCTTGTTGTAGACTCTTTCGGGTGATAGTTTGAGACCAAGTGAATATGCTGTTCTTCAATAAAATTTCATCGTATGATTTTATCATCAGTTCATGATGCTTGCTGAAGGATTCATTTTGCTGGCAGTTGCAAAATGCAAGTTTTCCAATTGTCTTTTCTCATACATTTATTGCCATTCTTGTGTAAATGGACATCTCATTTTAGAATTTATTTTTATTTATTATTACTATTATTTTAATGTTTGTTTATTTTTGAGGGAGACAGAGAAGGGGACAGAGGATCCGAGGCAGACTCTGTGCTGACAGAGCTGTGGGGGCTCGAATTCATGAGCTGTGAGATCACGAGCCGTGAGATCATGAGCCGTGAGATCACGACCCGAGCTGAAGTCGGACACTCAACCGACTGAGCCACCCAGGCACCCTGCCCCTTATTTTTTATTGTTTTATTTTATTTTTTTAAGTAGGTTCCACACCCAACGTGGGGCTTCAACTCACCAGCGTGAGATTAAGAGTGAGCCTGCACTACCGACTGAGCCAGCCCGGAGCCCCAAACACTTCCATTTTTCTTTCTTTTTTTCTTTTCTTTTCTTTTTTTTTAAAGTAATCTCCACACCCAACGTGGGGCAGTAACTCACAAAGATCAAGAGTTGCATTTCCCACCCACTGAGCCAGCTAGGTGCACTGACCCCCCCATATTTTAGTGTCACTTTGAACCTTGGACTCTTTAATATTTGATGTGTCATCTTTTCTCATTTTGGTGTTTAAATTGTCTCTTACTTTGTGGGGGGAGAGCACCTTTAACCTGTTTCTTGGGTGCTTTTGACACCTCCATCATTCTTTGAGCGTTTCCTCACTTTTGATATAATAATGTATTTTAGGTTCATGTTCTTTCTGTGCCCCAGCCCAGATCTGGATGCTTGGCATGCTGATTGCTACTAGAGTATCATAACGTGTAGGTCATTTCAGTGGACAGAGATGGGAAACAACACATAGATTTGTTTCTTCTCTTCTCTCCTTTTTCTTTCCTTCCTTGCATCCATCCACCAGTTCTTATGCAATATCACAGGGTTTTTCCTGTTTTATGTTCCATCTTTCTCTCTCTCTTCTCCCAAAGTGAGAACCCTGGCTTTCAGTAAATTCAATGTATTTATTTACTCTGTCTTAAAATACACATAAAAAAGTTCTAGAATAGACTATACCAATGTGATTCCAACAACAAAGTTACTATGTAAAATTTATAATTTTCCTGTAATACTTTTTGTCCTTAGATTAATTTTCATTAAGGGTATAGAGTCATTGTTGTCATAAAATTTTTCTTTTTTTTTAATTTTAATTTTTATTTATTTTTTAACGTTTATTTATTTTAGAGACAGAGCATGAGCGGGGGAGGGTCAGAGAGAGAGGAAGACACAGAATCTGAAACAGGCTCCAGGCTCTGAGCTGTCAGCACAGAGCCTGACGCAGGGCTTGAACTCACGAACCGCGAGATCATGACCTGACCCAAAGTTGGACGCTTAACCGACTGAGCCACCCAGGCGCCCCTCTTTTTTTTAATTTTTAAATTTTTAAAAAATGTTTTTATTTGTTTTTGAGACAGAGAGAGCGTGAGCAGGGGAGGGGCAGAGAGAGAGGGAGACACAGAATCTGAACCAGGCTCCAGGCTCTGAGCTCTCAGTACAGAGCCCGATATGGGTCTTGAACTCGTGAACTGTGAGATCGTGACCTGAGCTGAAGTCGGGCACTCAACCGACTGAGCCATCCAGGTGCTCCCAAAATTTTTTGAATTAAAATTTTTTTTCTGTGTGGTTATGTTAACAATTATGTATATGGGTGGAATTATTTGTTTCTGTTTGTATTCTTTTAAAATTTGCTTTTTTTCATCCTTTTTGAGTTGTTTTTATTTTCTGAATACTGAAATATTAAATTGAAAGCATCATACATAAAAATGAAAAGAATATATTTTCTTCTCCTTACCCAGAAATAACCATTGTTAGAGGTTTGTGTATCCATTTAAGATCTCTTTGTTTGCACATGTACACACATGCACATGTAATTGACAGTTTGCTAATCAACTGAAATATTTAAACAGTGTGAAAGAGAACAGGCATTTTCTACAGATGATCGTGCCATCAACTGAACACAGTGTTTTTAGTTTTGTCTTTTTCCAATCTTCATACACTTTTAACATCACAGCTACAATTATGTGTATACTGTAATTGGCGTTTTTTAAAAATTGTGGTAAAATAAACAAAACTTGCCATTTTAACATTTTAAGATGTACAGTTCTTTGGCATTAAGTCACATTGTGGTATAACTGTCATCACCATCCACCTCCAGAATTTTTTTGTCTTCCTTATGTTTTTTAAAAAAGTAACATCATTTGGTATATATTCTTGAGGCTGGAAGTATTCATATTAATAATTATTGATGGACAGATAACGAACATGCCATCGTTTATGTTCTAGAATGACCTGAAACTGCTAGTATACAGCAATTAGCCTGTTGCCAATTTCTTTTTTTTCTTTTTTTAAACAGATTATTTATTCATTTATTTAGAGGGAGCGCACAAGCAGAAAGGGGCAGAGAGAAGGAGAGACAGAATCCCAAGCAGGCTCTGTGCCATCAGAGGAGAGCCCTATGAGGGGCTCGAACTCACATACAGTGAGATCATGACCTGAGCCGAGATCAAGAGACAGATGCTTACCCGACTGCGCCACCCAGGCGCCCCAGCCTGTTGCCAATTTCTTAAGGTTATTTATGAAGAGGTTGTAGTCCTATTTGAACATGTAGCTTTTGTTCTTTAGGGTAAATTCCCAGAAGCATGTCACTTGGGTAGAAGGTGTATTAGTCTCTTAGGGCCATCATAACAAAGTACCACAAACCGGTGGCTTAAACAACAGAAATGTGATTTTCTGAGAATATTTATTTTCTCACAGTTGAGGGGTCTGGTAGTCAAGATCAGGGTGTCAGTAGGTCTGGGTTCTTGTGAGGCCTCTCTCCTTGGCTTGTGCAAGGCTGGCCTCTCACTGTGTCCTCACATGGGCTTTTCTCTGTGTGCATGTATTTCTGGTGTTTTTTTCTTACAAGGAAGCCAGTCCACTGGATTTGGCCCCACCATTAAGACTTCATTTGACCTTAACCGCTTTTAAAGGCCCTGTCTCCAAATGCAATCAATCATACTGGGGATTAGGGCTTCCACGTCTGAATTTTGGGGTAACACAATTCAGTCCGTAACAGAAAGTATGACTGCTGTGTGTCTCTTGATACGAACTGCCAAACTATTCTGTTGTATCAAGTTTTATGTCAATTTAAATAACTGAATAAATGGAAATAACATCCATTACAACTTCTGCTGCTGTCAACCCTTCCTGTGAGATTTACTCAAGGATTCAAACCTTCTGAAGGGAATTTGATCTTATAAATATGGAATACGTGAACTATACTGTAGTCCCTAAACTTTTTTCCATTTTCTTATGAAATGAATTACTTTCAAAATAGCTTTGGGTGGATGGAAACAAGTTTTAAATTAAACTTTATCTCTCCTACCTTGTCTGATGGAGTGCAAATTGGTATAAAGCTTATGGAGGGCAATTTAACAATGCTGATTAAAATTTCAGAATCATACAATCTGAATTCTGGAAATTTATCTGAAATCTGTGGCTGTACATGTGTAAAATGACAAATAGGAAAGATTGTTCATTTTAATGTGATCTGTAATAGAGTTTGGAAAAAACACTCCAAGTGTCCATTAACAGGGGCTTGATTCAATAAAATGTGGTACCCCACACAGTGCATTATTTACAAAAATAAATGAGAAATTCTCCATATATAGATACATGTGGAAGACTTAGATGTGTACTAAAGCACATAAAGAGGTACATACATAAAAAAGAAAAAATAACATACTTGTGTTGGTTCATGTGTATTCACCTGAAGCAACACCGGAAAGACCTATGAAACTAAGCAAAGTGTTTACTTGGAGGTAGGCATTGGGACTTGGGAATGAGGCTATTTGGTTTTTTAGGTTTGGAATAATATGAATATAAAATTAAGTGCACGTTCATTTTGATTTTCTTTTTTGTTCTCTTTTTAGGGAATTTTAACTTAGTTTACAATATGCAGTTCACAGGGTTTAAGATGTAGACATAAGACATATAGTCACCTGTTCCATTGTTATTAAATACATAGTTATAAAACAGATTGCTGACTAGTTTTTAAAAACATTTTTATACATTTGTTTATTATGATTAAATACTCATGCATAATTGCAAGTAAGAGACTTTTTAAATATGAAACAATCTGTGTAAGTAGGTATTTTAAGTTCTTGGTGTGAAGACTAGATATTGATTGAGAAATTTAAAATTAAACAATTTGTTGCTTTTGGTTGCTTGTATCTAGACAACTATAATTGCTACATTTTCACTTTTAATATATTTTCTGTTGCAACATTCTGCAAACATTTACTTAAAACATACCATGAAGTTTTTTGTTAAAAAAAAAGGAAAGCTCAAATTTTTTTTCCAATTCTTCTAAGTTTTTATTACCATATTATATCAAGACACCAAAATAGACTTTTTTTTATTGTTCATAAATCACAAAGATCAAGGAATGGCAATTCACATTAAGAAAAAGCATACCAGCTGGGTGTCTGGGTGGCACAGTGGTTAAGTGTCGGATTCTATGTTGGCTTAGGTTATGATCTCATGGTTGTGGGATCTAGCCCCGAGTGTGGAGCTTACTTAAGATTCTCTCTCTACCACCATCTCCCCCGCCCTTCCTCCTTCCATCCCTCCCTTTACCCATCTCCCCTGCTCTCACACTGTTTCTCTAAAAAAATAAAAATAAAAAAAATTATTTTATTTTTTAGGAGCACAATATATATCCTTTTATTATTTTTTTAAAAAATATAATTTATTGTCAAATTGGTTTCCATACAACACCCAGTGCTCATTCCCAACAACACCCAGGGCACATCCCTCCTCTGTGCCCATCACCCCCTTTCCCCTTAGTTTGTTAGTCCTTAAGAGTCTCTTATGGTTTGCCTCCCTCCCTCTCTGTAATTTTTCTTTTTGCCCTTCCCCTCCCTCGTGGTCTTCTGTAAAGCTTCTCGAGATCCACATATGAGTGTCTTTCTCTGCCTGGCTTATTTCACTTAGCATAACACCCTCTAGTTCCATCCATGTTGCTGCAAATGGCCAGATTTCATTCCATCTCAAAAATAAAAAAATTTTTAAAAAGAAAAAGTGTAGATAAACTTTACTAATTTTTACAACTGTGTTCCAGCCTATAGACTAATTATTGACTCATGAGCCTTAACCAAGGCTGTGACTCTTATTTTGTTTCAGCAGGGTAGGTATTTTATTGTAATCATGGTTACCACTGTCTGCTAACCTTACTAGAGATGTTTACTAGAAATTGTGCTTGTATCTTATTAAAGAACTCCCAGGGAATGAAATATGATTCTTGGAAATTCCGACAAGTCTTAGGTGGATTCACTTGATTTTTAGGTATTCATCCCTTTCCTTCTTGTGCCTTTCTTCTTATGTCCTCTTTTAGTTCGGTTACTACGAAATGCCACAGTCGTTCACAGAAGCTCCCTTTGCTACTTTATTCCATTCAGAGCAGGTAACAGTAGCTTTCTCTTGAAATACTTGTACTCCTGAAATTGGCGGCCCAGTCAAAAATGTTGAATACTTAATTTAATCGAACCTTTTGTAATTTTCCACTTAAACAAATTTTTCTCATCTCGTTTTTAGAAAGCACTGAGTGTAAATACAGAGTTTCCTTTCCAAAAATATATGCTATTAAGATGAAACAAGAAAAAGAATGATTACTGTGTGATTACCAGGCTTTCTGCTTTTGTCTGCAACACCTCTCAGGAAAAATATTCTCTTCCAAATTTGTGTGTAGTATGAAAAAGAAGTACAGCTGAAGATTAAAGCAGAACCCATTGTCTTGAAATTTATTCAGGATGTAATTAATTTCATCTTATCAGAGATTCTCAAAGGCTCTTCTTTTTTCCTTGAACCACTTGTTAATAGTGGAACAAAGGTGCTGTGGGAGTTTTTGCATCATGTTAGTATAAGGAAATCACATTTTAAATTGCCATTTTATTTTCTGACGGCTGTTTGAAGATACTCTTGTAAAACAAAAATAAAATACGAATATACATTACTAACATACTTGTTTATTGTCATCAAACTTTTTCTTTTTTTCTCGTTTCCACAGATTGCAGCTTATTTCAGCAGCATATTAGCTGAGAAACTAAAGCTTAACACTTTCCAGGACACCGGAAAGAAGAAACCACAAGTTAATGCTAAAGATAATTACTGGCTGGTTACTGCTCGATCCCAGAGTGCAATTCATAGTTGGTTCTCTGACTTAGCAGGAAATAAACCACTTGCTATTTTGGCAAAAAAGGTATTAAGTATTTCTAATGTTACTTTAATTGTGGTCTTCTAGAAATCACGATGTTCGAGCTAACGTTCAAGTACATACTTGTTTCCCCCTGTTCCTTCCAAAACCCAAAGCCTCACTGGCAGGTGCTGCACATATGCTCTTTGCCCCTTTGTTGTGATGGCACCTGGTGCCTAGGACGTCTTGACCTAAATGTTCCACACAGGAAGCAATTTATGTGGACTTTAGGTAGACAAGTTTTTAAAATCGAGAACAGACCATAAGAGTTCATTAATTTCCAGTATTTTTTTTTTTCTATTTTCTTAGGCCAGGATGTCCGAAATCTGTTACACAGAAATTCTTGCTTTGATGTTATTTCCTTGTCTTGAAAAGTACCAATCCAAATTCTTTAAGCTGTCTCCTTCCTAATAAGTACAGTAGTGATTCTGTGCGTGCTTGAAAAACTTCTTTGAAAAAATTTTAGAGCAGAATGGACAGGTTTATTTATAGCTTCTACCTTTTTGGGGGACTGGATGTGGAAAGCGAGGGTTCTTTTAAAATCTTTGCCTTTGATCATTTTTCCTCAAGCGGGAAATAATACAGATTCAACAGTCTCATCCTATCAAATCCTATCAAATGTCCAAATCCTATCAAATGTCTTGAAATTTAGAGGAGAGCTCTACCCTACCTCTTAGTCTTGATCTCTGGCTTCTGGCACACCTTCCAAGTAACCCATGTGTCTTCCTCAACTTGCCTGAAACCCTTTAGTCTTAGGGGTGTCTATTTTCTGTCCTTGATAGTGAGTTTTCATTACCTGGTGTGGCGCAGGCCTGGTTTAGAGAAGAGCTGCTTTTTGTATTTGCTTGCTTATTTTCTAAAGCAACTCTTTGAAAATAGTGCCTATCGCTACCATTGGCTTTCTTTTGCCCTCGTGCCTCCGTAGTGTTGTGTTGCCTTTCACGTATTTTCGTGATTCAGAGCAACTGAAATCCTTGAAAAGCACAGCAGTCCACATAATCGCCCCTTGCTACTCAGGTTATGCCTGTCTCATCACCGGCTGAACCGTGTAGCATTTCTTGTCCAGTAGTGAACATTTACCATGTGGGTACTCTATGACCTGTAAATTGGATCTGAAGGCCCCCTAAGTCAAAGGCCAGCCTTTGTGATGGCTTTCTACCAATAGTTCATACCCTCCGTGTTGGGTCGTACCTTCAATTTCCATGTAGCCAGCCTGATATCTTTCTTTTTAGGTTTTCCTTTTTAAATACGTTTTTAGAATCCCTTTTTTTGGACATTTCCTGAAAGCAAATAATGGTGAGGAATTGATGCCCTTGCTTGAGGGGTGTAGGTAGTGGTTTCTCATCTTTGAGGAGGGAGATGAATTACAGTGCAGTGTATTAGCCAGTGTTCTTCTCTCTTTATTAGGAGCTGCCTCTGGCCAAGTCAGGTGTTCCTCAGGTAAGCCCTGACATTAATTCTTTGTGAAGATAAACTTGTTGTCTTTATAAAACCATTAACTATGCCTTCAAGTATTCATTTCTTGGGCATTTGAGGAGCCCCTCCCTATTCCTCCCTTCCTGAGCATTTCATCCTCTTAAAAAGGCAAAAGCTCTTTCAGAACCGGGTGAAAGATTTCATTCTTTACATGTTCTTCATAGTAGAAAGTTCAAATACTTCTTTAATTTCTGGTATTTATTTCTGAGATGATTTAATGCAGAAGACCTTAATTTTCCTGCTAAGATCTTGGGTCCTCTTCCAGCTGTGTTCTCGAGTTCAAAATAGTTTCCTATATGGGATCAATCAAGTTTCTGAACCTAGTTTTCTGTTATGGTACAACTCCACAGATCTCCCATGTATTCAGCCACAGAGAGGTAAAAAAATGGCCTATAAAGGGACTTTTAACTCCACCATGGTCATAGTTAGATTTGGAAAAAGAGACCTATGGCCTCTAGGGATATCCTTCTGGCTCTTAAACAGTTCACTAGGTATGGCTTCTTCACTTCAGGTGACATTGATTACTGTGGTCTATGTAATTTCCATTTGCCTCCACCTCTGCTTAGTGAACAGAGGGTGTTGACAGTGACCTTTATCTAAGGGGAAAGGCAATACACAGTGGTACAGCCTTTCCGTGGATGAAAAACCATCACATGCTAGGTGTCTTAGTTTTCTGTTAGTACTTAGATGCAGCTCTAGCTTGATTTAGAAATGAAACAGCTGCCCAGTATTTGCCTAGGTTCAGCTACAAGTTGTAGTCAGATGGTTTCTTTGCTGAAAATGGAATCCATGCCTGTGAGGAAGTCAATCACTGTAAACATAATTTCCTTCCTGAGTTGGCCCAAACTATGAATTTGACAAAGCCATCAATATGTGTCTTCTTCCTTAATTAAATAACCTTCACATACATTCTTCTGAATTTTAATTCCTTTTATTTGAGCTAACCATTTCTTACAGGGTTCTGCCAGTAGGGGCACTGAACTGGAGGTATGCCCTGGCTTGTTCATGTTGAAGACCTGTGACTTAGCTTTGTTTGCTATTTCATCTGAACATTTAACGTGTTCAAATTTTTATTTTCCTTCTGTCAGTTATTCAAAGGAAATCCTTTAGGCATCTGTAAAAGATGCTATTAGTAATGTTTCTTTGGGGATGGTACATTCACTTTTTTGCATTTGCCTAATTTTTAGACCTTGATCTTGTAATTTTTTGGTACATCTGACTGAGAGGCAACTTGGCCTTGGAGACTAAAATTTAACTCTCTCAGACTATATGTTCCAATGAAAGGCAGCAGCTCAGGTCTTGCGTGGAGTGTATAAGCCTGTGCTTTTCTTGTCCTTGGCTTAAACAGTAGTCTGTAAACCCATAGTCTTGTGCTCCATGAACAACATGTCTTATAAATGAAATTTTCAGGAAATTTTCATGTTAAAGCATGTCACTGTGGTCTGCAGAGAAGGAAGCCTTCCAGCTTTGGCTTATAAGACTTTCATCTTCCTTTTAGGTATGTTTGCGCAGTGTAGCTGCCTCTGGCATGGGGGTTATGTTTAAAGTCAGCACCCAGGGCTGGAACTGTCCATGATCAAAAGTCTGTTAAATTGCCCATCACATACAGTATATGGGCAGCTGCATCTCAGTGTCCAACCAGGTGTTTCTTTGGTAAGAACCAGGTGTAACAGCTTGTTTTAAAGGGCTGTGTACAAAAAAATACTTCCCTTTTAATCGTAGGCTCACACTTTGTATCAAGTGTGTGAACACTCAAATTTGTAACATATGAGTGATAGAAAATATCCACTGTCTAAAGGAGGATTTGACTAAGAGAAAAATGCCATGCTGTCAGAATCAGCTGGTTTGAAGTCTTGGTTTCCAACATACAATCAAGCGAGACTTTGGGGCATAGAAACCAGGGCTCTTGATATCTGTGGTTGTAGTGTCCAAGGCCCTCTTAGGAGAGGGTCAGGTCCATGGCTTGAAAATACTTTGGCTGGCATGGAGAAACCTTTGGAACTGGCAACAAAATAAAAACCATTCCAGTTTTGATACATGTCATTCTTCTACCTTACCCTTCTTTTGTTTTCTTTTTTTTAGAGACAGAGACAGAGTGTGAGTGGGGGAGGGGCACAGAAAGAGGGAAACACAGAATCTAAAGCAGGCTCTAGGCTCAGAGCTGTTTACACAGAGCCCAACACGGGGCTCGAACTCAAGAACCATGAGATCCTGACATGAGCCGAAGTCAGTTGCTTAACTGACTGAGCCACTCAGGCGCCCCTTTACCCTTCTTTAAAAAAAAAAAAAAAAAAAAAAAAGTCGTTTATTTATTTTGAGAGAGAGAGCGAGCATATTGAGTGAATGAGGGAGGGGCAGAGAGAGAGGGAGAGAGAGAATGCCAAGTAGGCTCTGCACTGTCAGCACAGAGCCCAACTCGGGGCTTGCACTGACAAACTGTGAGATTATGACCTGAGCTGATGTTAAGAGTCAGACTTAAACTGACTGAGCCACCCAGATGCCCCTTTTTTTACTTTACCCTTCTAACCACCCTGTGAGGTAGTCAGGGTTAGATTGGTGTCACATTCATAAATGAAGAGCCCGGGAGTGATGAGTTTAACTATACTGGCTGGGGGGCCCGTAATGGAGTACAGTGTTCTCTGTTCACTGTTGTACTCTATATTCATAAGTTGAATAGATTATATATAGATGACTGGGCTGTTCCGAGAACGTGTAGGAGGAATTCTAGAAGAGTGGGTTAACTTCTCAAACATGCAGGTGGTACATTGGGATAGTAATTTGCTAAGTAGTATACCTTCGTGGTCTGGAGGAAATAATAAACTGCCTCCAGTGCCTGCTTTCAGCCGGTGAATTAATTACCCAGCTATTTCTAGTTCAGTGTTCATTAGGGAGATTCACTGATCCATCATTTTCGCCTCTACTTTAAATTTTGGGCTAAAGGCACTTTAGAAGCTTTCTGGAAATAGTTATTGTGAAATGATACAACCAGAAAGCTTTATAAAAAAAAATTGTTCTTTGATGAAATGTAGAATGGGGACAGGTTTTCATTTGATCCGTACCTTCCAATTTTGAGATAAACTCCTTGGAGGACTGTCAGGAAATTATTTTCCCTATTTGGTTGATATGATGAGTAGTTTCCTGCATCTGAGACTCTGAAAGTAAAGTTTTTTTTTTTTTTAAATAAATAAGAAAGCACAACTGATGAAACTGTTGTCAATGTGCTGAACAGACTTTTGATTCTTTTTTCTTAATGAAAATTGGCTTTTTTGTTTTGTTTTGTTTGGTTTGGTTTTTAAGCAGAATGTACTGTTTGAAAAGCCATCAAGAATATACTTTGTTAAAGGTAGCAGGCATTTAGTGTCTTTGTTTTGCTTTCCCTTTCTTTAGGTTGGTGTCATGAGGAAAATATGAGAGTTTTATAAATATATTATTTCTTTTTAGGTTCCAATCCTTAGTAAAAAAGAAGATGTTTTTGCATATTTAGCTAAATATTCAGTGCCAATGGTTCGAGCCACGTGGCTGATCAAGATGACGTGTGCCTATTATTCTGCTATTTCTGAAGCTAAAATTAAGAAACGTCAGGCTACTGATCCTAATTTGGGTAAGTGAGAGGTATGCTACATTTTACATTTCGTCTTTGATTCTACAAGTAATTGTCTCCATGCTCTGTCCATGGCCCAGCGAGGTGAGTACCGAGAAGGAAGGTCCATGGGGAGGTTGAAAATCGCTCACAGCACAGAGGTGGATCCTCGTTCACCCAGGCCCAGAAAGCATCCTGGTTCCATCAGCAAATCATGTCGCTGTTACCTCCAAAATCTGTCCTGCATCTAGACACTTTTCTCCAGCACAGCTACTGGAACGCTGGTTTGTGCCACCGTCATCCCTTGGCTGGATACAGGGGCAGCCTCCGAACTGGGCTCCCGCCTTTCCTTTTGCTCCTTACACTGCAGTCTCCGCCACACTAATCACCAAGCCTGAATCACATCATATCACGTCCCTACTTAGAATTTTGTGATAGTTTCTCACTACAATGAGGATCAAGATCCAGGTTCTCTCCTGTGGCCACCGAGGCCATCTATACCTTGCTCCCTCTTTCTACGATGTTCTGGCCACATGGTCTTCCTTCTGCCCCTCTGACCTGCCACGCCCCCTTCCTTTCTCAGGGTGAACGCATTTCCTCTTGTTTGTACTTGGGTTGCTCTTCCCTCTGGTATTCCCACCTCTCCTCTTCTTGGAGCCTTTGGTTCTAGTGCCATTTCCTCAGGACGTTTTCTCTGGCTACCTAGCTAAATAGCGTTCCCCTTTCTCCCCTTCCATCCGATTATATTCTCAGTTATTCTTGTTTTATTCACAGCATGTCTCACTATCTGAAATTATCTTTAAAAATTCTGTCTCTCTCATGCGCCCCCCCCCCCCCCCCCCCCCCCCCCCCCTCGCCACATGCACTGGCCCGTGAATACGGTAGGTATTGTTGAAAGAACTAAAGGTAAACTGTTTGGTCAGTTTTCATTCTTGATGACTAGACAGTGACTCCTGAGGTGGTGCTAAACATGCTTAATAAAAGATTTGATTTTGCATTAGAAATGTGCACGGAAAATTACATGTAAAGATGTCCACATAAAGATCAGGTTTACAAATAATTCCTTATGAAATGGAAACATGCGTGTTTTATAAAGGGAGACCCCAGCTACAAAGCTCTGAGGAGCAGGGTCAGGAAGTGGAAATGTCCTCAGATGCAGGCAGGATCCTAAATAAGTGTGTGAGGGTGTGAGGTGGTTGGGACTGGTCGGGGGCCCTGGTGAACTAGTCACTGGAGCCCACTCTAAAAGCATGAAAAGTTAAAACAAGACAGAAAACATGGCTAGATTCCATGGCTTCCACCTTTGAGTTCAGGTGTGCTAAAGCCAAGAAGCACAAGTCAGCTGTACTTAAAACAACACTGTATTGTGCGTGTATTTAAATATTCAAGGGAAAAAGAATGGGAGGAAACAATCCTCAGAGTTAACAGTGACTATCTCTGAGTGTTGTTTTGGTAGCAGTCTTAACTCCATACTTCTAAACGTTTTCATCTTTGACTTACTATTTTTTGGGGGGAAACAAAAGAAATGTCCCTTTTAGAAATTGCCAAAGCTATACATTCTCATTACAATATTTGCCAATGGTGCCAAAGTAGAACCAATAAATGTTTAAGTTTCTTTTCTCCCTTCTTCATATTTTCCTACTTTTTTTTGAGAGAGAGAGAGAGCGAGCATGTGTGCGTAATTGAGCAAGAGGCAGAGAGAGAGAATTGGGGCTTACCGGGGTCTTGTGTTTTACCTGAAGCGGGGCTCGAGGTTACCCAATGTGGGATTCCAACTCACTCACGAGCTGTGAGATCATGACCTGAGCTGAAGTCAGATGCTTAATGATGTCTGCATAGCCTGTTTCCTCCCTGTGCTACATGTTAGCTCAGATGGCACTTCCTAAGAGAGGCCTTCTCAGATCGCTCCAGTCAAAAGGTCATTTCTCTGTTACTCTGTCATCATCTCCTGCTTTATTTTTCTTCATAGCTGTTAATACCACCTCATGTTATATTTTAAATTAATTTATGTATTAAAATTTTTTTTAATGTTTATTTTTGAGAGAGAGAGAGAGAGACAGAGACAATGTGCGAGTGGCGGAGGGGCAGAGAGAGGAGACACAGAATCCGAAGCAGGCTCCAGGCTCTGGGCTATCAGCACAGAGCCTGATGCAGGGCACCAAACCCTGAACCAGGAGATCATGACCTGAGCCAAAGTTGGACACTTTAACCACCTGAGCCATCCAGGTGCCCCTAAATTAATTTATTGATTTCTTATGTCCACTCGTTCAGCTATAATGTTTCTCCACGAGAAACTTTGTCTCATTTGTTCAGTACTGAATCTCCTAGAAGAGTACCTGGCATACAGAAGGTGCTCAGTAAGTAAGATAAATAAATGAATTATCAGGCCTAAAGCGTGTGTGTGTGTGTGTGTGTGTGTGTGTGTGTGTGTGTTTGTGTTTGTGTATTTGTTCCAACTCCTAATCCTTGAAACTTGTAGCATCACCAGCTATAATGGAGAGACCATTCCTCCTTTCCTTAGATTCTTTTCATGGCTTTTTGTAACTGGTTCTGTCAGTGGTTTCCTTGATCAGTTTAATCTGATTTTAACACTCATAGAAAGGATAAAGGAATCATGCAGGAATGCATCTGCCCAATGAAATATAAAACAGTTTTAGGACAAATAAAAGTCTGATAGACCGTCATCATTTGCAGAGAATGTGTAGTTAGAATTTTTAGGGATCTCAGATAGGAATGTATCGCCACAACCATATGATTTCTGCTACCAAATGGAAGGAAGCCTAGTTCCCTTTTGTAGCTAAGAGCATCAGAGACTTCTTGCATTCATTACTTTAACCATTAATTTCCTTATTAGTGTAAGCAGTTGGTTTTTTGGAGAGGGGGCAGTTATTTTCTACTCCCTGCCCCCCCCCCCTCCCCGGAGCTAAAATTTCTATTATTTCCACGACAGATGGTTGACTAGGTTCACTCGCTAGCTGCGTTTTCTCTTTTGTAAGCCACATAACACACGATTCTGGTTTTTGACTCTGTCTATTGAGTATTACAGTTGATGTGTTTTTATGATCATTCATGTGTGTTTATACGTGAAATGTCAAATCCATGAAGATCAAGTGCCTACTCTAACATTTTTCGTGGTAGGATATATAAAAACTTTGACCTAAAAAAATGCTTAAAGCTACAAATGAGAATATTTTAAAAAATGCATGCATTTCAGGAGTTGACCCCTAAACTCTGAGGTCTAGTGTCTTGGAAGGAGCTTTGGGCTTTGCTCATCCCAGATATGCCACCAAGTGACTGGTTGCTTACAGCAAAATCCTTAGTCTGTCCAGACAACAGTCTTCTCAGCTTGGATCCAGTCTAATCCATGTTACCTCTAATTTCATGTCTTTTTCATTTTCTCTTAATCCAGAGCCTTCAGCCTTTCTTTTTCTTGATAGTTTTAGAGAGGATAGACCAGCTCTCTTGTAAAATGTCCCTTGATTTTCATTTGTCCAGTTCCTTGTGATTAGATTCAGATTATGTACTCTTGGTAGGAATACCATGGAAGCAATGCTGTGAGCCTCTCAGTACATCATACTACATTGTCCCAGTGCTGGCGGTGATCACTGACTTTGGTCTTTTGGGTAAGGTGGTGCCTCCCAGATTTCTTCACTACATGGTTGCTGTTTTAACCTTTGTAGTTAATAGGTTATTTATTTATTTATTAATGTTTATTTATTTTTGAGAGAGAGAGAGAGTGTATGTGAGCAGAGGAGGGGGAGGGACAGAGAGAGAGGGAGACGCAGAATCTGAAGCAGGCTCCAGGCTCTGAGCTGTCAGCACAGAGCCCGATGCAGGGCTTGAATCCATGAACCATCAGGTCATGACCTGAGCTGAAGGCAGGCACTTAACCAGCTGAGCCACCCAGGCGCCCCCCAATAGGTAATTTAACTGTGTAGATACCTAATTCATTTTTCTGTGTTCTTGTATGTGTTTTAAAATGCGAATGTTGGGGCGCCCGGGTGGCTCAGTCTGTTAAGCGGCCGACTTCGGCTCAGGTCACGATCTTGCGGTCCGTGAGTTCGAGCCCCGCGTCAGGCTCTGGGCTGATGGCTCAGAGCCTGGAGCCTGCTTCGGATTCTGTGTCTCCCTCTCTCTGACCCTCCCCCGTTCATGCTCTGTCTCTCTCTGTCTCAAAAATAAATAAACGTTAAAAAAAAAAATTAAAATGCGAATGTTCCGTACCATTTTTATTATATGCAGAGAGCAGATTTCAGTGGTTTCAATGATCTGATCTTAGTTTACTATCACCCCATTACACCTGATATGTCTCACTCTCTGCTTTGTCTTCAGCACTTTCTTCAGCTTCTTTAAAGCACATTAGAGAGTGCATTTGGAAGCATTTGGCTGTGTGGACCTAGCCATAATGTAGCAAGTTTCACACTCCAAGCAAGCTCTACAGCCAAGCAACTGCACACATATATATGTGTTGAACTGGATTAAATTGCATACACTTCAGAAGATTAACTTGCAGTAATAGGTTCTGTGTTCTGGCTTTGACAGTGAAAAGAATCATTCAGCACATTTGGGGCAAGATTGACTATCAAGTGTCACCTTTTTCTGGCATTGGTTTTATGACTTTTGTTGTCTTGATGATTGTTCTTACAATCTGTAAAGTGTCTTCAGCAGAAATGGCCTTTATTCCTTTGTAATAGAAACATATGTTTTATTTTCAGTTCCCACATTCAGTGTTGGAACAGAGCTATAAAGCACTGCTGTTTGATTTTATTGAAGAGAGTTTTTCCTAAAGTTAAGTGGGCTAACAGCAACAAGGGAGCAGGCCCCATTGTGTAAATTCTTTAAATGTAGCAACACAGAGATTGTCACTATCATTATGCAAAGAGTTACCGATCTAAAATGTGGATTAAATGGGTTGCTGTCCTAGAGAGCTTGCAGCAGGCAAAAACATACCCAGTATGGTGTGTACCTAAAAGTGAGCGGGGCCTTGGGTTTCTGGGTGAGGTTTCACATGCAATTTCTTTCTTTCTGTTTTTTTTTTTTTTATATATATTTAAAAATTTTTGTTTTATGTTTATTTCTTTTTGAGAGACAGCGTGAGCAGGGGAGGGGCAGAGACACACACACACACACACACACACACACACACACACACACACACAAACACACACACACACACAGAATCTGAAGCAAGCTCCAGGCTCTGATCTGTCGGCACAGAGCCCGATGCGGGGCTTGAACTCACGAACCATGAGATCATGACCTGAGCTGAAGTTGAATGTTTAACTGTCTGAGCCACCCATGTGCCCCTCACATGTAATTTCAAGGCAGGTAAAGAACTATTTGACTTGGGCAAATCTTAACATCAGGGCAGAGATTTTAAAATAGAGGTGAAATTAGGGAAGTTTAGAGGAGGAGATTATAATTTTCAGTCCTTATGAGAGCTAAAAAATAAGATGTTACAGGTGGACAGATATTTAGAAAATGTTATCACAATAGGTGAGTGTTACAGATTCATGGGAACAAACACCAGACATGATGCAAAGTTGGTTTCAGAAATTTTTTTAGGGTTGAATGTTTTGTTTTTAAGATGAGAATGTTTAGTTGTCTTAAGTGTTTGACCTCACCGGAGGGAAGCATTTAAGATGGGCTAGCTAATATTTAAAAATAAGTAAAACGTACAGTTACATAATTAAGGAAAGTCTTTGAACAGATTAGGAAATACTACTTTATAGTAACGTGAAATTTGTACCTTTATTTGTAGGAATTTTCCCTCTGAGGAGTCCTGTTGTTGCTGAGCCAACTAATTGTAACCGTTGAATTTACTACCTTGTTTGCTCTCACTGTAGTAGTTAGCATCTCTTGAGCAATTATGGAATGTGCCTCGCTGCGGTAAGCTGGAGCATGGCACTTCTTGCAGTCTTAGATCAGGTCAGCTTGTGTCGTGTGCTGTGAAAATGATCTGTTACTTGAAGGAGCTTTTCAGCCTTGGGCATACCTCATCCCTTTGCTGTTGGAACCTGTTGCCGTGTTTCCTGTTGGCTCGTGTGAGAATAGCCTGTCCCTCACCACATCTACCAGGATTACTGTGGTGTGCTGTGATACCACATTCCCTACTTGCTAGGTTCTGTTCCATGGGTTTTCTGATGTATTCAGATGATCTGTGAGAGACAGAGTTTATTCCCATTTCTCAGATGAGGATACGGATGTGTAGACAGGTGCACAAAGCCCCTCAGCGTGCTGTGTCCACACTGGGTTCTGACGCTTGTGCTGGACACTGCTGGTCAGTGGGGTCAGGGAGAGTGTAGTCGCTGCTCTGGAGGTGTTCCCACTTGGGGGTAGGGCATATTCTCCAAACAATCCAAGTATCAGAAAAGGAAGGAAGCGCTCACAGTGAAATGAATAAAATGTGCAGGGAGTCCCAAGGAACTTGGAAAGCTCAGGGAGATCCACAGGAGAAGTGAAGTTTGAAAGAGGAGGTATTTCGACAGAACTGGGGGGATGTTGTGCAGGGAAGACCACTCTGGCAGAAGGATGGCGTCTGCAGAGAAAGAGGGTCATCAAATAGTTGGACTTGAGCAACTGCCGGGATTTTTTTCATCTCGTGTGTTAGTTGCCAGCGGGGTGGTGATAAAAGGCTGTGAGGAGCCTTGTGTGCTAAGGGTCCGTGAGTACTCTATGGGGGATGGTGGGCGGCCAGGGAAGGGCTTCTGGGTACTACTGTTGTTAGAACACTCTCCCTAAGTTTCTTGTCTGTAACGTGGGGATAGTTATAATTGGCAGTACCTTTTAGGGATGAAATGAGTCAGTGCTTCTAAAGAGTTGAGAACAGTTGCTGGCACATAGTAAATGGCCACGCAAGTGTCCACTATTGCTGGTTGCTACAGTTGCTAGCCAGCATTTATTCCATCCTGACTAGCTGGTATTTATTATCTTGTGCTGGGAAGTTCACAGACACTATAGGCAGTCATAACCAGCTTGCATTGTAGGTTCTGTTATCCCATCTTGCACAGGAGGGACCTGAGCATCAGAAGTTATGTCACTTGCTGGCACAGAGGCAGCTGGACTCACTAGGGGTTTGCTCTTTCCTCCCTGCTGTGACGTGGTGGTTGCTAGGGGGAAGTCCGCATTGTGGGCCCCGTGAAGACAAGACGCATCTCTGGGCAGGCAGGTGCTGGCAGGGAACAGGCTGTGGGGTTTCAGGGCTGTGAGCAGCATCTGAGGAGTCAGAACCCTTATTCTCATGGGCACCATGGGGTCCAGGCAGAGCATAGCAAAGTCCAGCGTGCTGTGGAAACTCGAGAAAGATGGAATTGTTTGCAAGAGGAACAGCTCTAATACCGACTAAGAATTGTTGGGTGTTCGGTATGGTGAAAAGTGACAAGATGTATCATGGACCTCAAGCCTTTTTGGGGGGTGTGTGGGGGGGGAACAGAGAGATTAGAAGAAGCTTAAAATGCATGCTTCGTGGTTAAACTCCCCAGGGAGCTGCTCTGTTTACCTCCGGTTGTTTCCTCTGTACCCCTGAGGTTTTGCTGGGTTGGGCATCTGTACTGGATGAGAGACTTTTCCTGGTTGACTATACTCTTGGAACCACTATTCTTATCGCCCCAAAATACAGGGAAGGAATAGCTACCCTTCTTGCACAGTGGTTAATTAATTTGTGACATATTCACTGAGCCATTTGGACTGCAGAAATAAACCCCGCTAAACACATAATTGACAGCCTGGTTTCTTATCTAAGCCAACCAGCTTACTTTCAGTTCGGGTACTTGAAGACATTCCAATACTAACTTTTTTGATTCTAGGGACAAGCTCTTAGTTTCAAGTCAAGATTGCCACCGCATTTTCAGTGTCCTCGTATCTCATTGTCCTAAAAGATCTCTGCTTTCATTACTTTGGGAATAACTCTGAAGATTGTACAGAAGTGCTTGTATAACTGTATTTATTTTATTTTATTTAAAAAAAAATTTTTTTAACGTTTATTTATTTTTGAGACAGAGACACAGCATGAACGGGGGAGGGGCAGAGAGAGACGGAGACACAGAATCAGAAGCAGGCTCCAGGCTCTGAGCCATCAGCCCAGAGCCTGACGCGGGGCTCGAACTCGTGGACCGCGAGATCGTGACCTGAGCTGAAGTCAGACGCTCAACCGACTGAGCCACCCAGGCGCCCCTGTATAACTGTATTTAAATTCATGCCGTATTTGGGCCTGAAAATAGGTTTTAACTGGTGGCATAGCTCTTGGCTACCTGGATAAAAAATTCTGCAATAGAGGCATTGGGGTAAGACTTTGGCACCTGTAACTCTCCCGTTCCCCAACAATCTTTTATCTAAAAGTTTTAGCATCTATTGGTGAACCAGGCACCAAGTCATTATTTTATTAGGAATGGCTAGATGTTGGCATTCTTCTGTGAAAACAAGCTTTCTCTTACCAACTGTGATAAATTGTAATTCTTTATAAAAAAGTCAGTAAATACTAAATTCCTTTCCTTTGATTATCAGTTTTGCTGAGTAGAATTGCTCTAATGACATGTTTAGTGGTGGTAAATGTGTTTCTTTCTTTCTTTTTCCTATTTAAAAAAATTATCTTTGGTCATTGTGATGGGCTCATGGATTTCTATTCACCCAGTATTTTACAACCAGTTACACTCTTCCTCATTTTAGTGTTCAGATTGTCCAAAAGTTGGCCAGCGGAAGATGTTTCAAGCTCTTTTGTATCCTTTCTGACATGACACCTTTTTGTCTCAGAGCACGTCTTTGCTTTTTGGCACAGAAAGTGTCTCAGGCTCATCTTGTACTTTTCCTGCCTCAGGTCTGTAGTCAGTCATTGCTCAAAGGAATCCTACTTCTTTCTAGTGGGAACAGTATTTAGAAAGCAAGACCCCAATGCTGATGGTGCTCACTGCTACTAGGTTGTATGGCATCTAGGCTTAGTCAGTGGGTGGATGGAGACCTGCCTCCCTGCGTGTGTTGTGTGTACTTACTAGAGTTTGTATTCTCATTTCCAGTTTATCTTTAACATTTTCATTTAACATTAAGTATTTTCTTTATTCTTCATTTTATGTTTACTTTAAAAAGTTCTAATCAAATTTAATATGCTGCAGTGTAACTCTGCATTACTCATCATTGCTCTATGCAAACATTTTCCAAAGTAAAATGTTACGGTCCTTTTCACGGTAGAATGCAGGTGGGTGATAGTGGTGGTCATGATGGTGGGTGTGTGTGTGTGTGTGTGTGTGTGATCATTAAATTTTTGATGAAATCAAAGGTAATATCTGCCCATGATTCCTTTTGAATTTCTTAGCAAAATGCACCAAAAGGACTTCTATTTCACTCGAATAAGGGGGGGGGGGGCTTAAGAAAAAGGTTTATTAAGTTTTTATACACTGAGGTAGATGCTGTGGAGAATTTTAACCAAGTGCCGGCCTTTAAGGGCTGTCATTTTTGGTGGAGAGAAAATGGCTTTCTCAAACAGAGCAATCGGCAGTTCATAATTACCTCTAATCATAGAGGAAATGATGGGAGATGAAAAATTAGGGAAGGCTTTCTGAAGGAGTGAAATACGAGCTGGGCCTTAAGGAAGTCTAGTCTTCGAAGTAAAAATTAGGAAAGTTTTGTTTTGTTTTAGTTTTTTATTGTATCTTGAAAAGTATTTCTTGGTCTTAGATAATTATCACCCTTCCTGGCAAGCTGGGAGCCAATGAGTTAGGTTTAGAGTTCTGGGTACTGTATTTGCTTGGTCTTTACTGCTGTCATTTCTTCTGGTTTGCTGTTTTGGGGGAATTACCTAGTCTTGAATTTATTGTTAGAAACTTTGGATGGCAATGGGTTCATGTTTTCTAGTCAATTTTATTGTTGACTCCTGCTTGAAATGATTAATCGTCTTGTGTGATAAAATGCTAATCAGAATCCCAATCTAATTAATAGTGTAGTTCTTTGCTCTCCATGGCTATTGGTACATGTGTGCACATTTACACTTGGAATGTATTATACAACAAAAGTATTTGTTACAAGTTTTTGTAGTTTACAGACTGATATTCTGTTTTTGCATTTGGGGCACTCCTCACAAAATCCTTCTCAGGTAGCGGGTATCTCCAATTTACAAATTATGGTAAGAAAATCCAGGGAAAGTGGGAAAACCGGGAATTCCATCCTGGTCTTGCTTGCTTTACAGAATTTCCAAGCTGGTCACACCAACTGAAGGATGAATGTGGAGCTGGAGTGAGGGTGGTGTGGGGTGAGCTGTGAGGTGAGCCTTGTGAAGAAGGCTCGGTGTTCAATGAGTTTTTATTTGTTGTGCATCTTGCAGATCCATTGCTTCAACTCTAATGAATTTCAAGAAAAAAAAAAAAAAAACAAAACCAAATGGCTTCTTGTGTGAGATGAAAACAAATTTTTTAATAGCTAATATATATCCATTGTATAAAACACAGTATTCAAAGAGGGTGGTGAAGTCTCACTGTACTGTTGATCCGTACATGGTCTCCCAGACCCCTCTTCACATGCTTCGGAAGCAATTGTTACCAGTCTGGTTGTTTGTGTATCTTCCGAGATGTGTTTGCATGTATATCTTTAATGTATGTTCTTAAGAACATTGGTGCTTGTTCCATACTGAGCATATAGTGGCCCTGTTCTTTTAAAGGGCCCCAGGCTACTAACTTTAATAACTTAGGAAAGCTGTTTGTGTTTTGCAGTCTGCCCTGGAATGTTAATTCCATGATGAATAGAGAGTTTTTTTTTTTTTTAAAGACATACTTTAAGTTTCAGAGTCCTTTTCAGATGAAGTATATATTAATCTTTCAAATGAAATTCCTGGAATGAAGTGGCTCTAAAGTTCATTTCAACTTGCCATTATTTTGGAGTCAGGGGTACCTAGAATATATTGACAGGATAGAAAACACATTAAGGGTCAAATTACCAGTTGGAGTGTCTTCGTGAGAGTAGCACAGCTAAAGTGAATAGATTTAGCTAGCTATTTATTAATTAATTACATAATTTATTGTCAAGTTAGCTAACATACAGTGTATACAGTGTGCTCTTGGCTTTAGGAGTAGATTCCCGTGATTCATCACTTACATACAACACCCAGTGCTCATCCCAAGTGCCCTTCTCAGTGTCCATCACCCATTTTCCCCACACTCCCTCACTCCACCCCATCAACCCTCAGTTCTCTATATGTAAGAGTCCCTTATGGTTTGCCTCCCACTCGGTTTGTAACTTTTTTTTTCTTTCCCTTTCCTTCATGGTCTTCTGTTAAGTTTCTCAACTTCCACATATGAGTGAGAACATATGATCTCTGTCTTTCTCTGACTGACTTATTTCATTTAGCATAATATCCTCCAGTTCTATCCATATTGTCACAAATGGCAAATTTCATTCTTTTTCATTGCTGAGTAATAGTCCGTTGTATATATACCACGTCTTCTTTATCCGTTCAGTTGATGGACATTTGGGCTCTTTCCATAATTTGGCTATTGTTGAAAGCACTGCCCTAAACATGGGGGTACATGTGCCCCTATGAATCAGCACTTCTGCATCCTTTGGATAAATTCCTAGTAGTGCTATTGCTGGGTCGTATGGTAGTTCTATTTTTAGTTTCTTGAGGAACCTCCATACTGTTCTCCAAAATGCACCAGTTTGCATTGCCACCAACAGTGCAAGAGGGTTCCCCTTTCTCCCCATCCTTGCCAACATTTGTTGTTTTTGAGTTGTTGATTTTTGGACAAAAGTGAATAGATTTAATTAAATGAATATGTCATGCATCATTCTTGGGCTCCAGGAAAAAAAACAAAAGGCCAGGTAAGTTCTGGAGGAGAAGATAATGGGGATGGGTCTGCTTCTGCTTGGTCTGTACAGTGTGTAAGCAATTTTGTGTTTTAGGGCTTTTTAGTCTAGAGTTGCTTTATGTAGGTTTTGGCAATATGTTGTCTATAGTATTTTTTTAAAATGTTTATTTTTGAGAGAGAGAGAGACTGCGAGCACAAGTTGGGGAGGGGCATAGACAGAGGGAGACACAGAATCTGAAGCAGGCTACAGGCTCTGAGCTGTCAGCACAGAGCCTGATGTCAGAGCCTGATGTGGGGCTCAAACCTGTGAACCGTGAGATCATGACCTGAGTCAAAGTTGGACGTTTAACTGATAGAGCCACCCAGGTGCCCCAATGTTTGTAGTATTTGTATTCGTGTTCTAATGAAAGACTCTTACCTACCTAAGGCTTGTTCAGAAGTATGAACTTCACAGCAATTGCATTTAAGTCTTAAGTAGTAAACACGGTGCTTCTACTGTTGAGACTTGACTCAAACCAAGCTCATTATGAAATTAAATTCCAATGTAAAGTGTAAAGTGAAAATGTAGTTAATGTGGCTGTGTAAATGATCAGGGCTTTCAACCACTTCCTCAGTAGCAGAAACTGAGAGAGGAGTGAAGATAATGAAATGTCCAGTATAATAATTTAAGTAGTTCACATGTCTCCATGGGGCCGGCAGCAAATGTCTTTCTCCAGGCCTGCTCCTCCCTTTCTCCTTCCACCCAAGTCCTCAGGGGAGGCTTCCCTGTATATCTGAGGTTTCATTGGTGCACAGAGGTATGTTCTGCACACAGGGAAGCACAGCTGTGGTTTCCTTACCAAGTCTATTGTCGAGCTGTAGCTTTCCTCTCCTGGGGCAATAAAACTTGAGGCTTAGTCTCAGATGTGGAGGACTGTGGGGACCTGTCCTAAGGGGTTAATTAAATGCACCAGTTTAATATTTGTGAAAATAGTGTGCCTGTTATTCCTTGACAGGAATATCTCAGCGTGGCCAAGGTTGCCGCTCATTCAGGTATACACAGATATCTGAAAAGCTTTGAGAAATGTACCATATGATAATTATAGCATTAATTTCAGAGAGCCATCTCACGTTCCTGAGAAGGAGCAGAGCCTGTTCTGGCAGATGTTGAGTATGAGCCCGTCTGTTAGGAGGAAACCCCTGAAGCTGTACTTCTGCCGAGAAGTTGGGGGTGTGATTGATGTGGTGAATAAGAAAGTCTTGTTCTGGGGGCTAAGATTGGCTTCTGTGGTTGCCAAGAGCCTTGGCTTCAGTTGCTTGTATGGGGCTGATAGGGAAAAAGGACTATTGGAAAAAAATTCCTAAATGCAACAGTTAACATTGCATACGTCAGAATGGAAACAAAAACTGGGAGACCTGATAGCCTAGAGTGCCAAACCAAGAGAAGTGTCAAAGTCTCTTCTCCTCAGGTGTGAGATACTCCACAGCACCTAGGATGCAGAAAGGCACAGTTAGGAGTTTACTTGCTTCCTAGGAATGCAGCTCTTTTGCTCCTACCAGCCCTCCCCTGTCAGCCCCACTTCCTCCTTTCCCTGCCCAAGACCTTGCCATCCATTTCCTTCATTGGCCAGTCTGGTCTCTTTTTACCCTGAAATCCTTAAACATTAACGGTCTGCCCCACAACTGTGCAGTTATTTATATTTTGCCTTGTAATGGTCCTTATCTTGTTTGGAGTATTGTCCCTCCTTCCTGTATTTACATCATTCACTCCTTGGGTAAGATGCCCTTTGCTCATAACGGTTGGTCGAATCATCTCTCCCTCAAGCCTTCCTTCCCTTGAATTTCAGAGAGTAGGAAACTTCTCTCTGTTTTCCTTAGCTCACTTCCATCCTGGTAGACACCCAGACAGACTTTTCCACAGTAGCCAGGCTTCCTTACCGGTCTTCTTTGCCTCATCCACTGAGCTACTTTCACCTATGGTGACTTCCTTCCTATGTGTGGGCTCCCGCCTGCCAGGCCTGTAAATCATGGGTGTTTGCTTTCTTCTGGGCATGCCCCAGAGTTGTAAGCAGGTTTTATCTCTTAATTCTGGAAATAACCCTGTGGGCTAAGTACACTTAACTCTGTGTTGTAGACAAGTAACGAGGCACCCGCAGTCTGAGTGACTTACCCAAGATCTCAGAGCTGGCAAGTGATTGGAGCTGAGACAGGAACCATGTCTTCTGACTTGAGAGCCTGTGCTCTTGACCAACCACTACCAAGCAAGTTAACATATGCTGGGGGCCTAGGTGGGGCTGGATGCCAACTAATATTCTGACTGTGCAGAATAAACCGATCTGCCCCTGGACTATGTCTGCTGGGTACTTCTATCGTCGTAATCACTTTCTTGGAGGCATTGAAATGACACATGATAACGGCCCCCATACCTGTGTCTTTTTGCACTGACTCTTTTTCTGAGTGTCAGACCTGTGTGTCCACCTGCCTCAGACATGTTTCCCTATGAGTATCTCCGGGACCACAAATTCAGGTGTTGAACGCAAAACTGAGAAACCTTGGTAAGGTCAGTGGATTGTGTCAATGCCACTATCCTGGTTGTGATACTTGAATGTAGTTTTGCAAGATGTTAGCTTTTGGGGAAGGTAGGTGAAAGGTACGTCGGATCTCTGTGCAGTATTTGTTACAACTGCACAGAGTTTAATTAAAACAAAAAGTTAATAAAAACAAACAGAATGAACTCAGCCCTTTCACCCCTCCCCCTGCTCCCTGTCTCTACTCCACATCTCCGTCAGTGGCTCCAGGATCTGCTCAGCCACCCCACTGAGAAATCTGGAAGATGCCCTGCTCCTCTCTTTCCTTCTCTCCAGGATCAGGTTGGTTACCATGTCACCTGCCTCTTTTTCGTTCCCTCCTTGGTCACCTCCCCAATGGACTTGATAGTCTCCTTTCACTTTCTCTCCCCTACAACTATCTGAGAAGGTCTTAATTTACATATCTGATCCTACCATTCTTTTGCTTAAAATCCTTCAGTGGCTTTTAATCATTTGTGATGACAGACCAAATTCCTTAGGTCATCACTACCAGGGTCAGAGTCATCTGGGCTGCTGGTTATTAATGCAGAGTTCTGGACCCCACTCCAGACTTCTGAGGTTGAAATCTCTGGAGTCAGAGCTAAATCTGTGTGTTTAACCAGCGCCCTCTGGTGACCATTTCATGCACTAGCGTTTGAAGACCTCTGGCCTGGGTCACCTATCTGGTCTCAAAGGCGCTTTCTGTCCTTCTGCCTTTCTGCTTTCTGCTTTCTGCATTGCCTGGGACATTGCACAGTGCTGTTTGTGTCTGTGGAACTCCTTTGTACTTACTGTCCCTCAAGACTTGACTACAGTGTCCACTTGCTTCCTCTCCTGGGTCATGTGATGTGTCAGAGCACTTAACCTCACTGCTGTCAAGATCTGTGTCCCTATGTGTTTGCCTAGTTTGAGGTTGAATTGCCCCAATTAGGGGCTGCTTTATCTTCAACCCCCTGTAGCCTCAGAGCCCAGGACAGTTTCTGGCCCATAGTAGGCACTTAATGTTTGCTGCTTATAATACCCATAATTTTTATTTTATTTTGAGTAGCCACCTTGACCTTTTAATTAACAGTACTTCATATTGTTGCTCAGTAAATAAAACCAGAGAGAAATAGCCAGTTAAAAAATAACACAGGAAAATTACTCATCCAGACAAAAACAGATACTGGCTATTTGCCATTAAACACCCGTGTTCTACAGGTAATTCTGTATTAGTGGAAAACTTTTTTAAAACATGAAAAAAAATGTCATACTCTATTATCACAGCCTTCCTACTGTCTCCCTCCCTCCACTGCCATTTACACCCCCCCACCCACCCTCTTTTCAGCTTTTCAGCCAGAGGGCCTGATTTCAGTGACTGACCATTCAGCAAAACACAGCATTCCAGCCATTGGGCTGACTCTGTCGGTCTCCGGGCGCACTGAGACAGCACTTTTCATCTGGACTATTCTTTATCCAGCCTGCCAATCAGCATGCTGATTTCCCCCTTTCATTTCCCAAGTGAATAGTGGCTGAATAGGGAATTTCAGGTTTTTCTGTGAATCATTTTATAGGATACAACTGATTAACTTTTTTAAGCCTTTTATTATGGAAATTTCACACATGTACAGATATAGAAGAATAAAGTCCCTATTACTGTTCACCCAGGTTTAACCATTGACCCACGGACACCCTTGTTTTTGCCCCTCTCCTCCCCACTGCCCACCCCCTCAAAGTCCTGTATCATCTTGCAGTGGATTACTTTTTACCAGTATGGGATAGTCTTTTACTTCATGCAATGCAGATGATTTCTTACTGATAGTAACGTATTTCAAGAAAACACTTAATAAAATTATATAACAGCTATATTAAGATATTAAACTTTGCAGTTCATGTAAAGTATACTTTAGTGGTTTCAAACCTCATGTTGGGTGTAGAGATGACTTAAAAATCTTAAAATTTTTTTTGAGTATATTTGGTATCCAGTGTTACATTAGATTCAGGTATACGACATAGAGATTCAACATTTCTATATGTTATGCTGTACTCACAAGTGTAGCTACCATCCATCACCATAAAATGCCGTGATAATACCACCGACTATAATACCTATACTGCACCTTTTATTCCCATGACTCACTTATTCCATAGTTGGAAGACTGTGTCTCCCACTCCCCTTCTCCCATTTTGTACATCCCCCGACCCCTGTCCCCTTTGGCAACCATTAGTTTGTTCTCTGTATGTATAGATCTGATTTTGCTTTTTGTTTGTTCATTCATTTGTTATTTTAGATTCCACAAACGTGTGAAATCCTAGGGTGTTTGTCTCAGTCTTACTTCACTTAGCATAATACCCTCTAAGTCCATCCATGTTGCAGATGGCAAGATCTCATCCTTTTTTACAGCTGCGTAATATCCCATTTGTGTACGCGCGCGCGTGTGTGTGTGTACACACACACACACACACACACAGCACATCTTTATCCATTCATCTGTTGATGGACACACGGTTGCTTCCCTAATTTGTTTATTATGAATAATATTTCAGTAAGCATAGAGGTGCATATATCTTTTTGAATTACTGTTTTTGTATTCTTTGGGTAAATACCCAGTAGTAGAATTACTGGATCATATGGTAATTCTGCTTTTAATTTTTTGAGGAATGTCTAACAGGGCACATCTTTGCCAATACTTCTTTGTTGGGCTTTTGATTCTTGCCATTCTGACAGATGTGAGGTGGTGTCTCATTGTGGTTTTGATTTGCATTTCCCTGATGATCGTCTTTTCATGTGTCTGTTGGCCTTCTGTATGTCTTCTTTGGAAAAATGTCTATTTAGATTCTCTGCCCATTTTAAAATCAGATTGTTATTTCGGTGGTGTTGAAGTTCTCTACATCTTTTGCATGTGAACCCCTTTATTAGGTATGTCAGTTGCAGATCTCTTCCCTAATTCAGTAGGTTTTCTTTTTGTTTTGGTGATGGTTTCCTTGTTGCATACAAGTTTTTGGTGCAGTCCGAGTAGTTTAATTTTTTTGCTTTTGTTTCCCTTGCCTGAAGAGACCTATCTAGAAAAATGTTGCTACAGCTGATGTCAAAGAGATTATTACCTATGTTCTCTTCTAAGAGTTTTATGTCTCACATTTAGGTCATTAATCCCTTTTGAGTTGATTTCTGTGTGTAGTATTACAAAGTGGTCCAGCTTTATTCTTTAACACGCAGCTGTCCAGTTTTACCAGAACCATTTATTGAAGTGATTGTCTTTCCTCATTGCATATTCTTGCCATGGCCACATTTTAGGACATTTTTGTTGCCTTTGAAAGAAATCATGTACTCTTTAGCCATCACTTCTCATTTGCCCTCCCTCCCCATCTACACTAGGCAATCTAATTAGCCCCTCTAGATTGGCCTATTCTTAACATTTCATATAAATGGAATCCTACAATATGTGGTCCTTTGAAACTGCCTACTTCCAGTTAGCATAATGTTTTCAAGGTTCATCCATGTTGTAGTATGTGTCAGCAGTTCATTTCATGCCTTCTCAGGGCTGAATGGTATTTGTATGCATATAACACATTTATCCATTCACCAGTTAACGGACATTTGGGTGGCTTTCACTTTTTGGTTATTGTGAATCATGCTACTACAAACATTTCTTGATGAATCTTGGTGTGGACATGTGCTTTGATTTCTTCTGGGAATATAGTTGTGGAATTGATGGGTTTTATGGCAACTCCACTTTTAACTTTTTGAGGAAATGCCAAACTGTTTTGCATTTTACATGCCTACCAGCAAGGCATGAGGATTCTAAATTGTACACATCCTCACCACCACTTGATGTTATGTGTCTTTTTATCACTGCCCCAGTGGTATATCATTGTGGTTTTGAATAACATTTTCCTGGTAGCTAATGATGTTGAGCATCTTTTCATCTGCTTATTGGCCATTTGTTTATCTTCTTGGAGAATGTCTATTCAGATCATTTGCCAATTAAAAAAAAATGGGTTATTTATCTTGTTATCATCAAGTTGTTATAGTTCATTATAGGCTCTGGATCCAGGTCTCTTATCAGATAGGTGACTTGCAAATATTTTTCTACCAATTTGTAGGTTGTCTTTTCACTTGATCGATGGTATCCTTTGATCAAGAAAGCCTTTTAACAATAGAAAATATGAGAAAAAATGGTAGAAAATCTTTCAGTCATTCTTACTGAGTATTTAGAAGTGGAATGTGTTGTGTCTTACATGTATGAAGTTTTTTTTTTTTTTCCTCAATCAATATGCACCAAAGTCAGGCTGATTAAACCCTCAACATCCTACAGTTTTGAGAAGCAGGCTGTTCCCTTTGTGGAGAAGCAAGGACTTTTGTTTTAGTGGTGTAGCCAGAGGAAGAATTTTCTAGGACGAGTTTCTCCTTCAAGGAAACTGTCATCTTTGACTTAAGTTTTAGATCAAGTGGATCACCTTAAAAATGTGCACCTTAGTCTCTGGGACTGGTTGAAGTTTTAAATAATCTCTGTTGGATTTATTTTCCACAGTGAGTTCCCACTGGCTTTGATATCAGAGGAAAGAATTTGGCCAGGAAAATGAGCCTCACAAAATTAAAGGACGCACATATGTACTTACCGGAAGTTTATTAAAGAGAAATGAAACTTAAGTATTTGGTTGGGCCTTTTGCAGTACATTGACTAGCAGGTGCTTCTAGATGTGTTGGCTGTAACAAAGACAGAGCATACTAGACAGGGAATTTGGCATTTCCTAAATGGTGTTGAAAGGTAGGTATGCAGTGATGAGTTTAAACTAAAAAGCAGAGGGGCGTCTGGGTGACTCAGTCAGTTGAGCATCTGACTTTTGATTTCAGCTCAGGTCATGATCCCAGGGTTGTGGGATTGAGCCCTGCATTGAGCTCTGTGTTTAGCATAGAGTCTGCTTAAGATTCTCTCTGTCCCTCTGCCCCTCTCCCCCTGCTTGAATGTTCTCTCTCTAAAGAAACAAACAAACAAACAACAACAACAAAAAACAAAAACAAAGAAAAAACCCTAAAAAGCAAAGATGTTTGTAGGAAGATTTGGGAGGCAGAATAATTGGGGAGTGACTTAATTTAGTAGTTATTTTGGGCAGCACCTTATTGTGTATTGATTCACATTAGTACTCTGATGTTGACTATATAAGACATAGTTTTATGGAGATGAAAGAGATAGAGGATGAAAGAACAGAAATTCTGATCTATCAGAGAACAGAGAGAGCCCCGTTAGATGGTGGCTTGGTGTCCAGAGACTAGAGAAGGCTTCATATTCAATGCCACGTTTGAATTGGGTCCAGAAAAATTATCACAAGTGAACACAGGTGAGTAGAGGAGGTATTGTAGGTAAAGAGCATCATGGGCATGAGAGTCAGAAAGCAACTTCAGGTACTTACTGATAGGTAGCAATTGAAATGATTTTAAGTTCCAGGTAAGGAGTTTGGCCTTAATTCATTAAGGATTGCTGATCCATTGAAGGTTTTGGAACCATGAAACTCATTGTTTGATTTTATAAATCCTTATCCAGAGCATTATGTTAGGCTTGGCAGCTCAGCTGTGGCAGTGGCAGGGTCTAACATCAGTGACAACAGATGCTATCCTCTGACAGTCAAGATCTAACCCTTAGTCTCCTTTCAGGAAACTTTTCATCCCAATAATAGTGATGATAACTACCACATATTGATCTATTTCTGCACTGTATGCACCATGCTAAGTAACTCATCCTTACGGTAACTCGTGTGTGTGTGTGTGTGTGTGTGTGTGTGTATTATTGATTCCTATTGCAGAGGAGGAAATCGAGACTTAGCAGAAGTTAGATACCTTGTTTCACATCACACAGGCAAGTAGCAGAATTAGAATTTGGACCCAAGGCCATCCTGTTCCAAAGTTCATTTTAGCAAAACCACTAAATGCAGCCCCTCTATTGCTTCTCAACTAATGTTTTGCTGCCAGGATACCTTCCCCTTGAGCCTTGCTGCATTTGGCATGCTTTGTGTTTGCCCCCAGGGTAGATTCCTCCTCTGTCAGGCTCCCAGTTTTCTTATTAATACTGCAGGTATTCCAGGCCAAGGAGGATCATCTTTAACGGAACTTGGTGCATGTCTGTTATGACCTTTATGTGTTTGTCGATTTACATATTTTCATGTACTACAGTGGGGCATCTCACACCTGTTGGTGTACTTCTGGCTTAGCTGTATGACCTTGCATAAGCCTGCTGTGCCGGATCTATAAAACGCTAGGGTGAGCTGTATGACCTCCGAAACCCCTTCTGTCTTGGGCATTAGGCATTAACAAAGAGGCAATAAGTGGCTGTGGGATTCATGGAGGTTCCGGGGAGTGTTGTCAAAGGGACCAGTCATTCTTTTCAGTCCTGATTCCTGGTGCCACTCACTCTCAATGTGAATTATGTGGACACACTTTCTAATAATCCGGCTTCACGGACCTGGAGTTCTGCTTGACATCAGTGAACTGCAAATGTGGCCGTATCCTTGGAGCTGCTTGAATTTAGAGCTGCTTGCTCCACATTCAGAGTGGTCTCCTTGGTCACTTTCTGCACCTTTTGCACCTTTGAACACTGCACATCCTACCCTCACCCCTCCCCCCCGCCCATCTTCCCTGTGACTTTTATCCATTCCTATTTTCTTTTTATCACCTGATAAAAAACAGCTCCTTCCTCCAGCCAGTTAAGTCTAGATCTGTCAGGAGGAACTGAAGGCACTGGAATTTGGTCGAAGTTCCCCCTGGGACTGAATTCACACCCAGGGCTGAGAACCATTGCCTGCCTTGCCACTGCGGCCCCCACCCCCCAGCCCTGCTTGGTTTTCATTATTTGTCCTAACTAAGCATGAGGGATGTCAGTGGATCCTAATAATTTCGTGGTGTTGGAAGACTGGGGGCCGTTTGTTATTTTCTGTTTTCAGTTTTTAATAAACATTTTGTGTGCATCCTAATTTTATACTAATCCTCTGTAGACTCTTATGTCCCAGACCTCTGAATCTATCTGATTGATGTGATAACTTACTGCCAGTTAAATATAGTTAGTGTTAAAAAACACTACACAAGAGACCTACATTTGCATACCATTTGAATCCCACAAGGAGTTCAGATTGTGGAATGTCCTATTCAGCATAATTTTTTTTTTTTTAACGTTTATTTATTTTTTGAGACAGGGAGAGACAGCATGAACGGGGGAGGGGCAGAGAGAGAGGGAGACACAGAATCGGAAGCAGGCTCCAGGCTCTGAGCAGTCAGCCCAGAGCCCGATGCGGGGCTCGAACTCACGGACCGCGAGATCGTGACCTGAGCTGAAGTCGGACGCTTAACCGACTGAGCCACCCAGGCGCCCCTCAGCATAATTTTTAAAAGAAATGCATGTTTATATAAACATTCCAGCATAGGGACGCCTGGGTGGCTCAGTTGGTTAAGGTTAAGCATCTACCTTCAGCTTGGGTCATGATCTCACAGTTCATGAGTTTGAGCCCTGTGTCAGGCTCTGTGCTGACAGCTCAGAGCCTGGAGCCTGCTTTAGATTCTGTGTCTCCCTCGCTCTCTGCCCCTCCCCCTCTCATGCTCTGTCTCTTCAAAAATAAACATTAAAGATTTATTTTAATAAAAATAAAAAAAATCCCAGCACATATAAAGGAAAAATGACTGAAAAGATATATACTAGAGTATTTAATTATGAGTGATGGGATTACAGATTTTTTTTTATCTCTGCATTACACATTTTCTGTAGTGAACACATGTTTCTTATGTATTTAACAATCTTGAAAAGAAGATATACCCTGGACGAAGTAGGTGGTGTGTGAATATGTGAGTTATTTTTAGCTCTTGAGGCTGAAATATTCTGTGGGGGTATTGAGGATGGTACCATGCTGAGAGAGTTAATAGCAAGGCTTGGCACACAAAAGCTAGGATTTGGATCCCTGTTATTTTTGTTTTTGCTTATTATAGCCAAGCTAAACTTATCTCATCTGATGGTGGGCATTTTGTTTTGTCAAACGAGTTCCTTGAGACTATTAGTTCATAATGGGGGCATCAGATGATGATGCTGATAATGTATTGTTATGTCTTTAATGCTGATAGATGAATATTAATATGTTATTGGTGGTGCTTTCTAAAATACTGTTACACTAGGGACAGAATGTTGACCTAGTATCTGTTCATCTTTTTGCATTGGCTTAATTACTACAGTTTAACACGTGCATCTGAAAATTTTAAATAAGACACAATGAGACTAAGTTGTTTAGACCAAAACTTAACAGTAGTTCTCTCTGGACTGTTGTCAAGTACTTTTAACAGTACTTAAAAAATAAAAACAAAGCCCTCAGTCCCCAACAGATGTTTAGTTTCTGCTCCTACTTTTGTCAAGATAGTTTCCTTTAAAAATAAGGCGGGAGAGCCAATTGCCTGGATAATGGGAAAACAGCATTGTGTGGTAACGTTTCAGTAGGGTGGTTTCTTCTGAAATGCTGTTTCACTAATCCTTGGGGAAATTTGGCTGTGAGCATGCAATTATTACATTTTTATCCACAGAATGGGCTAAAGTTGGCATCACATCCCTCACGGTTGCCAGAGGCAACACACTGATTTAATTCGTGCCCCTCTGGCAGACATTTTTGAATAATTTTAGTGTTTTTTTTTGTTTGTTTGTTTTTTGTTTTTTTGTTTTTTGTAATGGTACTTTTCCTATTTCCTTTCTGTACTCCTACCTTTTGTTGCTCACTACTCTTTCTGATTGAGTTCTGAGGCATCCTGTGTTGGTTGTGGAGCGGAGACTAATTGAAGGTCCAGATGGCTGTCTAAGAGGCAGCCGCGCTTGTGTTTCTGGCAGGTGCGGGGAGAGGGAGAGTGCAGGTCGGAATGCTGTGAAGGGCCAGCCCACGGCGAATGCCAGTCCTCTTACAGACTGAAGAAAACAAAACAGATCTTAATTAGGCATGTTAGAAATCCAACTTGGAGCCTGAAAAATCTACCTTAAGACTTGCATTTGAAGGATTTTGAATTCTTCAGTAGAATTGAAATTTCTTGAAGTACTCACCTCCACAGTTCTATTTCCTGCTTGTGGCTTTTTGTATGCAAAAAATCTTTTATGCTCCTAGAGCATCACTAAATGCACATAACTCAAGTGTGGGCAACTCTTCTCCTAGCTTAGGGGTCACAGAGGCGCAAGGGGAGAGCCGCCCTTTCCACCCAAGAGCTGTCCAACATTCCTACTAGGTCTGGCCACCTTGCATTACTCAAAGGCTCTGGGGTGGTTGTACTTCTTCGCACAGTGCTTGCTGTGTCAAAACCACTTTTTTGTAATAGATGTTTGTTTTATATGTACATCCTTAAGATTGTCAGAAAGGGGGAGAAAACATTAATTATTCTATCCATCTTGTCTGGAAATTAAAACAAAATTTTTTTTTTTTTTTTTTAACGCAGAGTGGACACAAATATCTACCAGATATCTTCGAGAGCAGCTGGCCAAGATTTCTGACTTTTACCACATGGCTTCCAGCACAAGTGACGGTCCTGTCCCGGTGCCACCAGATGTGGAGCAAGCCATGAAGCAATGGGAATACAACGAAAAGTTGGCATTTCACATGTTCCAGGTAACCTTCCCAAGAACCTCAAGGCTGTCTAGCTTGCTTTTAAGAAGAGAGCAAATACTTTATAGTTTAATTTTTTAGGAGTCAAGTGATATCTTTATATGAACCAATACGTTGAAAGAAAGCAGTCTGACATTTCTCACCTTGAGTTGTATTGAAGGTAACACCTTTGCCCTGACATGACAGCTTCTATTGGATATATTGATCTCCAGCTTTCAATTGTCTTAGCCCTTTTAATGCAGTTAATTACTTTGCCTTTGCTGTATTAAATATAATCCCTGTAAACCTTTTCTTTTACAAAAATTAGATACATTCAGAAAATATTTGTGTGGGTATTTCCTGTCTCATAGATCTCCATTAGGGCTTAGTTTCTCCATAAGAGGGTCATGTTAATTTGGCTCAGCAGCAGTTTAAAATGTAGTTGGGAGGATGAATAAGGCCATTGAGGAATGACTGAATCCTCCTCTCCGAGAAGCTGATGTAAATCATATTGACCAGAAGAGGGCACTTGTGCTGTTTTTTGCTTCAGTCTTTATTCCTAGTGAGGAAGAGGGAGAAGTGTATTCAGCTGAAGTTTTATGACTAGCAGAGACTTTGACTACCTGTTATCTTGACCAAAGAGGAAAGGGATAAAAAGGATATGTAGTTTCTAAATTTTCCTTTTAGAGCTTTATAATTTCCAGACTGTAAGAGAATTTTCCTAAGAGCTCAAAGTGGGAAAAAGCCTGGTCCTTTTGGCAAGTAGCATTGTTAGTTTTAAAGCAGTTGAAACAACTCTTACAAATGCAAGTTCCATTTAGCAGAGGACTCCCTTGGTGCCTGCTCTGAGTTTTTAACGACTTTGGGTGGAGGATTTAGTCTGCATCTTCAAAAAAGTGTGTCAACATGCTTAATGTTTTTGGAAGGATTACTTTGTGTATTGGGAACATGGAAATCAGTATCTCCTTTATAGGAAGCAGGTCCTAAACGGATGAATTTAATTGGGTCACTAATGTTTGAATTTAAAAGTTTAGTATATTTTAATTTGCCATATTCTGAAATGTGAAACTGACTTAGTACATACACCTGCAGATACATGTGCAGAAATAAGGGTGTGGGTATGTACACAGAGGCATCTTGAGGATGGATGTGTAGCCGTTGAAAGTCATATTTATGAAGACTTGTTTTTGAACCTTGCACTTGCCATCTCCTATATGTTAAGTACAGAATTCTATTTTATTCATTTCTTTATCAACTTCAAATTCACTGGTCTTAAAATTTTAAATTGTACTTTTTTGTGACTAACCATTTAACTCTTGGATTTAAGGCATTTTAAAATTTAGAAATTAGCAACCAGTAGATATCTTGATGCCATGCCAGTGTCACTGTTATCTTTTAAATACTGAAGCTATAATTTGTCAGTATATTTTCACACAAATCTCTGATAACCATGGTAGTGGACCACTGGTGATAAATAGGTAAGAAAAAGTTGCTAGGAGTAAAGTAGGCATTCATATTAACTACTAAGGTGGTTATCAGAATGACCTTAAAGATACAAGTGTCTTTCCCAGAAAGCGTATCTTTTTGTTTCTATCTTGAAGATTCTTTCATGATGTAGGTCATAATACAAAACTGTAACATGATATTAAATACATACACACATAGAATATCATAGAAGAATAGTTGGTTTATATGTACGTGTGTGTGTGTGTTTATATGAAAGTAGTAAATGAAAATGTTAACGGTGCAAGAGGGGCTAGACCACCTCTGGGACATTTTGGAAATCTGAGGTGTGTTGTTATTTTCAGTGTAGTTATGTTGGAACATTTATACATTATTTTATTATAATTTTTTTCATTTGTTAACAGTTAATTAGGCCATTATGTTGATTTTTCAAGGTTATATTTCATGCATAGGTTATAGTATCTGAAATTCATTTTAGGATAGAGGCAGGGGTTATTGGGAGGGCATTAGACCTAATGGGATTTTCAAATGCTTGCTGAGATGATAGTGTGATGGGGGCTTTTGTTCTTTATAATTATTACCAGTGGACAAGTTTCCTCCTGTGACATAAGTTCATACTCCCTGGAAATCTGGCCACATGCTTGACATGTCCTCAGAGTCTGAAAGCTTCTGAATTTCCTTTCTCATAGGAATTGTTTTCAATTTAGAATGAAGCAGATTACCAAGAAAAAAAGAAAACCAAAAAACCCACCCCAAACCGATTATACAGAATCACACTGGCACTTTGTTTCGTTTAGAATTTGGGGTGTGGTCAAGGAGACCATACAACACAAATCACAGTAGTAAAATTACACTTCAGCAAAAGAGTTACAGTGCTCCTTTTTGAATATGAATTGGTCTTGCTTTAACGTCATCAGTGTGACTTTCTCTTTCATTGAAGGAAGGAATGCTAGAAAAACATGAATATTTGACATGGATCTTGGATGTGTTAGAGAAGATCAGACCGATGGATGATGACCTTCTTAAACTCTTGTTACCACTCATGCTGCAGGTACAGTACATGTGACCACGAGCCAGCTGATTTTATGGGCAAGAGAGGAGTCTGATTAGGATGATTAAGTATGTAGAGGTGGAAGAGGAAGAACATTATCTTTGGGACAGAAGGGAAAAATGGCTTGATGCTACTCCACATGTGTCAGCCACGTTCATAGTTTTTAACCATGTGTCCTTCTAAAGTATTCTCACCTGCGCTAATGCCTCCCGTCGGTGAGCTAAGCAGACAGCTCTTTACATACTATCGCCCCATTCGCACAGATGTCTGTGAAAACAAAACAAAATCATCTCTTTTTAAGCATTAGAGGATCTTTTATATTCATTTGACATTCTTTGAGCCACTGGGGGTGGGAACTTCCTGTTTTAATGATTGCTTTAAGATCTGCTAAAAATTTAGGTTATTTGGTTACGATTTACTTAGAAAACATAAAGATTTCCTGGAAAGTTAATACATGCATTTGGTCATTTAAGCAATATGAAAGAGTATCTAGTGAAAAGTAATTCTCTTCCTCTCCCTCGTACCCTCCTGGAGACTACACTGTGCGGGTGTCCTGTGTATCCTCCCTGTGATGGTCTGTGCCCATGCTGTCCATTAGAGTAGCCACTAGCCCCAGGTAGCTTTCGAGCCCTCGAGCTATGACAAGTGCAATTTGATATGTGCTCTTAGTGTAAACGCACACCAGATTTCACATTTAGTTCAGAAAAGAGTGTATAATGTCTCATGAAATCTTTTTGTGTTGATTCCCTGTTGAAATGATAGTGTTTTGGGTATGATAGGCTAAATAAAATACGTTACTTATTTAATTTTGCCTGTTATTTATTTATTAAAAAATTTTTTTTAACGTTTATTCATATTTTGAGAGACAGAGTGTGAGTAGGGGAGGGGCAGAGAGACAGGGAGACAGAATCAGAAGAAGGCTGCAGGCTCTGAACTGACAGCATAGAGCTTGATATGGGGCTTGAGCTCACAGACTGTGAGATCATGACCTGAGCTGAAGTCGGAAGCTCAACCGACTGAGCCACCCAGGTGCCACTTGCCTGTTATTTTTTTAATGGAAAACTTAAAATTACATATATGGCTTGTGTTGTTTCTATTGGACAGCACTGGTTTCTACAGTACTTGTGAAGTACCCCCCCCCCCTTTTCTCTTAATGAAAAAAGTCTTTGTTAAAATAGTTGTTTCACCGAGTAGTATCAGATGTGACTGAAGCCCGTTGTCCTTGTGCTTCTCAGTATTCGGACGAGTTTGTTCAGTCGGCTTACCTGTCTCGTCGTCTTGCCTACTTTTGTGCCCGGCGTCTTGCCTTGCTGCTGAGCGATAGCCCCAGCCTCCTTGCTGCCCACTCGCCCCACATGATGATAGGACCAAACAACTCAAGCATCGGGGCCCCCAGCCCTGGCCCCCCTGGCCCCGTCATGAGTCCCGTGCAGCTGGCCTTCTCAGACTTCCTCTCCTGTGCACAGCATGGCCCCCTGGTTTATGGACTTAGTTGTATGTTGCAGGTAAGTCCCTGGCCCTTGCTGTTTTATGTTAAAATTCAGCGTAGGAGATAATCGAGTTAAGAATTGCCCCTTCAACTTTCACGTCACATTCCAGTTTTTTCCTCATCCAAATAATTTACAGATTGAAGTTTCATGTTTTTACTTTTCTATGTTGGATCAAGCTGAGTGAAGATTTGTTGCTTCTGTGTAGAAGAAAGTTCTTGTAGTTACCTTTTATTATACCATGCAGCACTCTCAATGATAAAATCCTTGAGGGAACCCACAGAATAAGTCTGCTATATTACTTTGCTTTTGGAAAGACATTTTCTCAGTGCAGCATTTTATAGCTTCCTCAGTCCACATCCTAAGTTGGTTGCCATCCTCTCTATTTCTTTAAAATCCAGGTAATTTGTCAGGCTCTGTTGTTCGGCCAAGTATCACTGCTTGTGTGGTCCTTGAACATCCAGTCGCGTGCAGGCCACTGGGCCGATGCTGTCAGGAATGAGATACAGCCCCGTCCTAGAGGAGCTCACAAGTTAGTGTTCAGGTTACACTTCTGGGGCTCTTAAGGTGTCCTGTTCTTTACTAAGAGGCTTTGGCCTGGCTTTAAAGACATGTTCTCCACTCAGGTAGAGCTTACGGTCTCGTGGGGAAGACAGGCTTGTCAATGGACAGTTTCCATATACTATGGCAAAGGCCAATGGAAGGATGCGCAGGGGACTAAGGGAGTTGAGAAGTGGAACTTGTAGTTCAACCCAGAATTCAGAGAGGCTTTCTGAAGGAAGCAGTTCTGACTACTGCATATTATAAGAGTTTTTTTTTTTTTTTAAAAAAAGGTGCTAAGAGTATTCTTGGCAGAGGGAGCAGCATGGGAAAAGGGCCAGAGGGTTGATCAGTCATCTTGTGTGCAGGTTGGTATTAATGGAACATCAAGTGTAAAGCCTGTTGGGGTGTGGGCATATAAGACTCCCTAGGTGCCTTATGATTGGGATGCGACTGGAGGGTTTTAGGCAGGAAGGTGCCATGGTCATTTGTGCCGTTGATTTAGATTGTTGTGGCCACAATAGAGGGAGGATTTGTGGGAGTAGCAAGGGAGGGGAAAGAGAGGGAGAGACATGGCCAAAAAAGTCAGTTTGGGAGAGTCTAGGTAAGTTTACTTTTGGACAGTTTTGGATTATTTGTCCTTTAGCATCTCTAAATAGTTTTGTTCCAGAAGTTTTTACACGTCTCATTTTGAAGTTGATGCCAGACATCCAGCCAGATGTGTGGATTTGAATCCCTCAGGGACTTTTTTTTTTTTTTTTTCTCAGTTCAAGTTTAATAGAAACAAAGATCAAAAGTGATGCCCCACTACTGTACACATCAGTTGACTTGCCACATAGCACAGCATGGGCCATTCTCTCCAGAGGAAGAAAGGCTGGCTTCCCCAACCCCTGCAGGAAAGGCCTGTCCCATCCCATACCACATCTGCACAGAGACACTTGGCTGACCCAAACCCCAAGAGGGGGTGAGATTACCTGAAGAGTTAGCAGTGAGTGGCAACCTGTGGCCTGAGTGGTGAAGAGGCGGCTGAAGGGCAGTCCACGGAGGGGGCCGTGAAAGTGTGGCCAGACTGGACAGAAAAGGAAGGGGAGAGACTATTGTTAAAGAGAGACAAGGACAGCGAGAATAGGAATGCTATTGTTACGATTCTGTTATAATCTTACTAGCATTTATTGTGTTCTAAGCATCGCTCTAAATTGTAACGTGTATTAAGTCACTTACTTCTCAGAACATCCTATGAGATTGGAACCAATATTACTGCTGTAACATGAATGATGAAATGGGGGCGTAGGTCACACAGCAAGTAAGTGGCAAAGCTGGAATTCACACCCAGGCAGTCTGGATCCAGGGTCCACACTCTTACCACCATGCTGAGCTGCTTCTCTAGCTACTGCAGGAAGTTTCCAAAAGGAGATGGTCGTGGGCGGTGCCCCCATATTGGGGAAGTCTGGTAAGAAGATAGCTGGATAAGACCGTGGTCAGTTGAGAAGCCATTGTAAGGCGGGTTGAGGAGTGATGAAGAATGAGGAGAAGTAATGCTACCTGTTCTTTTTGAGAGACCTGTCTGTGAAGGAAAGGAGAGAGATTGCTGCTAAGTAAGTGGAGATTTTTTAAAAGGTTTTGTTTTTTTGATGGTCAGATTTGAACATACTTCTTTTTTTTTTTAATTTTTTTTAATGTTTGTTTATTTTTGATGGAGAAAGACAGAGCATGAGTGGGGGAGGGGCAGAGAGAGAGAGAGGGAAACACAGAATCTGAAACAGGCTCCAGGGTCTGAGCTGTCAGTACAGAGCCTGACGCGGGACTTCAGACTCACGGACCACGAGATCATGACCTGAGCCGAGGTCGGACACTCAACGGACTGAGCCACCCAGGCGCCCCAGATTTGAACATATTTCTCAGCTGAGATTAAACTAGTAGAGAGTGCAAACAGGAGAAGAGGGGTGTGTGATAGATCAGTGCCCTGGGTATTGGTGATTTTAAGAACACTGGGAAGAACTCCATGATGGACAGGAGATGAGAACCCCGACCTCCTCACACACAGGAGGAAGGAGACGGGTATGTGGACCAGTGGAGACAGATGCAGTAGTGGGGCTCAGGGACTTGACGTTCTTCATATCTGCCACCTGGTTTCCACAGAGATGTCTCCTAGACTTCAGAATCTAGTTTTTGTGATACTCAGTTTTGCATTTTAGAAGAAACATTGCATCCCTTCTCTAATAAGCTCACAGTTTGTTGAGTGGCACAACAATGATAGTTAAGACAATTTTTTTTTCTGTAATGTTTATTTTTTATTTTTGAGAGAGAGAGAGAGACAGAGACAGAGTGTAAGTGGGGGAGAGGCAGAGAGAGACAGACACACAGAATCCGAAGCAGGCTCCAGGCTCTGAGCTGTCAGCATAGAGCCCAATGCTGGGCTGAAACTCAACGAGTCGTGAGATCATGACCTGAGCCGAAGTTGGGTGCTCAACCGACTGAGCCACCCAGGTGCCCGAGACCTGTTTTTTAGAATCCTTGCAGACCTGATTTTAGCCTCTGCTCTTCCAGTTTCTAATGTAACCTTTAGACTCTGTTTCCTGTGTGTGAGGGTGATGGTGACAGTTCCTACTTGGTGACCACACATGGTTAGGGTTGTGATGATGCAATGTTCAGTATGGAGCAAGGACTTATTTAAACTGGAGCCATAATATCGACTCTATGTTTAGAAGGCAGAACGATAGCATAGAGGTTCTAGACACGTGTGCTGAAATCAACTTGGCTGGTTATTACTCTCCACTGTGGCTCCTATTCCTCTGTGGTACAGTGGGGGGAATAGCATTACCTACCTCATGGGATCACTGTGGTCTGTGAGTGAGGGGTCATATAAGGTGCTTCATGCAAGCTGGTTGAAGAAAAAATGTCTGCAAGGGTGTAACGTAGAGGTAGGCAAGCTATAATCTGTAGGCCAATGCCAGCCAATGAGCTAAGAATATATTTTATATTTCCAGTGAGTTATTAAAACAAAAAGAATATGTGACAAATTATAGGTGACCTGCAAAGCTTAAAGCATTTACTCTCTGGCTTTTTATAGAAAATGTGCCACCCACTGGTCTAGGGTTACTGTCTGTCTAGCATTTATGAAGCTATTTACTGCATTATCTCAGAGATTATTTCATAGATTAAAACAAATTCCTTTTTAGATTTTATAACTTTAGAAATTACACATTCTAATTCCATCTCCTTTTTCTAATTGCATGAAAAAATTGTTTTAAGTGACAATTTTAAGTGATAATTACTGTGTTTTTATTAAGTTTCCTAGGTTCTCTGTGCTGGAATGTTAGCTTATGAATTATAATATTCCTTAATTTCTCAGTAGCTGTACCACCTCCATTTCAAATTAATAATTCTATTTTAGTTTTGTCTTAAGACTTGAAAAGTTGAGAATGGGTACTTGTAGGAAACTATAATATAGTTATGATGAGGCCTCGTTTTTATTGTTAAGCTGTTATACTTGTTCCTCTTAAATATCTGGATTTTCCTGCTTCATTTCCAGACTGTCACTCTCTGTTGCCCAAGTGCCTTGGTGTGGAATTATTCCACAAACGACAATAAGAGCGCGAACCCAGGCTCGCCCCTGGATCTGCTGCAGGTGGCCCCCTCCAGTCTCCCCATGCCGGGTGGGAACACAGCTTTCAATCAGCAGGTAGACTCTCTGTTACGGTGGTTGGACGGGTGTTTTCATTGAGAGGCATCACGACACAGCGAGCCGAGTGGGTGTTAGCCTCTCAGATGCTTGGATGCCTGCCCTTCCCAGCCCTGCTCCCCATCTCTCTGAGGGCTGTGGGGGGAAGTAGTTAGCCTCTCTGGACCGCAGAAGTTCATCACATTGCTCCCTTCCTCCTTTAGCTCTTGCTGGGCAGCTCTTGCAAAGAGTCCTGCCACCCAGGCGGTAATTGTGATGGTGGCTCTCATACATGACACAATTCCCTTAGATGGCAGTCTGTGATATTTAGTAACTGTTTTTATTAGTGCCGGGTTATTTGGTTCAGAGACTTAAGAAATTTAAACCGCGGGACTGTGACTAATGTTGAGAGTAAGATCCCTGTTTTTCACCAAGCAATTTTCTTAAATTCATAAAACATGCCTAGCTATTTTCATACATAGAAGAATGGCTCAAAAATGATACTTGTGAGCTTTCACCTTCCCATAGAGGACATCCTAAAAAATTTTTACTTGTAAAGCAAGCATTTATTTTTTGTGAGTGTTTGTTATTGACAACTGGCATTGAATCACCCCTCGTAAATTTTAAAATGCGCTTCTTGGACAACAGGCTAAATTTGTTACGGTGCAGTCACGATTGTAGTTCCCTGTAGGATGCTCTGCTCATGTGGAAAAACCTGACATGATTTAGACAGCCACTGTGGCTTTCCAGGCATAAGTTAATTAGAAGCGATTATCTTTCAGGTTCGGGCAAGGATTTATGAGGTAGAACAGCAGATAAAACAAAGAGGCCGTGCAGTGGAAGTTCGGTGGTCTTTTGACAAGTGCCAAGAGTCAACAGCAGGTACAGAACCCAAGAGAAGAAGGAGTACTTTTGAATGTGGGACTTGATGCTCTGTTTCTGATTCTTATAACTCAGTCAACGTATTGAATAAGGATGCTTTTTGACAGAGGCACCTAGTGACTTTTGAGGGCATTCCTCTGTCTGTGCCCTTTAGTTCTTCGCTGTCTAGAATGTCAGGTTTGGTTTTGTTGGCAATTCTCACATGCTGAGAATGATACTTTCTTGAAATCCCTTTTGCCCTACATAATGATGGCTTTGTACTATGCTGTTTGGCTTTGTTTGACCTCTTTAACTGCTTGCTTAATTTCCACATCTAGGGGTGACCATTAGTCGGGTTTTGCACACGTTGGAAGTGTTGGATCGACATTGTTTTGACCGAACTGATTCCAGCAATTCAATGGAGACGCTTTATCATAAGATTTTCTGGGCAAACCAAAACAAAGATAACCAAGAGGTAGTTAATATTTTTCTTCTTTTCATTTAAATTTTCTCAGCATATTTTCTCTTTTTTTTCATTCAGTAAATTCTGGTGAAGTCTTTTCTATGAAGTGTAATAACTTATGAAGGGGTCTACACCCTGAAATCATTTTATTGTTGGACTAAAATGCCCCCGAATTATTAAAAAGGAATGTCCATTGGGCTTATTTACTTAGGTATAGTTACTGGAAAGACTTTTCTTGGCCCTTTTATCATCACTCCCCATCATTTTAGTTTTAGCAGAATATTCTTTATCTGGCGATTGGACTTTATATAATGGTTTAACTTTAACTTTGGGGTAATCTATTTTAATTTTTTTTTTTTTTAACGTTTATTTATTTTTGAGACAGAGACAGAGCATGAACGGGGGAGGGTCAGAGAGAGAGGGAGACACAGAATCTGAAACAGGCTCCAGGCTCTGAGCCATCAGCACAGAGCCCAACGCGGGGCTGGAACTCACGGACCATGAGATCGTGACCTGAGCCGAAGTCGGACGCTCAACCGACTGAGCCACCCAGGCGCCCCAAATATTTTAATATTTAGAGCAGTGAATGGATACTGTGATCATATTTTTTAAAAAAAACCCGTATTAGGATTCTCCAAACAGAGCTAACAAAGAAAAAAAACTGTGTGTGTGTGTGTGTGTGTGTGTGTGTGTACATATATTTACATACATATATATAAAAGTGAAAAGTATTTATTTTAAGGAATTGGCTCATAGGATTCTGGGAGCAGACGTGTCTGGAATGTAAAGGACAGGCCAATAGGCTTGGGACCCTAGGGAGAATTGATGTTGCAGCCTTGAGTCTGAAGTCAGTCTGGAAGCAGAATTCCTTCTTCCTCAGGGACCTGTCTTTTCTCGTAAGGCCTTCAACTAATTGGGTGGGGTCCACCTACCTTATGGAGAATGATCTGCGTTACTTTAAGTTTACTGATTTAAATGTTGTCCACATTTAGAAGAATAACTTCACAGCAACATCTAGACTGAATTTTGACCCCAACAACTGGGTACCATGGACTAGCTGAATTCACACATAAAATTTATCATCACAGACAATTATTATTTTAGGCTTTCTTAGAGTAGATTGTTTCATTATTGAACGGTCTATAAACAAAGGTTTTCCAGTTTTTTCCCCCCTAACCTTATTTTGGGAGAATGAAGAAGTTTGTCTTATTTTTACAATGGAGAGCACCCATGGTATGTCCAGGTTGTGCTAGGCACCAGGAACAGAGAGGTAAGTTTTAAGACATGGTACCTACCTTCAAAGAACACCTTAGTCAACTGATTACTATTAGCTTTGATTTCCATACTAGCTTTTGGGAATGCATATGTGGAAAGGAGAGATTAGACAATGGAAACAAAAACCCCCAGACTTTCCTTATATACCGTTATGTGAACCTGATGTGAACCTGTTCTAGGTTATTCCTCTTTCTGGAATAATTTGTGTCATCCCCTGGCTTCTTGAAGATAAGGTTCACATTCACTGCTGCCAAGTAGGATATTGGAATGTTGAGTGAGGTAGACTGAGTATATGTTCTTTTTCTTTTCTTTTTTTTTTTTTTTACATTTATTTTTGAGAGGCAGAAAGAGCACAAGTGGGGGAGGGGCAGAGAGAGAAGGAAACACAGAATCCAAAGCAGGCTCCAGGCTCTGAGCTGACAGCATAGAGTCCGATGCAGGGCTCAAACTCACAAACCACGAGATCGTGACCTGAGCCGAAGTCAGTCGCTTAACTGACTGAGCCACTCAGGCGCCCCGAGTGAATTTTCTAATTCATTGTGAAGTCTCAGTGGCAATGCTTCATTCGGTGCTTCTGTGGAGCACACGGCATGCACCCCTTTTACTGACTTTCCTTTAGCAAGAAGCGCTAGATGTCAACTTATTTATTGTACTCTGCTTATTGACATAGATTAGAGTATTACTGTGTTCTTTTGGAGTGGAACCCTTGAAGTCTATTTGTTATAAAGACTTAGGTAAAAGGTTGCAAGAGTACTAAGGTTTTCAATACGTAAACTAAGATACGTGGAAGGAAAATAGGGATACCTAAAATTCAAGGTGTCCTTTTGGACTGCTAAGCTTTCTGCACTGAGAGTTGAGTAAAGACTGCGTTGTTCCCTTGTGAGCATTTTAGCTGTACCCAAACCCCTTGAGTTTTGTGGTTAGCTTGACTCTACAACTTTATAGTGAATGAACTGGCCAACTTCAGAATTGCATGCCTCATTCATCCACAGAGACTAAAGTTATTCACTAGCACTCTTAAGAGATCATGGTACATCTCTTACCAAGGGCAGAAATTACGTTTTGTATTTTTGAATAAAATCACTCTCTAAGCTCTCTAAAACACTGTTGTCTCCAGTGAGCAACGTCTCCACCCAGGATGCTGAGAGGTGCTTGCCACTAGAGGGCGACATGTGCTCAGGGTTGAGGGTCTTGTGTGTTCCACTGGCATACTTCATTGGAAGGAATGTCACAATGTTGCCCATTTAGGAGTAATTACATTGAATGTTGAATCAACTATGGAAAGATGTGTTGTGAGTGAGTGGTTGCTTTGTGGTTATCACACTCTTTTAGGAGTAATACACAAATTACATTTTAAACCTGTAATTCAGACTGGTCACCTTTTCTTAGTAATCTATCAGAAGAACTAGGTAGATCCTGTTAATTTAACATTAGAATGATTTTTAAACCTTAAAATATTGACATTTACATATTTAACATTAATTATTTAACCTTAAATTTTAATTAAATTAATTTTTATTTTGGCATCTGTTTGTGTGTTTCAAGGTATGTGTGTATATGCAGGCAGATGACAGTGTTTCATCTGTTTACTCTTCACCAAGGTCTATTATTTTCTCGACACCCGAGTCACTTTATATATTCCTGGAATTCATGTATGAGCTGTGGAGTTGTATTAACTGTGATCAGCTGTGTGACCTTGAACAAGTTACTTGTAGGCTTTGTGCCTTAGTGCCTTTACATATTAAGTTGGCGTAGAGCATTTGCCTTGTCTGCCTCTAAGGGGACATGAGCACTTTGAGATTCATGAAACATTCTATAAATATGTTAAAAATGTTGCTGTTAATGATAACAGAGCAGTAATTATTAGTAGGTTACGATTATATTGGAAGAACCAGGATGATGAAACTCTAATTTTCTGATTAGAAGGAGTTGTATAAATTGGCATGGTTAGGATTCAAAAACATGTCTCACTTCTTGAAAATGTGTTTCCCCTTTTTTGTTTTCATAATTTGTGTTAGGACTTAGCATGAAAGATAATATAAGAAGGGACCAGTCTCTGTAGTTGCAAAGACCTTGAGGTTTACTTTTGCTGAAGTTGTATTTAGGCAGGCCTGGGCCCTGGATTGCACATCCTGGTTTCCCACATCTGCTTAGGCAACTTGAACTTCAGTCTCCTTGATTCCTTTTTCTCTGGAACTGCTAAAAGGAAATCTAGTTCTTTCCACTTTCTTGTAGGGAGGGGAGGAGCAGCTGTACAGATGGGATGCAGAGTCTGAAGTTCAGATTTGCGTGTCTAAGTAGTCTTAGTATTTGGCCAAAGCCCACTGAAAACCGTAGTGCATGGGATGAAGGCATTTGAGGATTTCGTCCTGCCCTGTGGTTAGACTGCGGTCACGAGAGTGAGAGTGTGCTCCACGATGGGCTGTGCTAGGCCTGTGGCATGCTTCCGCTCATTCTACAGGCACTGCATTATTCCCGTACCCACGCCTTCCCTTCTGCCCCCCATATCCTCAGCTGCTGCTTCTGTGTTAGGGCTTGGCAACTGTTGTAAGAGAAGCACAAATATAAACCTCAACCCCCTCAATGTTTGCTTATTCTAGATTTATGCTACTTGATTTTCCACTCAGTGTAGTGTGAGATAGAAAACGTGAAGTGCTTACTTAGGACAGGGCTCAGAGACTTGTGTTGCACAGTGGCCAGGCAGGTGGTGCAAATTAATGGTAGGCTGTTGCATCCAGGGCCCCTGGGACGTGACTGGGGAGGGGGCATGCCCTTTCTAAGTAGAGTGGCCTGTCTCAGATTCTCCTTGGGAATGTAGACCCACTGTTTGATCCTTCAACATTTCTGGAGAAGATGTATATCAAGATTTACAAACTCTCCCAATTAAAAAAATTTTTTTTAATGTTTATTTGTTTTTGAGAGAGACAGAGCACAAGTTGGGGAGGGTCAGAGAGAGAGAGGCAGACACAGAATCCGAAGCAGGCTCCAGGCTCCGAGCTGTCAGCACAGAGCCTGACGTGGGGCTTGGGCTCACAAACCATGAGATGATGACCTCAGCTGAAGTTGGATGCTCAGTCGACTGAGCCACCCAGGTGCCCCTCAAACTCTCCCAATTTTAAAACACTTTGCAGGCCAAGCTGCATGTCTGTTGTCCATGTTTGCCCACATGACTTTCACTCTGCAACTCCTGGTGAGTGTTTTGTACACCATTTGCTAACTGATTTGCCTGTTTAATGTTTCAGAACCATTTCTACTCTGGCTGATGGGGGCAGAGAGGCCGGTGCCACAGGAGGGACTATTGTTGGGGATGGGGGGGGGGGGACCTTCCGATTCCAAGTCCTGACTGAGCCTGTCACTTGCAGCCTTAGGCGAGATCCACATTGCTGACCTGAAGGCCGAGGGTGAGGTGCCCCTCAGCTTCACACAGCACCCAGACCGCTTCCTTCCTCTTGGCTTCTTTCCCCGTTTATGTGGGGTGTGAAGGGAGAACCAGCTGCATCGTTGGCTCCCCCAGGGACATGGATAGAAGGGAAAGTCTGAAGATGACGGGAAGAGCTGCCTTTTCACTTCTCTCTTTGGTGCCCAAGGAAGCAAGCTTTCTCCTGAGTAATGAAAAGGCCTGAGTGGCGGTGGAGGCATGTGCACTTCCTCTTGCCCTGCTGTGAAAACAAACTGTCACACGCCAAAACCCGAGAATCTGCATGTTTGCTCTTCCTTTCCTACTCAGAATAGTTAGGAAGCACTCTGAATAGGTGTGTTGAGTTCCTCCTGATTTCTTTGAAAGGCCTAGGCCCAGAGTCCAGAGCGGCTGTCTTACCCCTGGCACAGGCCTCCGGGGCCGCACCGGCCCTTGTATCAGTGTGGCTGAAGAACTCCCACCATCATGCAAAGGAAAATCTTGGTTTCTGTCCTTGCTGGCCACGTTCCATGTTCTTCTTCCTGCAAGTCTGTAGCCCCACAGGTCAGGGTCTGTGTTCCTTTTGCTCACCAGCAGCACATCACCAGTGTCTAACACCATGCCTGGGGCCCAACAGGTCCTCAGGAAGCATTTACTGAATTTGTTTTTAGGGGCTCGCTTAAAAGCTGCTGGGACAGTGAACTGGAAAGAAAGCCTCTGTAAGATTGGGTTTGGAAGGGTAGGGGTGAGTGCTGTAATCTGTTAGCTCTAACGATGGTACAGGTTCAGATGCGCAAGAAAATATGTGAATGTGGAGGGAGGAGCTTGGCCAACGGAAGAGTTCTCAGGTGTAAAATTGGCAAGTCGGTGCATTTCTTTTGTGGTATTTGGACAATTCACTTACTCTTGATGAGTAAGAGTAAATTTCCCCATTTTTAAAAAGGGCATTCTATCTCTTGATGGTGTGAGAATGATAAAACACTGAAAGGTTAATGGTGCCTTGCACGTGGATGGGTACTGAGTAAACTCTAGCTGCTGTTATAACTGACTCATGTATGTAGGGAGGCAGTTAAACCCTGGAGACATGGAGGGAATATGGTTCCTTGGGACCACTGTGGACACACACACACATACACACACAAACAACTATCCATCACACAGTCCATTCATCCATAAAGCACAGCCAGGATCCGTCAGGCTTTTTATATTTGATTTTTACCAAGACTTTACCCACAGTAGGGAAGCAGTCAGATGGGACTGGCCAACCCAAGGCAAGGTGGCTGCAGTACCACCAGGTAGAAAAGGAGATGATGCTCATTTCAATGCTTAGGGGTTTTTGGTTTTTGTTTTTTTTGTTGTTGTTATTAATGTTTTGTCCTTCCTTCCTTCCTTCCTTCCTTCCTTCCTTCCTTCCTTCCTTCCTTCCTTTCCAATGTAAGAAAAAGTCACTTTTAAAAATCGAGGCTCAGGGGGCGCCTGGGTGGCTCAGCTGGTTAAGCATCCGACTTCAGCTTAGGTCACGATCTCGCAGTTTGTGAGTTCGAGCCCCGCATCGGGCTCTGTGCTGACAGCTCAGAGCCTGGAGCCTGCTTCGGATTTTCTGTCTACCCCTCTCTCTACCCCTCCCTTGCTCACGCTCTGTGTCTCTCGGTCTCTCAATAATAAATAAACGTTAAAAATTTTTTTGTAAAAATGAAGGCTCAAGATAACAAAGTCAAATGTGGCAAAAGTCAAGCCAACACGGATGGCACATCTGGCTGTCTTCCTGCTGAGATGTGTGTGCCAAATTTTAGAATTGAGGATGCTGATCACAGCCCTGTCTGAGCACGTTGTACCGTGGAAGTCACACGGTTTCCTACTGGTCGCTCTTAGAGCTACCACTTTCTTCTTTCTTCAAGTAAATCCATTAATCAAAGGGCAATTATGTTAACATAGTGGGGGGGGGGTGGCATGCACAGACATTTAGACTTTGCTGTTACTGATAAAGAGGGTAATGAATCCATTTAGAGTGTGGTAGGCCTCTTGGATTAGATTGTTTCTGAGCCTGTGTACCAGTCTTTTTTCTTCAGACTTTTTCTGAGTATGTCTTAAGCACTAGGCCCGTTTTAAGTGTATTGTACCATCTCATTTATTTTTTCCTTGGCCAGTGAGACACATGTGAAACAAAAAAAAATTTAATTCTTGCGTTACAGATGAGAAAACCAAAGCGTAGAGCAGATGAGTGAGTTGTCCAAGCTAGTGACCAACTCACTGGTGGGGAAATAGGGATTGAGATCCTAAATGGTTCCCGAGCCCAACTGTTAACTAATACATTCTTTTTTTTTTTTTTTTTTTTTTTGAGCAAGCATATGTGCATGCATTGGGAAGGGGCAAAGGGAGAGGGAGAATCTTAAGCAGTCTCCATGCCCAGCACAGGACCTGACATGGGTCCCAACATGGGGCTGGATCTCACAACTGAGATTATGACCTGAGCCTAAATCAGGAGTCGGATACTTAACTGACTGAGCCACCCAGGTGCCCTGCCCTTTAATTAGCACATTCTGTTCCTTGTACCACTTTAAAAACTCATTTAATTCAGGTAATTCTAGTTGAATAAACAAGTGTCAGATGAAATTTTGGAAGAAGGAGGGAAAAAACAACCTTTGTAATTGCCACAAAGAGTTTTCATATTAATATTGGCGTATTTGTTTGCAGGAATAATCTTTGGTTTTTAAAAGTGTGACAGTTTCAACAGAGTAAACAATATTTATGTTAGAAAATGCCAATCTTCAAGTTGAGAAAGCTGACCCTTAGAGTATATCATACAACCTTGAGGTTGATTCAGACTTGGATTTGAGTCCTGGCTTTGCTGTCAAGTAGCTGGGTGGTCTCAGGCTAGTTCCTTGTTCCCTCAGTGTCATTCTCACTGCACAATGGCCTTACTACTAGAATCCAGTCCATTTGGTCCCATAGGGTACCACCTAGTAAATGTCAGTTGTTACGTTCATGGCTGGATCACTTTGGTTGTCAAGTGGGTTGAACCTAGTACCATGTTTTAGAAATTTATTGTTCTTCTTCTCATCTGTAGGTTCCTTTCCTTTTTCGTAAGAGGCAAGCCATAAAGCTTACTGCCCTCTACAGTCATGACTTTTGCATATTAATTCACTATGAGAGACCTGACACTTTTCAAAGACTTTTGGAGGGATTTACTTTATAATTCACCTCCTGTGTGACTTCTGTTATCATGCAATTTCATAGTTCTCAAAACTCTATTTTTTTTTCCGTTTGTATTTAAATGTTGATGATTTAACTGAAGAATAGCAAATTCATTTCTTGGCACAGTGCAGATTAATGACAGCTGATTTATATACTCAGAGGAATTGTTTTAATTTTGTTTTCTTATCTACTACCTTCTCAGAGCTCAGAGCTGTGTTATTTTTAACTGCTGCTTAAAAAAAGAAAAAAAGTCCTTTTTGCTGTCATAGTATATGTTTTGTTTCTTAGATGTCTTAAAACCTAATGACTATCAACTTTGATTCTAAGGATGAGAGCCTAGGAGAACCTGCCTTTTTTCCTCATCAAAAACCAGCCATCTCAAATATCTTTTGGAAATGTACATAGGGAATCATTCATATTCGTATTTATGAAGATTTTTCACAAGTGAATACTATTTATATTTAAGTCTTCTGGGTTTGTGGTTAATAGTCCTGGTCTTAGTGCTTTTTATGGTGATTCTGAGTGATCATATACAACAGGCTTATGTTCTGTTAGCAGTTTAGACCACTTTTTAACTTAATGCAACTCTTGAAATTCTTCCAGATCTTCTTAATGTGCCTCAGGTTGCAAGCCATATGCAATATCACTACTCTGTGTATTATCCCTTGTTGTTTATTGGTGCCATAATATGACTTTTTAATCTAGATATGGCCATTTTGTTTAATGTTGACTAAGAGTGATTAATCACATTTATAAACATGTCCTTTTAGTCTCAGAAAGCTGTTGAAAAGCTTCATTCGGTATATGATCTCAAGTTCTTTTAGTTTGCTGTTGCTTATAGTAATGAGTCATTGGTTTTTCCCATTCCCTTTTGTGGTATTGTTATATAATGAAGGTAGTATATTAAGAAATTTCTTAAAATAGCAGACAATCTCAAGGATCTTCTAATTTCTAGAGGAAGCCTGGCTCTCAGATGTAGTTGTCAGTTATTTTCCCTTGTTTGTCTGTTAGAGAAGACCTGTGGTTAGTTTCTATAAACCAATAGGTTATTGAGTGACCGAATAAAAATTGAATTAGGCTTAATCTATCAAGTTTCTCTTTTCCAGAAAGGAAAAATATTACCAATCTCCCTGATGATGAGGGCCTTCTTCACATTTCGGATATCTTTATTATAGATGTGGATAGCACCACTAATGAAGATTATTTGCAACAGAGTTTATAATGATTTCAGTATTTTACCACTGTGGGTGTGTCCAAAGTTCATGAGGCTAGATGAACAATGCTATTATTTGAAGACATTACTGGTTTTGAATTTTGTGTCCATGCATTGTCCTATTTATCCTCATTATAGAAATCATTCTTGTGATTTGCTTTTCATTTTTTTAAAGAAATATTTTTATGTTTTGAAGTATGGTATTACAATACAGTGCAGTATGATACACTGTTATTAATTTCAGGTGTCTTGTGAGTTTTGTACACATAGGATGTGATGCATTCAAGATATCATCAAGTGCCCTTTAGCCACAGTTTAGACCCTTGTCCCATTCTTCTGCTCAGAACCAGAGTATATTGGCGCAAGAGCTCCATCTGTGGAGCAGATAGCTTGAGTTTGACTCTTAGGTCTATGACCTAGTAACTTGGAGACGTTTAACAAGTTATGTAACCTTCAGGCCTTAGTTTGCTCAGTCATGGCACGGTAGTGAAAGCATTAGAACAGGGCATACTGTATAGAAAGCAGTCGTTATATATATATGAGCAGTAGCCACTGTTCATTTTGGAACATATCCTTTGGATATTTTCCTGGGCATTTGTGTACATATACATGAATGCTTAGTAAAAGGTCAGAGGACATAAATGGATTATGTTCTGCAAACTATTCTGCAGGATTTTCTTCCCTCACGGCTTAATATTGTCTGTTGCTTTTTGCTTGTTTTTGTTCTAGTCATGATACTCAGTCTTTTAATCTAATAAAGTTTTCTAGTTCACTGGGTTGGTAGGGGGAGATAATCATTCTATGCAAACTCTAGTAATGTTGCCATATCCTTTCAAATGTTTATTCCTTCTTCCCATTGGCTAAATCTTTCAGAATGATGCTAAATAATAATGTTGGGACCAGCATCCTTGACTCATTAATTTAGGAATGAAAATACTTCTGATACTTCACACTTAACCAGCTGGTAGATTGTCAGATACTTTTACCATAGTAAGTAAGTACGTGTGTAGGTTGGGGGAGGGCAACAAAATAAACTCCTCCCACCATTGTCTGCCCTCATCTTAACCTTGTTTTTGCATTGGGTTTCATGTTATACAGAGTTGCTTTTCCTCTATGATGACAAATAACTGTTGAATCTACTATGTGCCAGACACTGTGGTAGATGCTGAAAACAAAACCATGCAAAAGACAAATCTTTGACTTACAAGAGCATCTGGTCTAGCAAGTATTATTAGAGGAGGAACAAAGTCTTTGGTAATTCATTCCTGTGATTTCATTTTCTGCATGTCCGTTCAATGACAAGTCTGGCTTATCTCTAGAGAGGTAGAAGTCTGGCTGGAACAGTGGGTGGCAGTGGCTGGTTGGAGTGCAGCTGGGCAGCAGGCTTCGTGTGTGTGTGTGTGTGTGTGTGAGCCACCTGAGAGATTCCCAGGTAACCGCGGTGCTGCTTGTCCTCACAGGGATCTTGATTCAGTGATGACAGGAGTGGCAGAAAGAATGGACTCTGGAATTAGGCTTCCTAGCTCTGCCATTTTAGATCTGTGTTGGCCGTCTTCACCCCAGTTTTCTTATCTGTCAGATGGGAGTAGCGCCACCTACTTCAGAGTTTGTTGTTGAGATTAGAGATGACGTGTGTGAAACACCCACTGCCCGCTCAGTAAATACTTTCAATTATTACTTCTACTACCTGTGGCTGGAAATTTACAACTGTTAGTATTATTCTGGCCATGATTAACATGTTTTAATTTATGCCATGGCTAGAATTCAGATTCTTGATGCCCTGGTTTGGTGCTTTTTTTTCTGGCCTTTATGTGCTGTGGCTCACTTTCTCTCTCTCTATCTTTCTCTCACTCACTCACTCATTCTTCTGTGTCCTGTTTGTCTCTGTGTGGTTGTCGCCTGGGGGGTGCGTGCTATGGACTGTTAAAGTCTTATTCTCTATTACCAAGTACCATTATGAAAAGCTGTCTGTTACTGCCCCTGAAGACTCTAACTCTCCTTTATGGTGTTCGAAGTGGTAAAGGACTTTCCTGTAGTACCTCTCAGAGGTCTCTCTCCTTTTCCTAATGGATATTTGAAACCAGTAGCTGGAGATCTAATAACCATGAAGCCATGTTGTGAAAGATGCATGTTACATGGAAGTGATATTATAGCACAAGAGAGCAGAATATTATGATTTTCTAAGCATCAGGAGTGGAGGAAGAAGAGCCCAGAGAAGCTTGGAGCTCACACAGAAGGCCATTGTATACTGTTGGAGCAAGGTCAAGGTGACTTCCCGAGTTCCTTTGACACACTGTGTTGCTGCACTTAACTTAGTTCATTTTCCAAGATTTACGTTGTGGCAAGAGTTTTATTAATTAGCTGAGTGATCTTGCACAAGCTATTTAACATCTCTTTGCCTTGGGTTCCTGATTTGTAAAATGGTGATAAAAATAATAACTAGCTAATAGGTAGGAAAGATTAAAGGAAATAATTCCCGAAACACACTGCACTGCCTGACTGTAAGTTGAGTAAGCACTCAATAAATGTTAATTATCTACATTATCACCTGTAAATTTTCCAAGATATCTTTGTGATTTTCAGAGTGATTAAGTCCATACTATGTTATTTTATGTTTTAAATTTTCATTTAGAAGTGTCTGAAAAGATTTATATTTAAGGTCAAGAACTTTCAATTTTCGATTTTTGTTGTGTCTGCTTTGGTCAGTTATAAGTGCTAAGACTTTAGTAATGACTAGAATAATCAATGTGTACTACAGAAAACTTATTCTGAAAAATAGATTTTTGGTCAGAATAGACAGAGTTTCATCTGGTCAGGGCTAGTCTCTTAGTATCCAGAATGCTTTATAAAAGATTGAGCACAGAGTGGTGTACCTGATGAGTACCTGATGGAGTGATTTTTTTTTTCCCCCTTGTGACCAAAAAATTGCCTGAAATTTTCATGGCCTATTGAAGACCCCAATCCAGAATGTGCAATAAAACTGAGAGGATGGGGTGCCCCTCCTTGAATCTTCTGGGGCAGGAGGAGGAGCAGTCACCCTAGAAGAAGTAGGGGTGCTTCTCCTGGAAGAAGGGTGGGCTGGAGGGGAGATGACCTTCTCTGAGAGGGGACAATGCTGTTGGAGGGGATTCGAGCCTTACCAGTAATCATGCATCTTTGACTTCCCCTTCCTTGGTTCAGGAACAGGCCTCTCCAGTCTGCCTTCCATATTTATACATCTTTAATTAGATATCAAAATATCACTTTGCAGAAAAACAGAAATACAAACCAAGCAACCACTGTAAAAATTCCCATAGTTTCTTTGCTAAAGACAAACTGTCTTGGCTCTGAACCCTCCCTGTGGACCTTTCTTTCCTGTAAGCTTACCCTGTTTGCTCTGATTTGATCCGTTATGTGTCTCCACATTTCAGAGGGAATCTGTTGGTTGCTGGGGCTAGAATGGGGGATTGTTGTGGTATCATGCTTCACTGATAACTAGGCCCTCATATGTTTGTACTTGAAGATCATTTCCTTGGGTTATATTCTCAGAATAATTGGAGCAAATGATCTGAACATTTTTAAGACTGTTGTGAGACAGTAGGAATTACCTTCTAAGGGAATTGCCAGGTTTTATTCCTAAAAAGTAGCATGTGAGACTATATCTAGTGCCTAGAAAAGGGGCTAGCAGTGGTAGGTATTCAGGACATATTTATTGATGAGTAAGTAAATGAATGAATGAGACTGCTGCCTGTCTCATGGTACTCTTTTTCAGTGTGGCTTTTTTCCCAGATGAAAAAAAAATTTTTGTTTTTTAACGTTTATTTTTGAGAGAGAGACAGAGCGTGAGCGTGGGAGGGGCAGAGAGAGAGAGGGAGACACAGAATCCCAAGCAGGCTCCAGGCTCTGAGCTGTCAGCACAGGCAGGGCCTGACGTGGGGCTCCAACTCACGAGCCGCGAGACCATGACCTGGGCTGAAGTGAGACTCTTAACTGACTAAGCCACCCAGGCGCCCCTCCTAGATTTTTAACTGTATGTAGCCTTCCTATATTTGCTAACTAACCAGTAGTCCTCTGCTCTAAATCCTTGAACTACACCTGTGTTTGCCACTTTTTATGTGCTTGTTTAAAACTGCTTTGAAGTAATTTCCTATTTGCTGCTGTAGTGTGTTATCAGAAATTTAGTGGCTGAAAACAACCCAAATTTATTCTCTTGAGTTGTGGAGGTAATGATCGTACTGGGCCCTAATCAGCCTGTCCTGCAGGCTGCATTCCTAGGGAGGCTCTAGGGGAGAATCTGTGTCCTCCTGTTACCCAGCCTCTCTTTCCCTGGAAAGCACTTCTGTGATTACATTGGTTCCACACAATAATCTGGGGTAATTCCTCCTCTCAACTCCTGGAGCCACAGAGTCCCTTTGGTCCTTTAGGATAACGTACTCACATGTCCTGGCTTTGGGATATGGATATCTTTGGGGGTGGGGGACCTTATTCTATCTCCCACATATTTGTTTCTCCTTTTGTTAATCTCTGTTTTGAAATTTAACTCCTTATGCAAGATTCTTCCCGAAAGCCACTTTCTAAAAGGAAGTATTTAATAATTCCCCTCAGTCTTCTGCCTCTGCTCCTGTTAAATGTTGACCTTCTGAGATAATTTTCCTTTTTCGTGCATCCAGATTATTTGTATTCATTTATGTCTGTCCCACTTAATTGCCATTTCGTTGAAGGCAGGGACTGTAGTTCATATCTTGAAGTCCTAAATTTTCCCAAGTTTTTGCCTTTGAGTTATTGTGTGTTAAAGTAATATTTATTAAATTGCACTTAGCAAACAATTATTATTTGAAAGGAATGGAGCTTAATATTTTTAGAGATTTGTTGGTAGGGTGAGAATGTGTTTCAATTTACATATTTAAAATCATGATGTCCTATTGACAGTTATTTGAATTAATTTGTAAGATAGCATCTGGCAGACAAATGGGAACGATTTTCTAATTTTCTAAAAGTTGATTGATGCAGAGCAGTTAGGGGCAGGGTGCGAGGATCTGCGTGTCAGGAACATGAGCCATAGATGTTTCTTTGTATGCACGTTGAGTGTGTCTAATGGGATATACCCAGGAACTGGTGGTTAAATAGGCAGAATATCCTCCCTTTTTTTTTTTTTTTTTTTTTTTTGATAGTGGAATCTAGAAAAGGCTTCTTGTTAAAAACCACTTAAAATGAGAACCAAAACTTCATAATAATTAGTAGGGGGGTGGAGGGAGAGTTTTGAGTGGGAAATTATCTTGAAAAATGATAAAATTATCAGAATGTATCTTATAACTAATAATTTCTTAATAATGAAGAACTAATGAAGTATAGTATGCCCCAAATACATAAGTATATAATTATTCATATAGCAGGGACAGTGTGCTTTCAAATTGGTATAATGTGACCTGATTTTCCAGGATGATCTTCTTAGAAGTTGGTAGTAAAACATCTTTTGTAACATCCTACTGTTTTTTTTTTTAAATAGGCCCAGAACCTCCTGGAAAGACTGGCATTATTTGGCAGTCTATTGGACATTCCAAAAGGAGTGGACTTGGCACTCATTGAATCTGGCCAGTATCGGAAAATACTTACTGGTTGAAAATAGATTATAGGTGTAATTGATGGGAGTACAAGAAAGTTTCTGTGATAAAATTTTATATTTCAAAAACCTAAATCCTTGGATTTTCTTAGCACACTATTCACTTAATTCCTAAAAATTACAAGTTGAGACCACAGCTCTGGCAGGCAGACTGAAGGCCCTTCTGTCTCCAACTTAGGATCTCAGATGTCTGTAAGGTGAGACTGACAGATGCTCATTGCCTATGAGATAATGGAAGGTGCAGACAGCCGGACCTAATTACTTCCTCCTTTGTGTTGTCAAAACATTTTTTTAAAAAAATGTTTATTTACCTACTTATTTATTTACCTAACCTCCACATCCATTGTGGGGCTTGAACTCACAACCTCGAGGTTAAGAGTCACAGCTCTTCTGACTGAGGCAGCCAGGTCTCAGGTTTTGTAGCTTTGATACAGCTGTCTTTTCTGCTTTTTTTTTTTTTTTTTTTTTCTAGAAGGTGAACTTTTTGAGAACAGGAGCCAGATCTTTAAAAATTTTTGTTTCCTCACTGCTTACCGTGGGTACTTAATAAGTGCTTTTGCAAGTGAATTAACTCCTTCCTGGGGCTTATTTTTTAGCACATTACCCCAAACCAGCGGTCATATGTGAATGTGTTAAAAAGAAGTGTTTTCCTGGGGCGCCTGGGTGGCTCAGTTGGTTAAGCCTCCGACTTTGGCTTAGGTCATGATCTCACAGCTTGTGAGTTCAAGCCCCGCGTCGGGCTCTGTGCCGACAGCTCCGAGCCTGGAGCCTGCTTCAGATTCTGTGTCTCCCTCTCTCTGTGCCCGTAACCCACTCGCATTCTGTCTCTGTCTCTCAAAAATAAACATTAAAAAAAAATTTTTTTTTAAAAAGTGTTTTCCTTTATGTGTACAATCCTGTGCATCTCTAGGTCAAGCAGAGCCTGCTACTTAGGTGAGTCATTTATTCTTTTGTAGCATATTTTCATCTTATTTTAATGATGCAGAAGAAAATTTTAAAACTTTATAAATGTGGATATGATGCACATTACTGACTAGATTGATTTATTAAAAACTGATGGGAGTTATTTTTTGGTAACCCCTTTTCTCAATAATTGAAATGTAAGCATGTGGTGCTTCACTGAATTTATTTTGATATTTTTACTTTTCTCTGGACTAGACTGAATCCAGGCAGACATTCCCTCTAGTTTGCTTTCTTTTTTAAATGTTATGTTCAATCTTGATATATTTTAATCGAATTATTTCTCTTGTGTTAAATGAAGAGACTGAGAGATGCTTTTGAGATCTGTCCTAGATAATATTTCTTTGGTATGAGTCAACATGGGTTTAGCCAAAGTTAGGGTAGATGACTAAGAATCTTGTAATAAACTGATCTTCATGATCTGAATTGTGGGGTAATATCTACCATCTGACTAGGGATTCTTATCCTGGGATTCTTGCGTTTCTTCTCAGAGTCCATGACTTTCTGAAAAATTGTGCTAGGTTTATGTGAGTGTATGTATGCATATTTTTCCTGGGAGTGTGTTTATAGCTATTCGAATCTTAATTGAGCTTATGGATTCTTTTAAAAAAAAAATTTTTTTTTTTTTACATTTATTTATTTTTGAGACAGAGACAGAGCATGAACAGGGGAGGGTCAGAGAGAGAGGGAGACACAGAATCCGAAACAGGCTCCAGACTCTGAGCTGTCAGCACAGAGCCCGATGCTGGGCTCGAACTCACGACTGCGAGATCATGACCTGAGCCGAAGTCGGTCGCCCAACCGACTGAGCCACCCAGGCGCCCCGAGCTTATGGATTCTAAAGTTAAGAACTTCTCACGTAACACATGATGCCAATACTGCAATTATTTAACTCTTCTGGCATAGTGTTTGTAGAATTGCACAAATATTAGACACTTGAAATTGATATTCCATTGGTTGGCTTGGATCCTCTGAAAGGTTGCACAAAAGGATGGTTCATCTTCCCAACTTGCCTCCTCCTGCCTGTCCCTAATTCATGTAACATAAGTCCCTGTGATCCTCAGTCTGTGGTACCCATTTCTAGGCCTTGGTAACAACAGCGCGTAGTTCCTGTGGCGGTGCTGAGCCTTACGTAGACCCAGGATATACTATCCCCCATTAGCCGTGTCTGCATTAATTTTTGTTCCTTTTTGATGCATGGGTGTCATTTTTCATGTTTATCTTTTCTAATGCAGTGAGTCTTTGGTTAGCATTCCAGCCTTGTTGGAGTGGGTGGTGTGATAAACTGGCATGTTAGGATTAGGTACTGAGGGAGGCTGTGAGTGTGAAAGTGGGAGAGGGTAAACGGTGGAGGGGGTGCTTGGCATTGGTAACCTCTGCTCTTGACTTTCAGTGGTCCGTTTCCTTTCCTCCTGGCTTTGATGTTCTGGAGGATCAGTGGAGCTAGGTTACGGTCCTGTGTCAATGAAGGCATATACAAGGAGACATGAATTCTCTTGAAGTCATCCCGGATTCGACTGTTCCAGTAACTGGTTTCCTTCCTTGTCACTGAAGTGTTACTCTTTATACTTGAACTGAAAACGATTTAGGAACGCTTTCTAAAATGACTGTACTAAAAAATACGAGAAAGCTTTAAAGCTTTAAACGTGCCAGGGCTTGCATCCCGTCCTTGGGTGAATGCTGCATGTCACATGGCTGCTGCCCTCTTCTCTTGGTTGTAGGTCGCCCCCAATGATGAAGCTGTGGTGACCTTGCTGTGTGAATGGGCGGTGAGCTGCAAACGGTCAGGCAAACACAGGGCCATGGCTGTGGCAAAACTCTTGGAGAAGAGGCAGGCGGAAATCGAAGCAGAGGTAGGTTCACTTTTCTTTCTGTTGTCAGATGCCATCATTTAAAAATAACTGTTCTGGGGAGGATTCTTTTTTTGTTTTGTTTTGTTTTTTTTAATACTCCTTATGCTTTTTAAAAATTTTTTTTCCCTCTTCAAGGAAAAAGGGAGAATGTTTGTACTTTCACCTAAAGACTACATACAAGATCCCTCTAAGTTGATGAAACCAATAATTTGTATTCTGGACTAGTTTAAAACTGTATCTTTTTTTTTTTTTTTTTCTTTTTTTTTTTTTTTAAATATAAATTTTAATGAGTGAGTGAGCAGAGGAGAGGAGCTGAGGGGAAGAGAGAGAGTGAGAATCAGTGTGGAGCCCGATGCAGAGCTCAATCCCATGACCCTGGGATCATGACCTGAGCTGAAATCAAGTCAGGTGCTCAACTGACTGAGCCACTTAGGTGCCCCTAAAATTGTATCTTTTATTTATTTATTTTAGTGTTTTTTTATTTGGGGGTGGGTGGGGGGGGGGGTAGACAGAGAGTCCCAAGCTGGCTCTGCACTATCAGTGCAGAGCCCAATGTGGGGCTCGATCCCACGAACTGTGAGATGATGACCTGAGTTGAAATTGGGTCAGATGCTTAACTGACTGATCCACCCTGAAATTGTATCTTTTAAAATAAAACTTTAACACCTGATTTAGAACAAAGACATCTCCCTTGATGAGGTTAAGATACACATGCACATATATACATTTATATGTATACACACACACAAATATAATATACACCAACTTTTGTTAATTTTTTTTATTTTTATTTTTATTTTTCAGAGAGAGGGAGACAGAGTGCAAGTAGGGTAGGGACAGAGAGAGAGGGAGAGACAGAATCTGAAGCAGGCTCCAGGCTCCGAGCTGTCAGCGCAGAGCCTGATAACGGGGCTCGAACTCACGAATAGTGAGATTATAACCTGAGCCAAAGTTGATGCTTAACTGACTGAGCCATCAGGTGTCCCAACTTTTGTGAATTTTAAAGCCATGTAATATTTTGGTCGATCTGGAAACATTTCTTTGGGGCAGTTCTGATTTTCAGATTACAGATACCAATTTGTGTTAGTTTTGAGATTATATTCTGGTCCCAGAGAGAGCAATTAAAGCCTCGGAAGTAGATTATAAAGGGGGAAAAAAAAACCAAAGCTAACTTGACAAACATTAGCTTGTGCTGAAGGGGAAAAAATTTAAGCGAGTCTTCTTATCTGCCAGTGAGATCTGGAGGGACAGCCAGGAGAAGCCATGCATGTGGTCTGAGCGGCCCCCCCCCCCCCCCCGCCTCTGCTGCATCGGCATCTCCTCTGGGCTCCTTGGCTCGTCCTCCGCCTTGTTCTTCACAGCAGCCAGAGCAGTCTTTGCAGCCTGGAAGCAGATCATGTTGTTCCCTTACTCAGACTTCTGATGGCTCCTTACTGCGTCCACAGAGCCTTGCACTGGCCTCCCCGGCCTGCGTTTCCCACCTCATTTTGTGCATTTCTCCCCTGGGTCACAGCTGCAGCCACCTTGGCTGTCCTGTGGCTCCAGCACACCAAACCAGCTTCTGCTTTGGGGACTTTGTCCCATTGATCCTCCTGGGTGGCACCCTGCTCCCCGAGTTCTACATGGCCAGTTCCTTTCTGCCCTTCCTCTTGCAGGAAGTGTCTCTTTCTAGCATTCCTGCCTCAACACATGTCATCTCCTTAGGAAGATCCTCTGTCACCCACCCTCAGGCACGCTTTCTCATATCACTCTGTTTCACTCCGTTTCTCATATCACTCTGTTTCATTGGCTTATTATTTAAAAGCCAGCCTATCACCTTCTACAATGTAAGCTTGACCATAAGGACCTTGCCCACCCTGTTCACTGTCTTGTCCTTGGCACCCAGAACAGTGTTCAGTGCACAGCAGATGCTCTAAAGGTGTTGTATGAACAGATGAGAACTTAGCTGGCTCTCTCTTACTGATAATAGTGCTATATCCTGTGAAGGTGAAATAGGAAGAATATTTCCATGGACATTTCTCTCCTCTTGCTGGGAAAGCACTGTTCACTAAATATAAAGGATCACATTGTTCAAGCTGGGGCTTGAAGATACTGGTGTTGAGGTGTGAAACTCATGGCCCATTTTACAACGTGCAGATTAGGGAAGGTGTTTCATTGCTTTTTTCTATGAATAGACGGACTTTTCTACAGTGAATTGCAATGGTCAGACTTGAGTAACTGAGGTTGAATTTGTCAAATTTAGTTTACCCTTATTCCAGCGTGTTCTAGAATGAGCATATACATGTGTGCACACGCACACACAGTTGCTTTCAGAAGAGGCTTCCACAGATTACTTTGTAATTTTAATAGGTGTAAATGTATCCACATCTAAAGAATGTATTCTTTCAGAGATGTTTAAGATAATTGATTGCTAGGGTTGTCTAGGTGGCTCAGTTGGTTAAACATCCGACTTTGGCTCAGGTCATGATCTCATGGTTTGTGAGTTTGGGCCCCTAATTGAGCTCTGTGCTGACAGCTCAGAGCGTGGAGCCTGCTTCAGATTCTGTGTCTCCCTCTCTCTCTGCCCCTCCCCTGCTTGCACTCTGTCTCTTTTGCAATTTCTCAAAAATAAACATTAAAAAAAAAAAGATAATTGGTATCTATTGAACATCACCAGTTTCAGAATTTGGTGAAGAGAGGATGGATTAGAGAAGTAATATCTTAATGAAATAATATATTAAGGAATAGATAATGAAAGTGGGAAGGTTGAAGGGATATTGAAAAGAATAGAAAACAGGGTTCTGATTCTCTTTCAACGGTTTCTTTTCTGGTCTTCTAGTAAGTTCTGTCTTGGATGCAGAAGTTAGGGAGCTTCCTTAGGTAGGTTTCTTAAACTATGGAGATTCCACGGGTTCTAAGAGATCTTAATTGGTGATGTGATGAGTGAAAGAAATGTATCAGAGGAGTTCTCCTAGCTCTGTCATTTGACACCACACTTCCCAACACTCCCCAAAGACAATCGTAAATACACTCTACTAGTGAAAACAAACACAAAAATATTAAACTCAGTATACATGCCCAAATGTTTCTCAGAGGGGGTATATACAGTTAACTATATGAGCTGTTTAAAAATGACAGCCCCAAATTATTTTAGCAGTTTTGCATAGGGATAACGAGTAGCTTATTGTACTATGCTGTGTTTTCAGTAGGTATTTATACCACGTGGTGCAGACTTTGTAATTTACATCAATACTATTTTTCATGGGTGTCCTTTGGAATCATTTCAGTTGATCTGGGGGTAGTTGTCCCTCACTTTCATTTAAAAATTTTTTAATGTTTATTTATCTTTGAAAGACAGTGTGTGAATGGGGAAGGAGTAGAGAGAGAGGGAGACACAGAATCTGAAGCAGGCTCCAGGCTCTGCGCTGTCAGCACAGAGACCCATGCGGGCTCAAACCCAGGAACCATGAGGTCATGACCTGAGCTGAAGTCAGACCCTTAACCAGCTGAGCCACCTAGGTGTCCCTAGTTGTCCCTCACTTTCAGAAATTATATTTACCTGTGATGCATAGTCCTCAAATAAAGTACAATTGAGAATTAATTGAGAATTAATCTCAATTAATTCTGCATGTTTTTTCTGAGAATTTAACTGTTAATAAAAAACTGACAAATTCATGATCCATTGTGACTACATTGTCCTCTAAAATTAACTATGATTGTTTATTTTTAATCTTAGAGGTGTGGTGAATCAGAGGTCTTGGATGAGAAGGAGTCCATTTCTTCAGCCTCTCTTGCTGGATCTAGTTTGCCTGTTTTCCAGAATGTGCTACTAAGGTTTTTAGATACACAGGCCCCCTCATTATGTAAGTAAAGTTCTTTGCTTCTAGATCTTAAACAAGAGATTGACCAGTTTTGGGGAATTAATGCTTCTTTTTTTTCCTAGCTTACATCGTAATCGAAAGTTCTTGGTGCTGAATATAATGTATATCTTACTGTGCAAAATTTTGTTGCGTGTTTTTAATGGAGACTTCTATGCAGTTTTAAAATCAAGTGAGCTTCAAAGATTTAAAAATTTCTAGAGTTTCAAAAATTTAAAAATGAGTCCCCTCATTGTCTAATTAATATTTGGTGGTCTAGTTTTCCCTTTCTAGATCTTTCTTACCAAACAAGAGGAACTATGGTCTTGTGATGTTTCGCTATCTAATCACTATTGTGATTACGAATTTTCTGTTTTTGCTTAGTTTTCAAAATAATCTGATTTTCTACGTTTCTAATAAGAAAATAAAAGTACTTTATATCCAAGTCCTTGATACAAGGAAATAATTTGTACATATGGTTGGCTGCTTGCCTACACTATATGGGTTGTTCTGTCAACTCCCATTCTTCCTTTTTTTTTTAATTTATTTTTTATTTTTTAAAGTTTATTTATTTTTGAGAGGTGGGGAGGGGCAGAGAGAGGAGGAGAGATAGAGTCCTAAGCCGGCTTCACGCTCTCAGTGCAGAGCTTGATATGTGAGGCTTCATCTCACGAACTTTGAGATCACGACCTGAGTCAAAATCAAGAGTCAGGCATTTCATCAACTGAGGCACCTAGGTGCCCTATCATCTCCCATTCTTCTATCTTTTATTCTGTTGTTCATGGGGAGTTGAGGGTTTGGGAATTACAAACCCAGTGGGTTTATACAGTAAGTGCACACTTAAAAAAATTGTTTATGCATGTTAAGAGGGCTTGATCTTATTCTGAGGCTTTTGTGTGACAAAGTACAGTGGGGAGGGTCTTAGGATGGATAGTGATGAAACAAAAAAAATGGCACATGGAAATGTGGTAGGGGTGGGAAGGACAGGTTTGTGGTGAAGAAGGAGGTAAAACAACAAGAAACAGTACTACTTTCCATTCCTCTCAGAAAGTCCTTGGTTTGGGTTGAATGATACTTTGGGCTGAGGTTCGTTTAGTTAGTTGGTGGCTGTTGTGGGCTAGAGGGAGAGCAAGAGCCAGAGAGATACTGGTGGTTGGGAAGTAGGGGGCAACAGTGAAACATGGAAAAGGAAGCAGAAAAATGCAGGGACGGAAGAGATCCTGGAGAGTAGAAAATAGATCGCCGGGAATGGATGTTAGCTTCTCTAACTTATCTTGTATCCTGGGGGAGAAAGATACACATTTGCCCTTCGTGCCCCTTATCCTGTCCTCACTCCTGTTGGTTCTTTGGGAAGACCTTTCTCCTGTGCCTTTGCTTGTTCTAGATCTGGTTTCCTGCTGTCAGAGAAAGCTGTGCTTCTCTTCTGTCGTTGTTGTTTGTCATTGACTTCGGAGGTGGATGGCAGCGAATGCTTAGGCTTCAGTTTTAGGGAGCGAGCTTCATGTTGCCTAGATTTTGTTTGTCTTTGTTGGTGTTTGTGAGTGCGATGGCACCACAGACTGAGTGCTGAAGGATTGTTCTTAACCTTTTTTAGTCTCTGTCGAGGGTACAAAGTTGTAGAATGCAGCTGCAATATTATCAGGTGAGTTAAATAGACTGGCTATGAATTGAGCAAGACTGCAGAGCTCCATCTTTATGCCCTTCTTTTTTATTCCATCTTCCCTTTTTTTTCCAGTAGATCCCACTCACTATTATTTTCAGGTACCTTTTCAGTTGTTACGTTGTGAAGTTTTTGAAAAAGTGTGCACACACGTCACGAATATATAGACACCCTCAAGCTATAAAAATAGTCATGAGCTGTTTTAGTAGTAAAACCAGAGGAAAGCAGTTTAGCTCTGCTTCCCTCCCGCCCACCCCATGTGTACCTGAAATTTTGTGTTTGTATTAATTGAATGGTTATTCATTTGCCAAGGACCACTATCTTTAAATTTGAACTTGAGCTTAGCACATCGGATATTGTTTTTTAATTACAGGGGGACAATCAAAACCTCCGTGCCAGTTTTGCACAACTGCTTCTGTATCATAGTAAATTTTCCAATAAATGTTTCACTGTGTTAAAAAAAAAAATGTATGGGAATATTGTTAAGCCTTCCTGTTTGGTGTTTTTGTTTGTTTGTTTGTTTTTTGTTTGTTTGTTTGTTTGTTTTTTTCCTGCCAGGTCAGGGAGACTGAATTCTTGATTTGTTTCTTTATAGCGGATCCAAACAGTGAATGTGAAAAAGTCGAATTTGTGAATTTGGTGCTGCTCTTCTGTGAGTTCATCCGACACGATGTCTTCTCCCATGATGCATACATGTGTACCCTCATATCTCGGGGAGACTTGTCAGTCAGCGCCTCGACTCGGCCGCGATCGCCAGCAGGAGAAAATGTAGATGAGCACTATCCAAAGGACCATGACATGAAAATGGAGGTATGCCCCTGGGAGTGGTGCCTGAAACCCGAAAACCACACTCAGCTGGGCAACTAGTTTCACAAGGATTGTTTGGTGGTGGAAGGGTGATTACATTTTACTTGTATTCTCCCATTACAGAACTTGTTTATCTCTACCCCAAACTTGTGGAGAAAAAAAACAAAACAAAAAACAACATTGGATTATAATTGATATATTCCAGAAGTTTCTTTTGGATACTCTAAAACTATTAATGAAAAGGTTTGACAGTCCGTAACATTTTTTTACTGGACAGGAATTAAATACTTCCAATTTTATGTGTTTCTAAATCCCAGTTTCCTTGAATGTTGTGACTTAAAATCAGACTTGTTTTGGTCCCATTAGAAGGAGCATCTTTAACCCCAATTCATTCATTGTTTCTGTCTTCGATACAAAATGGGAAATTCTGTTTTAATCATTAACACATATTTTCATTTAAATTAACAACTTTATCTCTCAAATGTTGTGGAATTTTTTTTTTTTCAACAAATTATTTTATAATACTGTGAGTATGACTTTTATCATTTTCTGCCGGTTTCTGGTGTTTTGGACATCATTCCAGATACTTAAAGAAGTTTTCAAGGCAGAAAACATGAAGGTGGTGATGAGAAAGAGTAGAAAATGGTGAGAGATTGTGACAGTTCCTTAAAATCAAGCCTCAAATTGGTTCTGTGGGAATTTAAGCATAATGAAAATATTATGGTATTTTTAAAACTGTGGTTATCCTTGTAAAGACCTGATGTTAGAATTGCATGTGTGAATTCATAGTTTGTGCTCTTAAGATTTGGTGATCAAATGGTGCAGGAATTAAAAAAAAAAATCATTTCCTTAATGTAAACACCATTGTTTCCGAATTTGACCACAGTAGAAGTTTAAAGGCTAAAAACTAAAGTTACTGTACCTGTTGATGCTTCATCTATGTTTCTGCTTTTTCTTTTCTATTCTTGGATGTCCAGGTATCTTGTATCTTGGGTATACTCTTAGATTTTTCTAAGTACAGTTGGTGAGCATGTGACTGGAAATAGCCCAAAGAAGGGACGTTATGGCCAATTTGATTTTTAATTAGGAAGTTTGTGTGCTTTTTCCTTCAAGTATCATGGAAGTTAAATCTTTTTTTTTATCATGAGGATAAAGAATGTGACTTTGCAAAAACAGTGAATGTCTTAAAACTTCCTTCTCTTTTTTGGGAAAAGTAGAATCTAGGGAGAGAGAAGACATAGGATGGTTAAAAAATCATTGTCATAGTTTAGCTTTAGTTTGTAATGAACTACAAAATTTACAGTGCAACTTTCTTTCTCTGGCAATTATCAGGAACAGACTATTATGGCGCATATGGGCATTGACTCAGGAACTACTAATATTTTTGATGAAGTAGACAAGAATGACTTTAAAACTGACTTTGGTTCGGAGTTTCCAGTAGGTTCAACCTTCAAATTCTTATTGACTATTAACCCCTCCTCCCCGCCTGCACCCCAGCTTGTCTCCATCCTTCTGTTCCTTGACCCATGTCCTGGAATGACCTGTGTACTTGTGATGTAAATGTGCTCATTCCATACTCCTTTCTAGTGTACAGTTACTCATCTTGTGATTGTCTCATTTCAGCTCATTCTTAGTTTTGGTTGCATCGCCTCCTTTGTGAATTATAACACTCTGTCCTCCTGGTTGACTGTCTTTTCTCTTTTGTTCATTTGAGACCATTGTCTCTGAGGAATACATGAAGATAGTAGTTTCATCGTGACAGTCCTTGTTGACTTGCTATGTATGTGTTCAGTTTCTAAATAATAGTTTTCCTGGCTCTGGACTTGTTATACTTCTTCAACCATATCTCAGTATGGTTATAGTATTTTCTTCCTCATGGATCCAAATGAGGTCCTTTATGAAAAATCATACTGTTTGGGGTATATACTAGAGGCTTTATTATTCATTAGTTTATTTTTTAAACTTATTTATTTTGAGAGAGAGAGAGTGTGTGCACACAAGTGAGAGACTGAGGGAGGAGCAGAGAGAGAAGGAGAGAGAGAGAGAATCCCAAGCAGGCTCAGCTCTGTCTGAGCCAAGTCTGATGTGGGGCTTGAACTCACCAACTGTGGGATCATGACCTGAGGTGAAATCAAGAGTCAGACACTTAACCATAACCAACTGATCCACAGAGGCGCCCCACTGTTATTCATTAGTGTTGTTAATTATTTCTTTGTGTATGTTTTTGTGGGAGATTTAGCCTTATGAGGAAACATTTAACCTTGAAGTCCAATGTTAACTCTGGCCCTCTGGAGAGTGCAGCTCTGAACAGTTCTTACATGTGTGTGGTTGTCACTTTCTTATCTGCAAAATGGGGCGTGATGTTGATGGTCTCCTTTGGGTCTGAATACGAATTTTGTGGAAATTAACAAAATTTATTTATATATTTTCTTAGTGTTTAAATAAGGAAAAGATAGTGTATGAATGTTGTGTGTGTGAAGTTCTGGCATGTAGCGCTGTGTTGTGTTGCTCTCTTTCATTTACAATCTCCAACATTTGTTTTACATGACTTAGATTTTTTCTCCCATGCCTGGAGAATCCTGTGAGAATGCCAACCCTTCCTTGGGCAGAAGAATGTCGGTTAATGGTGAGAAGTTGCTTAAGAGAGAAAAACCCAGGGAGCTGATTTTTCCATCTAATTATGACCTTCTGCGGCACCTGCAGTATGCAACACATTTCCCCATACCTCTGGTAAGTCATTGCTTCCATCAGTTGGCACCCTGATTGTTCCATTATGGGATCATTAGCCATTGATTATTCCATTGTGTGTCTCCATAACACATATGAAAGGAGGTGAGTTTTTGCATTTACTGCTTCTTTTGTTATAATTACAATTGTATAGCATACATACGGATGTAGTTTAAATTTGTGATGTGATACTACTGGCTAGCTAGATTTAATGGAATTTTCTAGGTTACTATCCTTTTATCAAGAGCATTTGAGTCACTGCAAATGATGTCTAAATGTGTTTTCCTATTTTTTGAAACTTCATTTATTAGTAGCTCTTGTGTGCATTGTATTGTGCTAGGTACTTGTGGTATCATACAGATGAATGAGAATTGGGGGCATAGGAAAGATGAATAAGATAGGAGGGAGACACATATAAAATGATGAACACTAAAATGAGTGCAGTGATTGAGTGAAACCACATGTGCCCTCTGGAAGATAAACCATTTGACATTCTTGGGTCTCTTCCACTCTCAGAGAATAAGTATTAAAGGGGAGAGAGAACATCTGATTGAGAAATGGGTTAAGGCTTCATAGAAGAGGTTGTATATGACATGGACTTGGGTTTTGATCTGTTGAATTTAAGAATTGATAGCATATGAGAAATACTTGGGAAATTTAGTGTTGGACTCAGAACTTGTGATATGCATTTTGCTGAACGGGAACAACATTGGTTTCTTGATATTCATAAAAATTGGGCCCAAATCTAAATGTGTTTATATTCTTAAATTACTGTTTTTTCTCCTGGAATTTTAAGTGAAATGTTAATGAGTCATTCTTTCATTGAGCACTAATAATAATAATAATTATTATTATTTTAACAAGTGTAATTTTGAGGAATGTATACTGTTATCTTCTGGATACCTTTGAGGAATTTTGATCTGCAAACTAAACATTTTTTTTTTTTAAGTTTATTTTGAGAGAGAGAGAGAGAGAGAGAGAGAGAGAGACACCACATGTGTAAGTGGGGGAGTAGCAGAGAGAAAGAGAGAGAGAGAATCCCAAGCAGGCTCTGCATTGTCAGCACAGAGCCTGATGCAAAGCTTGAGCTCAGGAATTTCGAGATCATGACCTGAGCCAAAGTTGGATGCTTAACCAACTGAGCCACCCAGGCACCCCTAAATAGTTTAACTTTTAATTTTTGTTGTTATTTTGGAACTTTCAAAATCACTACACCTGTATATATTTTTATTACAATTTTTCTGTCCAGAGCTATGTCAAAAGTTGCCACAATTCTTTCTTGCACATCACTGGCTGAATACATTTTTTAGCTGTTACCTGTATACATCACTCATTTTCAACATAATGGAATAATCTCACTGTTCATTTAGAACAATAGAAGGGGTGGCCTGATAGTTTAGAGATGTGTCCTGAAGAGTTTATGGATGAACTATTACAGTGCCTGGAATCTGCTTTAAAAATAGTTGGGAGTCAAGAGTGGGGTTAGGCAGTATATGGAAGTCTGGAGTTTGGTTAACCGTTAATGCACCAATGTTAATTTCCTACTTTTGGCAAACGTATCATGGTTACATGAGGCATTAACGTTAGGGCAAACTGCATGAAAGGTATATGGGAACTTTCTGTACCATCTGTGTACCTTTTCTATAAATCTTAAAGTATTCCAAACTAAAAAGTTAATTTAAATATAAGGGTGAGGGGTAATAGAGCAGATATGACAAAATGATGAAAATGGCTGAAACTAGTTGAAGATTCTGTGTTTCTCTCTTGGGTAAGTGGAGCTTTGCTGGCCTTCCTCTTCCTTGCATCTGGGTGTGCAGGACACTACCCAAACATGGACATCTTTATTCTGTTGTTCATGTAATCCTTGGCTGCACAGTCATTCCCACCATGTAACATTCTAAAGACTGTCCACTTCCTTAGAGGAAGGAGCATGAATGATTTCCAGTGATTATGTCTCTCATGATGGATTATGATAGAATTCAACTGTAATGCATTCATACAAGAACTGCTAGAAAATTGATATCATTGGATACAGTTTATTAATAGTTTTCTATCACCAGTTGCCCTAGACTTCCCTTTACTGTGTCATTTAGAATAAAATATTAGTAAGGGGAAAATGAACATATATGCTAATATGAGATTGACATTAGGAATGCTGTACAGAGTCTGGTTCTCTTTCTTAATAAAAAGGGAAAGTTTGACTAACTTATTATGCATGTGAGGAAAATATAAGAATGTGCTTGGGGAAAAAAAATTGTGTGCCTCCTCCCTCCAGCCCCCGATCTTGAAGATGTGGCCCTAGTGAGTGACGACCAAGGAGAGAAGACTACTAGGGCCTTGACTAAAAGATTCAGGAAAAGAATCTAGTAGTTGTATGTAGGACTATATGAATGATGTCTTGATCTGCCTGTCAGTAACAACATGTTGTCAGACTATTGACAAGGACAAGTTTTAGTGTATCACCATTCTACCAGCCTGTAACATAATTGTGTCCTTTACACCTTATGTCAGATAGGTGATGCAGTGCGGGGTTCTGTCATTACCACTAGCTAACTAGAATTTGTTCAGCACTTACCATGTTAGAAGGGTAGCAGACATTTTCTTTTGTGCATTTTCTCATTTATTATTCTCTTCAAAATCTGGGAATATTGAAATTGTACACAGGAATTGTCTTGGGTTCAAGCTTCAGAAAATAATTCCTCTCAATGCGGTACTAAAAATAGCCCTGGAATGAAACCTGTTTTGTTAGCTTCCAGGAACACCATTTCTTTCTTTCTTTTTTTGTTTTTGTTTTTAACATAAATGGGAAAGTTTATTAAAGCGAAAGTACACTTTTGAGATGTGAGAGTGGGCGAGCTCTCTGTCTCTCGAGAGTGCTGCCAGGAACACCATTTATTAATCACCGCAGCTAGTACAAATGTATTACCAATTGTTGTAATTGTTGTAAAAGTTGGGCTTTTGCTCTTGAAATGAGAAAAAAACCCCACATAGTCTCAAGTCTGGTTATCTAAACTTTTCAATCTTCTTTTTCCTAAATCTTTTATTTAATACCATCTATTGAATTCTTTCTGCATTACTTGCAGTCTAGAGAATTTGATCTAAGGATTGTGACCCTGAGAGCTAGACTCACCCATTCTTTAAACTGTTGGCCCCACGTGGGGTCAGTCTCAGACCTGGCACCAGTCAGCCCAGCACGTGTTGTGTTCCTAAGAAGGCCTTGCTATGTGGATCTGGCATGTCTATTTTAAGGCCATTTGACTAGTGCTGTTTTTCCGTACCTTTGATGTGAGTTTCTAGTTCCAAAACAGTAGTTTCAGCAGTTAGTATAGTTTAACACCGTGCTTGGAAATGTTAGGGGGTAATATTTCATGTTACTACAAAATGAAAATAAGAAGTCACTGAAGTTGTCATTGCTAACATTAGAAAATCTTTATAATCTATGAGAATATGAGTATATATAGTACATCGAAAACTATCCATGTATTTTCAAGCCTTTTTCGAAATAAACAGTTTTAGTTATTGTTTTAGAAAAACCATTAGATCTTAAAAATTGGAGTAGTGAGCTGGATGATGGACTAAAAATAAATCAGGCACAAGTGGTTTCATGTAAAGATCAGCTGGATTTTATTTAGTATGATCTAAATGGTTTTAAATCGTGTTGCCAAAGGGCTTTCTGGCATCTTACATGGAGATCATTTTGCATATTTCTATCAAGAAGTCAGTTCCCAATATTCAAATGGATACTTCATGAATGACTCTGAGTCTGTGTCATAAAACTTTTTTAGGTTTCAAGGATAATGCAAGGTGTTGTGTTGGTTCAGCAGTACTTTTTAGGTTTTTTGTTTTGGTTTTGTATGAACGTGGTTTAAGCACCACAAGGGTGCTGCTCGGTTTACATTTAGAAACAGTTTCTGAGTAAAGCAGGCCACATATGGTAGCTGTCTTTTACTTAGGCTATCCCTTCTCTTTCCCAATACTTACTGTCACTGAGACAGGAAGTGATAGCATGAAAAATCCCATATTTTATGCACTGCTCTCACCACTTGATTTTTCTTTTGGAGTCTTGGTCTCCTTATGTGAAGCAAAAGTCTTGGTTACTTTTAGGCGGAATGCTTTTGAAAGATGGTAGTACAGGATAGGATCAAAACACAGGTTCGACACTGCCAGGAGCAGCGTGGCCTCTTTGGCTTTGAAGAGTGAAATCCTGGTTGGGCAGTCAGATATTACTTCTGTCTGGCTGAGGGTGTATGGGATTCGGACAATGTGATATGGAACAAAGCATATGATGTAGCCTGTAGTCACTAAAAGTATGTTGATGAGGGCCCTTTTCACATATAGATAATTTTCATTATCTTTGTTTCTGTAGAGTTGTCGAATTACAAGGCAGTTAGATATTAAAATGATGGCTGAGAAATTTAAAAATATTGCTACACATATGAAATTGGTCAGCAAATGCCAGTTTCTTCCAAACTCCTTTTTGAATTCCATGCATCCCACATTTGGCTTCTCCTCAATGTCTTTGATGGGAATTATCATGTTGGGCACCATTATAAGAAGGACCATTAGCCACACCACGGTCGATATCATTTTGGCAAATCCAGGTTCTTGTATCCGATAAATCTTAGAGCTGTACGTCAACTGAAGACAACGATCAATACTGACAAATGCTAAGAAGATAATTGATAAGTACATATTAATGTAGATGAGGCAGGCTGTCACTTGGCAGTGAAATATCTTCAGCTTCCAGGGTGCCACACCCAAGTCAACAACGATTTTCACTGGTAATGCCAGAGTGAGCAGGAAATCAGCTGTAAGCAAGTTAATTAAGTATATGCTTACACACCTGTGATTTGTGTTGTTCTGTATGAAAGCCCAGGTTGCAAAACCACTTCCGATAATTCCAACAAGAAAAACTAAATAAAAAAAATAGGTGAACGGCTCCAGACCTGTGTAAACTGGGCAGAAGAGAGAACTGTTTGTCATCTTGAGGGAAAGGAAGGATGACTCTTCAAAAAAAAAAAAAAAAAAAAAAAAATCCGAAGAATCTGTTTAAAAAAATGGTAGGGACGTTAGTAATTAAAATTAGCGACTATTTTCTGTTAAAACATCTATATTCACAATGCTAGGTTACAATTTTTCTAATTCTTATAGGAAATTTTATTGGTGAACTTACTAGATTGTGTGACTGGTGGGAACATCTGAGATTGTGAGGAAGCCTGGGTTTTCCATGGTGTGATTTCATGATTTTGGAATTCCCATGTATGTTTGCTTCTAGAAGGGATTTTCGTTAAGAATTTATTTTTATTTATTTTCATAAAGAGACTAATGATTTAAGTTTATTTATTTTCAGAAAGCAAGCGAGCGTGACTGACTGGGAGCACAAGCAAGGGAGGGGCAGAGAGAGGGATAAAGAGAGAATCCCAAGCAGGCTCTGCATTGTCAGTATGGAGCCCTGTGGGGTGGGGGTGGTGGGCTACAACTCATGAACTGCGAGATCATGACCTGAGCCGAAATACAGAGTCAGTCTCTTAACTGACTGAGCTGCCCAGGCATCCCTTAAGATTTTATTTTTAAGTAACTTCGACACCCAACATGGGGCTCAAACTCACAACCCTGAGATCAAGAGTTGTTCACTTTACCAATCAAGCCGGTCAGGCGCCCCTAGAAGGGATATTTTTGACATCACACTTTTGTATTCCGGTAGTTCTTTTGCTACCAGTTGCGTTGGAAGTTAGTTTGCGGAGGAGGTAAGTGAACTGAAATTCTGAGAAACAAAGAAAGGAAATGAAGGTAACATTGTTCGGTTGTGGCTGAGCCTGGAGAGGTTTCACTGAGCTTCCTGGCCTGCTTTTTTCGTAAATTGACAAGAGCTCTTCATGCTGGAGGAATGTAGGCTGAGAGGGGAAGTAATGGGTGACAGAAAATTGTACTGAAATTTAGAGGGAGTTACTTTGAAAGTAGGCCCTTCGTTGTGTCATCTACTAGAACATTTTCACAGTCAAAATTGCATTTCATTTTTCTTTTTAGCAGAAAGAGTTGAAGGGTTAGAGTCTGGTCTTGAATTGATGCTTACTCCTTTCTATTCCCTCACTCAGTTTCCTAATGACATAGACCTTGTGATGTCCACTATGTAGCCACATGGGACTATTGAGCACTTGAAACGTGGCCATTTCAGATTGACATGTGCTGTGAATGCAAAATACACACTGGGTTTTAAAGATGTTTTAGGAGATATTATAAAAAACATTACAAGTAGTAAAATTTCACTATTGTATACAAATAGTACAGTTAATAAAATCTCAATATTTTTATATTAAGCATATGTTGAAATGGTATTTTTGATGTATTAGGTTAAGTATGTTATTAAAATTAATTTCTCCTGTTTATTTTTGCTTTTGTAATGCAGGTACTAGATCATTCTAAAGTATCTTTCTGGTTTGTGTCCTAGTTCTATTAAACCGTGCTTGTATGGATGTTTCTGTGTCAGTGCTTTTTTTAAAAAATTATTTTTAATGTTTGTTTATTCTTGAGACAGAGACAGAGCATGAGCGGGGGAGAGGCAGAGAGAGAGGGAGACACAGAATCAGAAGCAGGCTCCAGGCTCCAGGCTCTGAGCTGTCAGCATAGAGCCTGATACAGGGCTCGAACTCATGGACTGCGAGATCATGACCTGAGCAGAAGTCAGATGCTTAACCTATTAAGCCATCCAGGCGCCCGTTTGTCAGTGTTTTTGAGAAATTAGACAATGCATTAAAAGCTTTAAAGACTTCTAGAACAAGAATATATGATCATTGGTTACAGAATTTTCAAGGAGAAGCTCAGTTATGTTAGCATGAAAACATCTATCATACTTGAGTGTTTTCTTTTTTCTTTCATTGTAGGGTTTGAAAAGTGTAGGACATGTTCTTAGGACCATTGTGATTGACACTGATAATGCTGAAATCATGACGTATTCCCTCCACATTCCTGGAGGGAATTGTTCCTCCTCCTGGAACAATTGGAGGTTGATAAGTGCAAGTTAAACCATTTGGGCTTCATTTATTCCCTCTGACCTGGTCAAAATTAATGCTCTTAGTGCCATAGGTACATCTCTCTAGTGCTGATTCTGGTGTGCAAGCTCCTCATACATAGTAAACACCTGCCTTTTGTTTCAAAGACCAGAAGATTTTGTGTTTTAGCAGAAAAAAAACCGATACACAACTTCTTAAAAATAGCAAATAATAAGTACAGTGGCTAAAAAGTCCAAATAAGCCCATTCTCTGAAACCTCCATTTAAAAGTAAAACAACAGAGGTGCCCGGGAGGCTCAGTCAGTTGGGCATCCAACTCTTGATTTTGGCTCAGGTCATGATCTTAGGGTTTGTGAGATTGAGCCCCACATTGGACTCTGACAGCATGGAGCCTGCTTGGAATTCTCTCCCTCAAAAAAAAAAAAAAAAAAAAAAAAGGTAAAAAACCAAAAATTTTTGAAGTCTTTCTGATCCTTAATTCTCCTAATTATTTAATGATCCACTGTGTACATCTTGGGATGAAACAGTCTACAAGCAGACTGACAAGGCAGATGTATATGAAACTTTATAAAATGTCATTTAAAAGGGTACATGTCCTTCTTTTCCTACTTGCCATAGGACTTCAGAGTTCATGGATAATTCATTCTGTACTAAACTCAGTGAAAATAATTGAGTACTTACTTGGTGTCTGGTACTGAGCTAAGTACTTTACCTTTCATCATTCCTGTCATGTTGGTGTTATTATCCCTACTTTACATATGAGAATACTGAGGCACAACAAGGTCAAGTAACACCCAGGGTTATATAGCTGTTAAATTATAGACCCAGGATTCTAACTTAGAAGTCTGACCTCAGAAGCTATGTTCAAAACTACTCTAGAACTCTCAATAAGAGTAATGATGATGATAGTGACGATGATAATGACTATTATTATCGAGCCAGCCTTACTAAGTGCTTACTATGTGGCAGGAACTCTATTTTAAGCAATTTTCATATAAAAGAGCAGAAATAAAATATCGTTCTTAACTTTTTCCCTGAATACTAATAAAGGAAATTTAGACTTTAAGTATTTTGATGTTTCTTTTTAGTATACACACACACACACACACACACACACACCATGTATATATACACACACTATATTTATATTTATATTTATATTTATATTTATATTTATATTTATATTTATATTTATATTTAAAAAACAAACCTACATTCTATCTTTTAAATCTAAACCTCCCTTACTTTCAAAGTTCCTATGACCTAGCTGCTTCAAGCCATCCCTACAGTCTTTATCCCAATTCTCTAGATGTGTGGGATCGCTACTCTGTGACCTGCTCCTTCTTGCCTTTGTACTTTTAGTTGTGATAAAATTTGGGGGATCATAGGACTTTAAGGATGGAGGGAACCTTTAATGATAGCGTCTAGTCCAAGTCCCAGATCAGTTGAGGACAATGAGTTCTGACACTTGGGTATTGCTCAGGGTTTTCCAGCTTGTGAGAACAGGCTAGAATCTGACCATGTTGCTCATATTCTAGGCTTTCTGCCCTTATCCTTGCTATGTCCAAATCCTTCCTACCTTAAAATGCCTGGAGTAAGTTCTTCATGTCTGCAGTCTCCTACAGGCTTCACTGACTTCTTAGGACTCTGATATTTCTTTTTTAATTTTATTTTTTTTAATTTACATCCAAATTAGCATATAGTGCAACAATGATTTCAGGAGTGGATTCCTTAATGCCCCTTACCCATTTAGCCCATCCCCCTTCCCACAACCCCTCCAGTAACCCTCTGTTTGTTCTCCATATTTAAGAGTCTCTTCTGTTTTGTCCCCATCCCTGTTTTTATATTATTTTTGTTTCCCTTCCCTTAGGTTCATCTGTTTTGTCTCTTAAGGTCCTCATATGAGTGAAGTCATATGATATTTGTCTTTCTCTGACTAATTTTGCTTAGCATAATACCCTCCAGTTCCATCCATGTAGTTGCAGATGGCAAGGACTCTAATTTTTGATAGTAACTGTTTATTTGAACCTTGGCACTCTGAGCATCCTTTCCTTCTCTGGGTCCAAAGCTGGTGTTGGGATAAGTTGATCTTTGTCTCTGTCTCCCAACTTTGCTCATTATTCCTTTACCGGGTGTTAGGATTTTGGCTTATGCTCTTGTATTTCAAATGTTATAACAGTTAACACAATATTTTTTTTTAAAGCGTTCCTGTTGCTAATATGATTTATACAAAAAAGTCTCATTTCATAGATGAATATATTAATATTCTCTGTAACTAGAACTGGCCATCCACCCATACCGCCTATGGGTAATTTATTTAAAAATAATTAGAGTGTAACTATTTATTTGATGATGCTGGAGAATCATGTGCTTTGTACTTGGTTTTCATGAACCTCAGTCTAGATTGCAATGAAAAACACATGTTGTCATTTAAAAGTTTTGGTATGTTGATTAGAGGTCTAATTATACTATAATAACATTCTGTGTTATTTATCACAAATTAGATATCCAGGCGCTTGACAATTATTTCGTAAACCAATTATTTACCCTGTGGAAATTTGAGGTACGCAGAGGTACTACAGCAAAGAAAAGATTTCAAGTGGCTCCTTTGTTTAGATAGAGTGCCCATTGCTTAGAAAATAAATAAACTCATTACATTTTTTTAAAAAAATGAATGTCACAATAGAACGTTCTTGAAATTACCTATTATAATGTTTGCGGAGGAAAGTCCTTTTAAGACCCGTTGTACCCTGTTGTACAGCCTACAACATGGTGTTTGTCCATCATAAAATGTAACGTTGATTTACTGAATAGTTATGTTCACCTGTAGGTAAGTATTCAGTTTTGTATAAATTAAGCTTTTTTTTTTTTTTTTTTTTTTGAGAGGGATGGCTGGGGTCATCAGATAGAGGAAAGTTCATAGTGAGAATCTATTTAGAGTTTAATAATGGGTGCCTTCTTACACAGCAGCCTTATTATATGTAGGCATTTCCAACTTAAACATTTTAAGCTTTGAAAATCATAGCTTCCCTTTCTACCAAAAGATACTTGAACATACCGAGTATTTAAAGAGACCTACCTGGGGGGATAGTCTCTGAGCCACTGCGGGCTCCTTGCAGGTCTTCACAGAAGCATGAGCTGTTGGCCTGGCCTCAGCAGTAGCAGCTTCATTGCGCGAACGTTGGCTGTACTAAAATTTTCCTTTCCTTTTCGTGTGGTTTTAAAGTGTTGCATATTGACGTAGATGAAACTGTGGTTTGTAAATAGTTTAACTCTATGAAAGTCTCCCAAAGAGGTTCTTGTCAATTTTGTGTATGCTTTCTGAAGCAATTCAGATTTGTGTATTCTGCTAGAGGAAAGATTTTTACTTGTCCATTGTAGTACCTAACAGTTTTTTGTTTTTTTTTCTTAAGCACCCAAGATGTGTTTTCCATCATAATGATATGAAAGAACATCACTTTTTGTGCCTTGAAAGGGGCTGTAAGTTAAATATATTAGATCTTGAAGCCAAATTTCTGATACTCATCAGCCTTTGGAAGTTAATTGTAGTTGGGATTAAAACAATTGTAGTTGGGATTCTGCTGAGACATTTATTAATAAACAACAAAAAGATGTCATATGACATAGTCTGTTAAAGTTCATGTTTTATTTTTTGGTCATTGTAGAAAAATCTGGAAATAGAAGAAGAAAATTATATGCACAGAGATAATTACTCTTAAAATTTTTGGTATATAAATTGACACAAATTTTGGAGCAGATTTAAAAATTCTATGTGTATGTACACCCATGTAATGTGTTATTATATTGTGCATACTGTTGTATGGTTTAATTTTTTCATTCAAGGATATACTGGATCTGTTTTTCTAAGTTAAAAGAGTAGGCCTGCCAGGAGTAGTTGTCAGTTTGGGCCCAACAGCTTAATGCATTGAGACAGGTATTTAGTAATCAGTACATTGTATGTAATAGGACCTTCCTGTGCATTTCCTGTGCATTTAAATTGTTTGGTTAGATGCTTATTCTGCTTGTGGTGAGCACGTGCTCACTGAGTGTCGGAATGGAACTCATCGTGGTGAGGGACCTAAAAAAAAGTCACTATCTCATCCACATCATCAAGTGGCTTTGCTAGGTTATCTGCTTTGAATAAAGGTAGGTTTTGAGCTCATATGTCAACCTTATTTTCTGGAGCTCTAAGTCTGCTTGTCCAAAGTTGATTTGTAAGTGCAAAGCCATTTCTTCATCAGTTAGGGTCTGATTTTCTAGTGTTGCTTTATTGCTCTGGTAGTTGCTTTGATTTTGTCTCTTTTTCTCCTAATAATTAGTTTTCCAGATTAAAAAAAAAAAAGAAAAAAGAAAAAGAAACCTCTCCAGAATCCAAAATGAATCCCTTTCGGTATTCACTTTCAAAAAGAAAAGATCTCTCAAGATACTAAATGAGATGTTAAGTTAGAGAATTTGGGGAGAGTTTAAGGGAACTTTTGAAACAAAACAACAAAACACAACAATGTAAGGATGCTTATGATGATAGTGGCTGTTTGTCTCACATTTTCTGGTGTTTTTCCAAATTCATGTAGTGATAACGATGATTAATATGAATATCAGTAATAATTATTACCACTGTTATCATAATCACTTTGCAAAAGAAAACTTTTTACATATATTCACTTATAAATCAGATGAAAAAATCCTACATCTTAAGAACCAACGTTAACTTTCATCATAACAATGCTGGGAAATAATCCGTCTTTTATGATTTGTGTTCAATGTTGTTGGATAGGACTCACTGAAAATACATGTCAGAAAAGGCGCCCTTGCAGAGTCCAGTAAGTGGGCAGTTAGGCTCAGGGTTTATATTCGGTGGGGTCCAGAGAGGGTGGGATGGAGAGAATTTGGTGATATGGGGCTGGCCACCACCTGAGTGGTGAATGGTACTAACAAGGTGGGAAGCAAAACTGGAATGAATGGTTTTTGGTAGTGAAGCTTCTTTTTCCTTTTTTTAAGGAATGCTTATCTATGTTTACTTTCCTGTCCACTTTGGGGGTAAAGACAGAATTTAGAAGTCTGTTCAACTATTATTAAAAGTCTAAGGCCACAGCTTTTGTGTCTGGATTTCCAGATCTAAACGAACTGAAGTACCCTTGTTCTCAGTTGTTCTGTTTCCTTTTTGGAATGGTGAGCAACCAGACTTTTAATAGTGAAACTGAACCATGTTCTTCCTTTTGAGAATGAGGTTGAGGTAACATGATATTTTGTGGAAGTTTATTCAGAGTGGAAATATACTTTTTTGTGGCTACCGTCCCTGTTTTGTTTTTGTTTTTAACATGAGTTCCATGTGAATTTCTAGAAGTTACTTCTTTATCTGTTTCATTAAGGACAAATGTTTGTTAGAGTGTATTTTGTTAGTGTTCTGGGAAATTAGAGGTCATCACTAAACCAGTATTTCAGAAACCCAAGTAGGGACAAGTGTGGTGAAGTTATTTTTTCCTTACGTTGGTCATGGCAAGTACTTTTTAAGAAGTGACTGGTCACTTTACTGTTTACTTTAATGGATATTTTGTTGTTTAAAATAAAAAGCAAGGGGCACCTAGGTGGCTCCATCGGTTAAGTGTCCGACTTTGGCTGAAGTCACAATCCCCAGTTTGTGGGTTCGAGCCCCGCGTCAGGCTCTGTGCTGACTTCTGGGAGCCTTGAGCCTGCTTCAGATTCTGTGTCTCTGTCTCTCTCTGCTCCTCCCCTGCTCACGCTCTGTCTCTGTGTCTCACAAAAATAAATGTTACAAAAAAAATCAGAACAAAATTGCTGCACAAGTTGAGATAGAAAATTTTTATTGTAGTCAGCTCCTCCAGGCACACAAATCACGCCTTTGATCTTATCAAACACAAATATCAAGCAGTCTTTTGGTAGAAGTGTCATTTTTAATGCTTAACATTCTTAAATTTTCTTTTTTTTTTTATAAGAAACTCTTTTTTTCAACGTTTTTTTTTTTTTTTAATTTATTTTTGGGACAGAGAGAGACAGAGCATGAACGGGCGAGGGGCAGAGAGAGAGGGAGACACAGAATCGGAAACAGGCTCCAGGCTCCGAGCCATCAGCCCAGAGCCTGACGCGGGGCTCGAACCCACAGACCGCGAGATCGTGACCTGGCTGAAGTCGGACGCTTAACCGACTGCGCCACCCAGGCGCCCCTTAAATTTTCTTTTTTAAACATAGCACAGTAGCCCTTTGGAGCTAATAAGGAAGGGGAAAATGAATGTTGAGTAGGTAGTCACTGCCACAGCCAGACACCGGTCTGAGAGCTTATTTGCTCCAAAGAAATCCATGAGATCTTAGGAGAGTCCTCACTTTACAAGTGGGGAAACTAAGGCCTTGCCCAAAGCTGCACAGTTAGACTTCAGGGTCCTGGCCCTTCATATGCTTCTTAAATGAAAATGTTGGGCAACAGTGGTTACACAGGAGTCTGGCATGTCCTTCCAGCTGCCCCCTGCCCCTCTGCCCCCCTCAGTGTTCCCAACTTTTTGAATTCAGGTGCTGCTGAATTTCAGAGTTTGCAACTGAGGATGTTCTCAACTCGAAGTAGTTTGCATCCCAAAGTATTTTTTTGATCTTTGGGCAAGGGGCTGTTCCTCAATTAAGAAATGCTGGTGATCAAGATATTTCTCCTTCAGGGTGTGGGGCTCCCTGTCTACCTTCTCTCTGGAACCACTGTGCTTTAGGGTTGCATTTTGAAACTTTTTAAAAGTACATAGTTCCCTTTCCCAAAGGGGACATTTTTCCCCAAAAAAGTTCAGACTTTTTTTCCCCTGACTCTCACTGAGACTGGCAGCTTATAGTCTAAGAGCGATGAATGTGATTAGACAAGAGTACTTTATTTTTAAAATGTGTATTTATTTATTTTGAGAGAGAGCACAAACGTGTGCATGAGCAGAGGAGGGGGAGTGAGTGAGTGAGAGAAAAGTAGAGAGAGAGAGAGAGGAGAGGAGGTAAGGAGGGAGGGGATCCCAAACAGGGATCTTAAAAAGCTAACATGACCTGAGCTGAAATCAAGAGTAAGACACTTAACTGACTGAGCTCCCCAGGTGCTCAGGTGCCCCGATAAGAGTACTTTTAAAACCGAGGCATAGAATACAGAACTTCTAACATGTGGCTGTTTCTGTATTACTTAAACTCTGTTTTCCCTCTTTAATGAAATAGTAAAAGCTGGAAATGTTTTAAAAGCAACAGTGTTTGAGGAATGTGAACTCAATTATTAAGAGTAGCTGATGGGAATATAAGCTGGTGCAACCACTTCTGGAAAAACAGTATGGAGGTTCCTCAAAAAACTAAAAATAGAACTACCCTACGCCCAGCAATTGCACTACTAGGCATTTATCCAAGGGATACAGGTGTGCCGTTTCAAAGGGACACATGCACCCCCATGTTTATAGCAGCACTATCAACAATAGTCAAAGTATGGAAAGAGCCCAAATGTCCATTGATGGATGAATGGAGAAAAAAGATTTGGTATGTGTGTGTGTGTGTGTGTGTATACACACACACACACACACACACACACACACACACATACCTACACACAATGGAGTATTACTCAGCAATCAAAAAGAATGAAGTCTTGCCATTTGCAACTACGTGGATGGAACTGGAGGGTATTATGCTAAGTGAAATTAGAGAGAAAAATCATATGACTTCACCCATATGAGGACTTTAAGAGACAAAACAGATGAACATAAGGGAAGGGAAACAAAAATAATATAAAAATGGAGGGGGACAAAACGGAAGAGACTCATAAATATGGAGAACAAACTGAAGGTTACTGGAGGGGTTGTGGGAGGGGGGATGGGCTAAATGGGTAAGGAGTATCAAGGAATCTACTCCTGAAATCATTGTTGCACTATATGCTAGCTAATTTGCATGTAAATTTTAAAAAATAAAAAATAAAAAAAATGCAAAATAGGATTTTGCATAGAAAAAAATGTGAAAGGATCTGAGTGTTCATAGAACAACATATGGATTAATATAGAAGAAAAAAACATACATGATTCTTAACATGGTATTAAATCAGCTTTTAAAAAATCTAAAAAAAAAAAAGTAGCTGAGTATACTCATTCCCCTTGCCTGTCGTTTTGTTTTTCTCCCTTTTTATTGACTATACAGTGTTAGTGGGTCAGCTTACAGTCCGTTTATGTTTCACTTGTGAGGTCTAACTGGGAGATTTGATTCATGGATATGAAATAATAAGGGGAAATCCCTAAGAAAGAACTTTTAAAGGTTATCTTGTTTCTTTTTAGTCACTGAAGTTCATTTTTTCCCCCCTTAAGTGGTTATGGTCCATTTCTTAAGAAGTTGTGAGTAATGTTTTCAAAGCTCAGAATACATTTTACAAACTCTGTTGTTACTTTCCAAGAGAAGGTTCTCCTGGAGAAATTCTCCCTATCCCTTGCCATGCGAGTCTGTGCTTTTTGATCAAGTACTTAAGGAAAATTCCAACAAATATTTATTTATGTTAATATTTTTATTAAAAACTTGTTTAATGTTTATTTTTGAGAGACAGAGAGCATGAGCAGGGCAGGAGCAGAAAGGGAGAGAATCATGGCATCCGAAGCCGGGTCCAGGCTCTAAGCTGTCAGTACAGAGCCCGATGTGGGGCTCGAAATCAGGAGCTGTGAGATCATGACCTAAGCTGAAGTCGGACGCTTAACCAACTGAGCCACCCAGGAGACCCTCCAACAAACATTTACTGACTGCATGCTTCCCCCTTAGCTCCCATGCTAGAGAGTATTTGTTTAGAAGGTTACAGAGTAGAGAGGGTGATAATGGAATATGCAGAGATCCTGCAGTGGTGCTGTTAGAACCCATAGGAATCCAGGCACTACAGTCCTGAGGTGAGGTAAAGAGATGCTTCTGAGGAGTGAGGATGTGGTGTCAGGCATGGGGGTGGTACAGATGACTGAGATGTAGGCCAGTGTGTTAGCTGACTCTTGGGCAGTCTGGGTACTTGGAGAACCTGAGGAGGATCCACGTTAGGAAAAGGCTGAGACCAAATCTTGGATCACTGTGGTTGATCTTGGGTGCTTCATTAACAGTGGAGAGCTCAGTAAATACGCTCAGTAAGTCTGAGGGCTTTGGATTCCATAGGGTTAGGTGAGAAAGCGGAAGGCAAAAAACCAAGTAGGGGCTGATTGTGGTCATTTTGAGTGAGAAGCAATGAGGAGCTGCAGTGAGATGGATGGGAAGGGATGGGAGCTTGGAACCATTGCAGAAGTATGGCGTGGGGCTGTGGTGTAGGGCTGGGAGGGGAACAGACTGCGGTTTCAGCTCCGGCTAGGGAAGTCTGAGGAGAGGGCCTGCTTTGATGTAGGTAGAAAGTAGAAAGGAGAGTTTGAGTGTTGGCTTACTATGTTTTTACTGCTACCTCATTATTTGATGAAGTATAGGTTGCTCTTTATTTTACTCCTTCTATTTTAGATATTAGACATTCTTCAGTGCTTCATCAGTCATCACCAGGACATTCTGCTTTTGCTTTTGTTTGTGTGCTCATTTGTTTTTTGGATTGCACATATAAGTGAAATCATATGTTATTTGTCGTCTTGTCTGACTTCACTTAGCTTAATACTCCCTAGGTCTATACATGTTGTTGCAAATGGCAAAATATCATTCCTTTTTATGGCTAAGTAATACTCCATTGTATATATACGCCATGTCATCTTTATCCATTCATCTGTGGATGTATGCTTTGGTTGCTTTCATATATTGGCTAACGTAAATGATGCTGCAATAAATATAGGGTGTATATGCCTTTTCAAATTAGTTTTCATTTTCTTTGAGTAAGTTCTCAGTAGTGGTATTACTGGATCATACGGCATTTCTGTTTCTAATTTTTTAAAGGAAACTTGTACTGTTTTCACAGTGGCTGCACCAATTTACGTTCCCACCAACAGTGCATGAGGATTCCTTTTTCGCCACATCTTTGCCAACACTTGCCATTTTCTTCTCTTTTTAGAAAAAGTTTATTTTGAGAGAGAGAGTGCAAGCAGGAGAGGAGCAGAGAGAGGAGGAGGGAGAGAATCCCAAGCAGGCTCTGCACTGTCAACATGGAACCCACTGTGGTGGCTCATTCCCACAACTCTGAGATCATGACCTGAACTGAAATCAGGAGTTGAATGCTTAACCGACTGTGACACCAAGGTGTCCCTTCATTGTTCTTTTTTTTTTTTAATTAAAAAAAATATTTTATCTTTTGAGAGACGTAGACAGAGCATGAGCAGGGGAGGGGCACAGAGAGAGAGAGTCACAGAATCCAAAGCAGGCTCCAGGCTCCAGGCTCCGAGCTGTCAACACAAAGCCCGACGCAGGGCTCGAACTCATGAACTGTGAGATCATGACCTGAACTGAAGCCAGACACATAACTGACTGATCCACCCAAGTGTCCCTCCTCCTCCCCCTTCGTTGTTCTTTTGATTTGCATTCTTTTAATGAGCAGTGGTGTTGAGCATCTTTTTCACGTGTCTGTTGGCCATCGTACGTCTTCTTTGGAAAAATGGGTATTCAGTCCATTTTTTAGTCGTGTTTTCTGGTGTTGGATTTTATAAATTCTTTATTTTGGATACAAATCCCTTTTTGGATATATTGTTTGCAAATATTTTCTTACATTCAGTAGATTGCCATTGGTTTTGTTGATGGTTTCTTTTGCTGTGCAGTAACCAGGGCACTCTGAATGTAATTTTATCAACACTTAAGGAGCCCTTATTTTGGATAATGTTGGTGGAAGTCCTGGTTTTCCTATTAAAAAATAGCATTTTCTATTTTATTCATCTAATTACTTTCATAGTATCAACCAGATAAGATACATTTGGCCATGGCATTGCAAGTTTTCTGTCTTTTGTTTTTTTATTAATAGTGGGATTGGTTTTTAAACTAGAAGGTGAATTTAATACGGAGTTGAAATTGGCCTTTCATTCAAAACAAATGAAGATTAACTTCTCATTTTAATTAGTAAATGTCAGAGAGTTAGTGGTCCTTCAGAAAGCTGTGGTGTAAAAAGTAGGATGTAGAGGCACATGGGTGGGTCAGTTGGTTAAGCGTCCAGCTTCATCTCAGGTCTTGAGTTTGAATCCCACATCAGGCTCACTGCTGTCAGCACAGAGCCTGCTTTGGATCCTCTGTCTCTTCTCTCTCTCTGCCCCTCCCCCACTTATGCTGGTTTTCTCTCTCTCTCTCTCTGTCAAAAATAAATGTTAAAAAAAGTAGAATGTAAATAATTAATAGCTTGAAAACTACTAGTTAAATGTAGAGAAGCTTTTAGTTTAGAAAAGGGATTGTCAAATCATGTTAAGTAGTGTGGAGTGTTGTCTGGGGATGATGAGAGCCATGTTTTGATATCCTTTTATGTCAGAAGATGGAATATTGGGACAGTAAGCCCTTAGGACTTTACCAGGCAGTTTGGGTGGAAGTTTAGCAGTTCTCCAGTGACCTGGGATCTGGGAGAGAAGGAGGAAGGTGTATAATTCTGTGCTTCCCCTGATACGTGGGTTAGAGCTGGTGACATCTGGAGGTGGAGGTAGAACAAGATGGCCCTGGGTCCAGAGTCTTGCGTTTCGGGTCCCCAAAGCAGGGGGGTAATATTTGGGAAGTGGGTTAGGATGGGTCATGAGGAGATCTTCATTTCGACCCTGAGAGAAGTCACACTTATACAAGGAGCACCTTCAAGAGGTAGCAAGTAGTCTCATGAACTTTGTCAATGAAAATACTTTTCATATATGTCATTGTTGTTGAGACGGGCTTATTTTTGTAATACTGCTTTTCACGCTTACACCCCAGTTTCTACTGGAGGTGGGAGATAGAAGTGGCGTGGCTTCCTATATTTCCTGTCAACTCTGAAACTTCTTTGGAGTGCACCTGGGCAACGGGGAACATTTTCCAGGTCTTTCTGTAGAGCAAGGCCTCAAGTGCTTAGGGGACCCAGGGCAGCTTATAAACTCAGGTGCCTGTGGTGGAAAAGAAGGCAACATACACTCGGTTTTCAGAAAAAGTAGAACTTGGAGAAAGCTGTGGATGATAGTGAGTTGAGAGCTGAGAGCTTGTGTGTCCCCAAGAAAGGCTTGTAATAGGCTCTTAGCTCCAGTGGATTGTTTCCCCGTGTTTTGAAGAGATACAAAGTCACAAAAGTTTTCATTGTTAGGGGAGCATTTAAAAAGAAAACACACCTGTGGATCGAATATGCTACCGCTGAAATCTAATAGAAAGGTGTTCAAAAGTGGCTCTTGGGGCGCCTGGGTGGCTCAGTCGGTTGAGCAGCCGACTTCGGCTCAGGTCATGATCTTGCACTCCGTGAGTTCAAGCCCTGCGTCGGGCTCTGTGCTGACAGCTCAGAGCCTGGAGCCTGTTTCAGATTCTGTGTCTCCCTCTCCCCCTGACCCTCCCCCGTTCATGCTCTGTCTCTCTCTGTCTCAAAAATAAATAAACGTTAAAAAAAAAATTAAAAAAAAAAAAGTGGCTCTTGACTTTGACTAAAAATCTCGCACTGAGAGGATTTCTCACATTTTAACCAAACTGCGGTTCCGTTGCGATGCATAATTGACACAGCTGCATGAAGTATTTTTTTAAACGTAAAAGAAACCTTTGTGATAAGAACCAAGAAACAAAGAGAGCACGAGCACCTAAGATGACCCATGAAAGGTGCTCACTGAGATGCATGTGTCCTGGAATGCTTGCTTACAAAAGTCTGCCTGCCCCCAGTGGTGCTCACCTGTTAGTTATCTCCTCAGCCTCCAGACTCTGTTTTCCTGGCGGTGAAAGTGAGACTTTTCCTTTGAGAAAGTCACTTTATCCAGTTCTTGCTCATATGCTGTCACAGTGCCCGCTCTGCCCCTGATGGGAGGCTCAGACCATGACTGATAACCAGCATGTGTGTCTGACCCCACTGTCTCCAGGTTGGGGTGGAACATGAGCCCGTATGACCCCCTGAGAGCAAGTACTAGATGTTTGTAGAAATTCTCTGGAGGACTGGCTCTGAAGAGATAGTCTAGTAGTGCTGCTTTTATTTTACTACCACACACACACAGAAGAGCCCACAGCTTCCTGTGAGTTGAAACTAACACCATGGAAAGTGGCTGGAAAAATGGTATAAACCCAGCCTTGGTGACATCAGCAGAGGCCCCACATCAGCCCTTAAATAAAACCATACCCGCAACTTTGGGACATTTAGTCTGTCAGCCAGTGAATCTCTTTTTATTGCAGAAGTCCAATTTTAGTTGTATTTTTAGGTCACCTGCAAATGAAAAAATTCTGAATTGGCTTCACCTAGAAGATTAACTCAGAAATTTTAGAAAACACCCTTAAGCTAATTTCTGTTTCTGCTTGAGGATGACAGGAAAGTATGTGCCATTAGTTCTCCATTCTGTCCTTATTCCTAGTGCTGCTACCTGTCTCCTTTGACTCTGGACAAGAAGAAGAAGAAAAAAGGATTTTTGTTAATACAGAAAATACCAAAGATACTATCATTCATAGCAGATCATCTCCCTAGAGTGACACGAGATTTCCTTTTGGGTAAACCACCCTGTGAGGTATGTGGGTGGGGGTGGGGAGAGAACTGGTGCAGCACTGCCTTCAGCGGTCACAGCTCTTACTACCTTTTGCTCATCAATTCTCTGCAAGATGCTAGTGACGTGAGCATCACCATTTCCTGACAGGACATCCCCGCAAAAGAACCACTTTAACAAAGTGTGGCTTTCCTTTCCCATAATGCCGCTTTTTAAAATACTTTAACCTTTCCAGAGCACTGCTTCGACAATACGGTTAAACGTTGTTTTTACCTTCTCTTTGATGAATACGTATCTTAAACACTATTATAAGCTAGCTACAGGAAAGAAACAAATTGTTCCATAGCAAATTAAAAAAAAAAGGAAGTGTCTGTGTTCACCCACTGTTGACCTTGCTCTACCATGTTTTTTATTGTAATTCTGGACCTGATAAGCAGTAACTGTTAAATCAATGGTTGCTTTACTGTATCCTTACCTGGCTCCCACGTTGTTTCCTGAAAAAGCTCCATTTACACATTGCCCATCTACTTTAGCACAGTGGTTACAAAGGCATTAATTACTTGGTGCTACTCAGTTTCTTCTTTGCTTTCATTTTCTTCGGTGGCCCACTGGGGGGCATGGTAAAACCACCAGTGTTTACTAGTTTGTCCCGGCTTTTGGAAATTGTGAAGAATAAACACAGCCAGTTTCTTTGCAGATGTAGTTAGCCAAACATATATAGTGGGTTTAACTTTTCCAAGCATGTTTATCATAGGTTGGTGATTTTGTTCTCTTTAGAGGATATTTGACCCAGAGTTAGGAGCAGGGAGTTTTTATGAGGGTGGAAGGTGGACACAGAGAGTGAAAACCTTCCTAGTTCTTGAAGAAGAATTTAAGAGGTACTTTCTGAGTTTTTCTTAAAATCTGAGGAGGTCCCAGAGCATATGAAATACTAATTTTGAAAAAGTGGCAAATAAAAGTTTTAATTCTCTATGTAACTGTCTTTGTAGTTTTTTTCTTAACTTTTATTTTTTTAATATTTGTTTATTTTTGAGAGAGAGAGAGAGAGAGACAGAGTGCAAGTGGGGGAGGGGAAGAGAGAGAGAGAGAGAGAGAGAGAGAGAGAGAGAGAGAGAGAGGGAGAGAGAGGGAGGCACAGATCTGAAGTAGGCTCCAGGCTCCGAGCTGTCATCACAGAGCCCGACACGGGGCTTGAACTTATGAACCGTGAGATCATGACCTGAGCCAAAGTCAGACGCTTAACCGACTGAGCCACCCAGGTGCCCCTGTCTTCCTTTCTTCATGTGTAATTGAGCATATTAAAGAAACCACCCATGTCTTGACTGTGAAATAATTTGGCATTGTTTTTCATACCTTAGGTTTTAAGGAAAAAAATCCAGATACTGTTTTTCATACCTTAGGTTTTAAGGAAAAAATCCTGATACTATTGAGAATATTTTTATTAGTACATATACAGTAAAGCAAAAAAGTGTATATACATGGCTTACAAAAATGTTTGAGAATAACATTTGGAAGATGGCCTGGATGTCTTCTAGGCAGTTAAGAGCAGAGAAAGAATTTAGTTTTGCTAACTCACAAGCCAGCAACCATATCCCTTATCTACATACTTTAAATCCATCTCCTTTTAAGAAAATGTCACAAATTTTCATTTTATGTGTAATTTCTCACTCAAAATTGCAAATTGTAGATTGTCCTTTTTTTCAAGTCCTGTTGCTTTCAAAGAAAACTGTTTCCCCTGTCCCTCGATGTGTGTGTGTGTGTGTGTGTGTGTGTGTGTGTGTGTGTGTGTTTGTATGTGTGTGTCTGTGTCTGTGTCTTTGTCCTGGTCATCATTTTTTTTTTCCTCCATAGCATTCGATAGGGAAAGTTGCTGGCAACATATACCAATAGCCAGTTTCCTTTAATAGAGTCCACTTAAAAATATTTTAACACCAGAAATGCATGCTCAAGACGTAGCTTAATAAGTCTTGATGCAAAACATTCAGAATGTATCTTATTATCATCTTCAAAATGTTATCAAAGTGTTACATTTTGTTTTTACTGCAAAGAACAGAATTTATATCAACTTCCCTTTGAAATGCTAGGAGATAAATCAGTAGGGAATTTCCTAAGTGAAATCAGAGAAAATTTGACTTTTTCACTCCAAACAGGTCTCCAGTTCTTTATCAAACTCTGCCTGCTTTTAGGTTGGTCTTTAGTAACCCTGGTGAAAAAAAAACACATAAGTTAAATTCTTGTATTTAGGGAGGGAACACGCCCCAGTGAATTGTCTTGATTGCTTCCTATTTTCTTTATGCTATTTAAACTTCTACATTAACTGACGAGACGAGTGATTATACATTGAAAACTTCTGTTTTGATGGAATAAAATTGAACAATGCATGTATTACTTTTTTCTTTGCTGTTATAAAAGCAGGGGAACTTATATTTTGTTTTTATTATTATACTAAATTGAATAGTAATGCATAGAGATGATACTTAGTTGCATGGACATGTTTCTTTTGTATTCGTATGTAACTGAAGACTGCAAAATGTGTACATGGATTCTTTTTGAAAGGAGGTGGGAATTCACAGAGTGTCTGTGCTTTCATGCATTGTATTTCCTCTTTTGGTTTTAGAAGTTTCTGCGTCAGACTGAGCTTTTAATGGGATGTGCAGTTTCTTACATAAGATTTCTCTAAATGGCTGGCATAGAAAGAAATAAATAATAGGGTCTAGGCATACATTTGCAGCTGACAGTACTAGAGTGAATTCTTTTACGTAGAGCAAAATTTCTTTTGACCGGCAGCTGTAATGAGCTTCTGTCTGGCTCTGCGTGTAGGGGATTCTGGCAATGTGGTAAGGCACAAAACAGACAAAAAATACGAACATGATGCTGAATATATTGCGGCTAGATTTCTTCTTGACCGAAATGGAATTCCTTCTGGATTTCAGGTGGGACTTAAAGATTTTCCTCGTGATAGCAGTGTAGAAAATGACCAACAAAAGAAACACAATCCAGAAGATGCCCACAAAGATGTAGTTTGATGCCTTGTGCCACTTAAGTCCCAGTTCGTTTTTAAGCTCTACACATTTTATACTCATAGCCTTCCCGTTCCTCGCTTTCTGGTTGGTCAGGATAATGTTGGGGACAGCCAGAAGGAGCATGAGCACCCACACCGTGACTGACAGAAGTTTGCTGTAATTTACTGAATGGATGAAAGAAGTCAAAAGAGGCTTTACAATTTTATAATACCTGTCAAAGCTGATGAGCCCAAAGAACACGATGCTGACATACATGTTGACGTAAAACAGCACAGCTGAGACCCTGCACACGAACATGTTTATCTGCCAGGGTCCCAGGCCCGAATCCCCAAGAATCTTGAAGGGAAAAGTCAGGCTCATCAGAAAGTCAGCCACAACAATGTTCTTGAGATAGACAATGAAACTCTTGGAGCTGGACACGTAAAAGAATATCCATGCAGAGACACCATTGAGCAGGATCCCCGCGACAAAGACCGCCAAGTATAGCACGGGAATGATGATCTGAGTTATGAGAGTATTCCGGGAGCAGGCCTCGTTCGGAGGTTGTGTGGTGGTGGAATTTATCATTCTGTAGCTTCTGCAGGGGAGGCCTGGAAAGCAATGCGAAGTAGTCACTCAGAAGGGACTTACAGCATCTAATAAATAATTTGCCAAATAATAAAGGCCAGCGGATATAGTCAAACCTGTTGTGTTCTTGAAATTAAGTGTTAGCTCTGCATCAGACACGCCTTCCTCGTTCCCTCCTTCCTTTCTTCTCTACTTTCATTTTAGAAAGGGAAGACTAGAGTATACAGATGACAGGAAAGGAAAATGGAGAAGCAGGATAGTCTGAGAACTGTAGGTAATGGAATCAATGTTCCCCTAAAATGGTAAAAGTTCCTTTTAAAACTCCAAAGTTTGAGAAAGTACTCATTTAAATAAAGGCTGAAAAAGTAACAAAACTGAGGCGCCTGGATGGTTCAGTAGGATAAGCATCCAGCTTTGGCCCAGGTCATGATCTTTTCGAGCCCCGCATCGGGCTCTGTGCTGATGGCTCAGAGCCTGGAGCCTGCTTTGGATTCTGTGCCTCCCTCTCTCTTTGCTCCTCCCCCACTTGCATTCTGTCTCTGTCTCTCTCCCTCTCCTTCTCTCTTAAAAGTAAATAAACATTAAAAAAATTAAAGTAACAAAACTGTAAAGACAGAGAATCTGTTTCATTTTTTTCCTTTACTTCCTCCTCTCCCCTCCCCTCCCCTCCCCTTCCCTCCCCTTCCCGCATGGAACCCAACATGGGGCTTGAACTCCAAATTTTTGTGCAACCAAAAATTCCAAAAAAAAAAAAAAAAAAAAAAAATGCCGAGTCCATTCTACATACTTATCAACATCCTGCTGGAAACTGTTCTGTGGTCATTCTTTGGCCTCAGGATAAAGTCCTAACTCTTTAATGCTGACCCACTGAAGTCCCTTCTTGGTATCACCTTGGCTTTCTCCACTCTCAGCCATGAGTTCCATGATTTCTTTGACCTTGGACCTTTGCACAAACTTTCATTTCTGTGGAAAACCTTTTTGCTACCTTCTTGGCATGTTAACTTCTCTTCATCCCTGCAGCTAGGCTTGGATGTCACTTCCTTTAGAAAACGTTGTCTTCCTATGCTTTGGTCAGAGTGCGTTATACTCCTTTTGTATGTGTGCTCCTAGCTCTGTGCCTTTCTCCCATCTCAACACTGATTTCTCCATCTGTTTCTTTCTTTCTTCTGTTACGGTAAGCCCCTTCATAGGGAGATCGTGTTATTATTATTTTTTTTTTTTTACCATTGTGTTCCTAGCATTATATTTAGGACATTAGTTAAAATATTTGTGAAATAAAAGAACATGCAATCTGGGAATTGAAGACATGAATCCCTACTCTTAAGAAATGTACAGGTAGTCAGGGATCGTGGGAAAGAATGATTGTGGAGGATGATGGGTCCCTTGAGATCAGAGAATGTATCTTGTTCATCTTTGTATTCCTGGAGCCCAGTACAGCGTTTCAAACACAGTGAGCGAAGAGTGTTGTCAGTAAAATTAAGGAAGTGTGAGAAAGTCAAATTTAGAAATGTGGAATATGAAATTCAGTCACATTCCAAATAAAACAGTCGTATGCAAACTTTGTGTGCTACTTCTTACACAAGAACACCTTGCTTCTGTGTGCTCTTACTTCATGCATGCCACCCTTGGCTCTGATCATAATAGTTTGTAGTCCTATGCTTCCCATCAGTCTTCTCTAGCCTGTTTTGAATTTTAGATAGTAAGCAAAGGGGCCACATTTTCTATTTTTAAATGTCCACTGTGGCAAGGAGTTTGTCTACTAAATAGTTTGTCTTGTCTCCTGATAGCCTCATGTCATGGGTCCAGAACTGTGTTCTTAGAATCCTGAATGTGTTGGGGCGCCTGGGTGGCTCAGTTGGTTAAGCAGCCGACTTCGGCTCAGGTCATGATCTCGCGGTCCGTGAGTTCGAGCCCTGCGTCGGGCTCTGTGCTGACAGCTCAGAGCCTGGAGCCTGTTTCAGATTCTGTGTCTCCCTCTCTCTGACCCTCCCCCATTCATGCTCTGTCTCTCTCTGTCTCAAAAATAAATAAACGTTAAAAAAAAAATTTTTTTTAGAATCCTGAATGTGTTGAGAATCTGAGCATATTATGCCCTTGTGTTGTACATCATTGTCTCCCTGCACCCCTCGTCACTTCGAGGTTGATGGAAGAGTATGACTGACCCAGATAGACTTCTAGAGCAAGGAAGCCTTCTGAAAGCAAGTGAATACTTAAGGCTTGCTTGGGTCTTTCCCTGCAGACACCTTCTTCCTATTCTGGCCTGTTTTGAAGGAATCACAGGTAAGAGTCTTTGTTTTAGGATGGAAAGATTTGACATGTGATGGGTGGGGAAAAACACTATCACTGTTGCCTGCATTGTTACTAGTTAGACACAGTAGAGACAAAGGGACACTCCACATGAGTAATGAGCCGAAAGTAAACCAAAGATAATCTAAGCTCTTAAATATTTTTCTTTAGCAGCAGTGTTATTCTTAGGGCATTGTGTTCTCCAGCTGAATGTTTTACTGTTTTTGGTCTCAGCCAGGCTTCTGTACAGTGATAGATTGAAAGATGTGTGAAAATAGAGCTATCTGAGGCATCTACAGGAAGTGAGGACAATTACATGCTGAGCCCAAAAGATAGGAATATGTGTTGGATGAAAACAGGACAAGATCATAACAGGGACCTGTATCAATTGACCTTTTAACATCTGTCCAATGTCCTCTCCTTCTCTTTAGTGTAGAGATGATTTAGTGTGTTGATGATGGGACCTACCGAAACTTCAAATCATTTCATAAATGGAGGAAATAGTCATATATAGATGCTGATTTTATACAATGATGCAAAAGTAAGAACCAAGTGAATCAAGAAGAAAACAAAGAATGTCTTTGTCTTGGTGTAGCCCACCTACTCTTCCTTTCCTGTCCCAGGCTCTTGGAAGGTTCACTATTTCTAAGCAGCTTGTCGCAGCCTGTTAAAGATGAGAGATATGCAAAGGAAGAACAAAGGGGGAAAGGATGGTGATTAGCCAAGAAGTGGGTGCTCTAGTGAGCCAGTTTGTGGAGGTGCAGCCAGCCTTGCGCCTGGCTGGAGTTACTTTTGAGTTTTATCTCGAATTTCTGTACTGAAAGCTTCAAGAACGTAAGCACTGCTCCCTAAATTCTTGAGACTACGTTGAAGAAAGATTTCTATATGTGGTAGAACTTTTCAAAAAGGGACGCTTAAGAGTATGTCTTCAGCTTCTCGTAGGTAAGGCTCTTCCTTGGCTCACAAATCCAGGTAAAGGACCATGAAATGGAATGAAATGTTTTAGTTTATATCATCATTTGGGTCTTTGGTAACATAATTAAAGAACATGGAGGAATGGGATTTATGAGACCAAAAGATAGCTATTAATGTGTAATAATAGCACATGAATTGGTTTTTCTCCATTTTTCTGCACAGCTAGAATGTCAAGTGCTACAAATTCATACTAATTTAAAGTGAGTGCCCTTGTTCCTTAGTGCAATGTAGGGTCTGAGGATTGTGGTACTTTAAGTATTTTCAAAGTGCAGAGAATTACATTTAACCTTTGGGCTCTCTCTTTGGGCGGAATATAGTCGATACAGGCCATACAAAGTAATGCTCACTCCAGAAACATGCACCTTAATAAAAACATGCTTAATTGGCCTGAGGTTCATTACTCCTCTATTGTGTACCTATACACCTCGACCCATATCTCTCTTACATACGGACCACCCTCCTAATTATGTGCCATAATTCTTCTTTTTCTGGAGAAGAGGAATTATTCATAATTTGTGTGAAATTAACAAACTTGTGGATAATACTAGAGAATTTTTTCAGTTACCTTAAAATTTTTTTTGGCGTGGTGGGGGCACTGGTAGAATAGGAGGCTTCCTGTCAATGAAGCAGTGTAGTCCAGTGTGTGCTTGTCATCTTGAAGTGGCCAAGGTGTTCCTTCCCTAATGATCCTGTATGGTGAGAGCAAAATGGAGAATTAATTGAGTGAATACCAAAGTGTTTTTTTTTTTTATTTTATTTTATTTATTTATTTTTTTTATTTTTGGGACAGAGAGAGACAGAGCATGAACGGGGGAGGGGCAGAGAGAGAGGGAGACACAGAATGGGAAACAGGCTCCAGGCTCCGAGCCATCAGCCCAGAGCCTGACGCGGGGCTCGAACTCACGGACCGCGAGATTGTGACCTGGCTGAAGTCGGACGCTCAACCGACTGCGCCACCCAGGCGCCCCCCAAAGTGTTTTTATTAGAGAAGTACGTATGGTAGCAATGTACTTTTTAAAATTCAGCTTGGATAATTATGAAATATTACAACATGTGTATTTCTTGTGCGGTATAGGTCTTGGTTGTCAGTGTTGACGAATATTGGTATGAACTTTTGGGGAAAACTTACTCTTGAGAGTGTTGGATAGACAGTGTTCTTAGTTACTGGTTCCCCCCCCCCCCCCCCCCCCCCCCCCCCCCCCCCCCGCCCACAGACACAGATGCTCAAATCAGTTCATCAGATTCCTGAAGTTAATAATTGATTATTTTAGCTGGGATATCAAGGCAGTATTTTCTTTGTTCTTTTCTCTTCCTCCCTCCCTCCCTCCCTCCTTTCTTTCTTTTCTTTTCTTTCTTTCCTTCCTTCCTTCCTTCCTTCCTTCCTTCGCACTACTGATACTTTGGCCAGATAATTATCTGTTGTGAAGGATTGTCTTCTGCGTTGTAGGGTGTTTAGTGCCTTCCCTGGTTTCTACTTACTAGATGCCAGTGACACTGTCTCCCCCCCCCTTCCCCCCCATGTCACAACAAAAATGTCTCCAGACATTGCCAGTGTCCCGGGAGGCCCAGTATGCCCTGGTTCAGTAGCTACTGGTCTAATGAGACTGATGTGTGGACTCTGCAGAAATAACACCTGAAAGCCGTGTTGTCCAATAGGCCGAGAATAAGTTTGGCAGCATGGTGGTTAGATTTGGTTCCTCCTTGGTCTGTGTTACCACCATCCTGATTTCTCTAAACCAGTACCTCTCAAACTCAAGTGTACATGCATGTCCTTTGGAGATCATGCTAAAGTGAAGGCTCTGATTCCGTAGGTCTGAGGTTGGGTGTGATGCTGATGCTGCTAGGACAGTGATTACTCTTTGAGGAGCAGACACTTTTGAGAGCCCTGTACGTAGGAGACATTTAGTAAATATTTGGTGAGGAGGGTTAAAAATTTGGTTTTCTTGGCTGTAGTTGGGACTCCAGATAGGAAAAAAGTTGATTTTAGGTAACCCTGAAACCTAAGATCTTCTTTGAGTTTATCTCTTACAGATTTCGTCACAAATAATCTGATCCTATATGGTCTCCCGGAAATTCAAATAGATATTTTATAGAAATCTATTTGAGAACAATGATAAAGAGCACCTTATATGTATCTCGAATGTTCCTAAAAGGTCGTGAAGCTTCCTTTAGAAGCAAAACAGAGATTAAGCTCTGTGGAGTCATATTGTATGTGATCCATGGCCTGGTTGGGAATGATATGTTCTTTTTTTTTTTTTTTTTTTTGAACATTTAAAAAAATGTTTGCTTATTTAGTTTGTGAGAGGGAGAGAGAATCCCATGCAGGCTCTGTGTGGTGACCATAGAGCCCCGGGAATGATATATTCACACGTGAGGACAAGGCTTACTCCTGAGGAGGGTTGGAGGAGCAAGGGAGGGCTCAGGGTAGTTGGGGTTTAGCTGTGTTCATGGTATTTCATCTCTTAAACTCGGAAACAACGTATGTACATATTACTATCCATTAACACTGGGCAGCTGGGTGCATTGGTGTCACCAACATTGGTTTGCGTATTTTTATTTTTGTATATTTAAAATATCTTATTGTTAGAAAATGTATATGGAGAATGGATTGCTTTCAAATTACTGTTTCATCAGCACGCACTTACTCACCTATGAGGCACATCATCCTTGTCTTATTTGTTCGATTCTTATCAAGTAACAATCTGATTGTTTCCTTCCCCCTCCTTCCTGTCCAACATCAAGCGATTGAAACCCAGAGTGTCCCACATATTTTCCTATGAGAAAAATTTTGTTTTCTCAATGACGCCTATGTCAATAGAAATAATATAGATGTGTGTAATCATTGTGTACATTTCTAAACTTACTAAAGCCATTTTCTTAGGACTGCAGCTTTTATCTCTTTTGCCATAATGTGTAACTCCTTTCCCCCCCACCTTTTTGGTGCCAGTATGTCGTATCCTAGATGGTTTCCAAAGACGTTAGAGTGGGTTGAATAGAAAGGGAATTTATGAATGTCTGCATATTCAGTCTTGCAGTTGTGTTTTGTAGGTTTTGTGTTATTAAATACTTTGTAAGATATTTTGTATTTAAAAAATATTTTCTATTCAATTGTATTCTGTCATCAGGCTTCTGGCCTTTCTTATTGCATGGTTGGTTGGATATTTTCGAATGTCTTCCACCTTGATTCTGGTCCTGCTTCTCTCTCCAACATTGGATAATTGTTGACTCCTAGGGATTGGGTAAACAGTGTCCTCTGTTTCTAGGTCTTAGATGTGTTTGGGAGGACATCATTATAAGCATGCCAGTTTATTTCATAGAAGTTACTGTTTTTCCTCTGTAACTGACTATCCCCCACCTTCTCAGAAACCCATTTATTTTCTTCCTTCCTTCCTTCCTTCCTTCCTCCCTCCCTCCCTCCCTCCCTTCCTTCTTTCCTCCCCACCTCCCCTCGCTTCCCCTCCCCTCGCCTCCCCTCGCTTCCCCTTCCCTCCCCTCCCCTTCTCTTCCCTTCCTTTCTTTCCTTTCTTTCTTTTCTTTTTAATGTTTGTTTATATTTGAGAGGGAGGGAGGGAGTGAGGGAGAGAGAGAGAAAGAGAAAGAGAACAAGCAGGGGAGGGGCAGAGAGAGGGGGACAGAGGATCAGAAGTGGGTTCTCGCTGACAGCAGAGAACCCTATGCGGGGCTTGAATTTGCAAACTGAAAGATCACGAGCTGAGCTGAAGTTGGATGCTTAACTGACTGAGCTACCCAGGCAACCCAGAAACCCATTTTCTATTGGGCTCTCTGTCAGACTCTAACAGTAGTTGTCCCACCCTTTTGCTCTCCCCATGCCTCTTTCTGGCCTGTGCTCTCTCTAGGCTCAGCCAGTGGGAATCTCACTTTATTCTTCACCTGAAAGTATGAACCTCCCTTGTGGTTTTTTTATGTCACTAAAGATTTAATGTTCGACACTTACCAACCTTCTCATAGGCTGCCTGAGATCTCATTTCTAAGTTTATTGTTCTTTTGTCAGTTGTCTTATATCCTGACCTCTCTGCAGTAGTTAATGGTATTGATTTTCTCCTTGTTGAAATCTTTTCTTCTTATGGTACATTGTAGCCTTGGGCTCCTGTGTATTCCCATTGGTCCTTCGTTTGCAATAGTTCTTCCTTTGCCAAGACCTTTTATTTATGTGCTCACTAAATCCATCAGACCGTATTTGCCAGGCACTGTGGAGATATATCAGCCACAGGGAACTCTCAGGAATGTCCCAGCCTAGGGTGTGGGGGCCTGAGCAGAGTGGTGCTTCAGGATACAACAAGGGGTTATTCCTGAAGGAGGAGGCACAAGAACAGAGTGAGCAGTGAGCAACTATCACCTTCAGGAATGGTGGTATCAAGGCAACCTTCTTGGATCAAGTGATAATGAAGGTTGATAAATCACTTGACTTTAGCCAGACACAGAAGGAGAGGGGGAGAGTTTTAGGCAGAGAGAACTACTAGATATATGCACCGAGGTACATGAGACAATAGCATAGATGGGGGAGGGGGTGGCTAGGAGATATGGCTTGCCCAAATTGGTTAACGTAATAGAGCCTTGTCAGTGAGTTACTATTATTGCCATTTTGCAAATGAGGAAAATGATGCTTAAAATGGTTCATTAATTCATCAAAGGTGATTTGGGTAGCTAACATGGGGCCAGACAGTATTGTAACGTGTGTCTGTTCTCTGCTATACTTGAGTGAATGTGGGGGCTCCATGTTTTGCGGTATTTGAGCATGAGCATGTGTACAGCCCTTCAGCATTTCTCTGAAGTCTTGTCTTCTTTTTCTTAATTGAAGTATAGTTGATACACAATGTTGCATTAGTTTCAGGTATACAACATGATGATTCATCATCTATGTTATGCTGTGCTGGCTCAAAGTGTAGCTACCATCTGTCACCATAGAATACCATTACAATATTATTAACTGTATTCCCTATGCTGTACCTTTCCTCCTCATGAATTCTGCATTCCGTACCTGGAATTCGGTACCTCCCACTCCCCTTCACCTATTTTGCTCATCCCCTCATGGTCCTCTCCTTTGGTAGTCATACCTCTTTGTATTTATGGATCTGTCTCCTTTTTTGGTATGTTTTTATTATTAATACTTTTACCAGTCCACGTACAAGTGAAATGCTATGGTATTTATCTTTCTCTAACTTACTTCACTTAGCATAGTAGCCACTAGGTTCATACGTGTTGTCACAAATGGCAAGATCTCATTTTTTTTTTTTATGGCTGAGTACACACAAATGCCACATCTTTACCCATTCATTGTTCAGTAGACACTTGTGTTGCTTCCATATCTTGGCTATTGTAATAATGCTGCAGTAAACATGGGGGGGGGGTATGTATCTTTCCAGATAAGTGTTTTCATTTTCTTTGGTTAAATACCCAGTAGTGGAATTACTGGATCATACGGTATTTCTATTTTTAAATTTTGAGCAGCCTCCAAAAAATTTTCCCCAGTGGCAGCTTACATTTCACAGTACAAATTCACATTCCTACCTGTAGTGCACGAGGGTTTCTTTTTTCCCACGTCCTCTCTAACACTTGTTATTTCTGTTCGACACTACCCATTCTGACAGGTGTAAGGTGATAACTCATTGTGCTTTTGATTTGCATTTCCCTGATGATGAGTGATGTTGAGCATCTTTTCATGTATCTGTTGGCCATCTGTATGTCTTCTTTGGAAAAATCCTCTGCCCATTTTTTAATTATTTTGTTTTGGTTTTGAATTGTATACATCTTATATCATACTGGATATTAACCCCTTTTGGATATATCATTTGCAAATATCTCCTCCTGTTCAGTAGGTTGCCTTTTCATTTTTCTGATAGTTTAATTTCCTGTGTGAAAGCTTTTTGTTTTGGTGTAGTCCTGGTAATTGACTGTTGGTTTTGCTTCCCTTGACTGAGGAGACTTATCTAGAAACATTTTGCCAAGGCTGATATCCAAGAGATTATTGCCTATGTTTTCTTTTAGGACTTTAATGGTTTCAGGTTTCATGTTTAGGTGTCATTTTAACTTTAATTTTATGTGTGGTATAAGAAAGTGGTCCAGTTTCATTTTTCTGCATGTAGCTGTCCAGTGTTCCCAGCACCATCTATTGATGAGACCCCCCCCCCCCGCTATATTCTTGCCTCCTTTATCATACATAGATTAATTGACCACAAAAGTGTGGGTTTATTTCTGGGCTCTCTATTCTGTTCCATTGATCTATAATGTCTCTTTTTTGTGTGTGTCAGGACAATAATGTTTTGATTATTATAGCTTTGTAGCTATCTTGAAATTTGGGATTGTGTTACCTCCAACTATGTTTTTCTTTCTCAAGATTGCTTTGGCTATTCAGGGTCTTTTGAGATTCCATACAAATTTTAGCATTATTCTACTTTTGTGAAAAATGCTATTTGCATTTTGCTAGGGATTATATTGAATGTGTAGTTTGCTTTGTGTAATGTGGACATTTAACAATATTGTTCCATTCCTTGAGCATGGTATACCTTTCCATTTGTGTTATCTTTGATTTCTTCCATCAGTGTTTTACAGTTTTCAGTGTACAAGTCTCTGACTTCCTTGGTGGAATTTATTCCTGGGTATTTTTTCTTTTTGATGCAATTGTAAATAGAACTGTCTTCTTAATTTCTCCTTCTTCTACTTCATTATTCGTGTATAGGAATACAATAGATACCTACATGTTAATTTTTTACTCTGCAACTTTACCGAATTCATTTATTCTCATATATATTTGTGTGTGTGTGTGTGTGTATTTTGGTGGAATCTTTAGGGTTTTCTATGTATAGCATCATGTCATCTGCCAATAGTGACAGTTTTGCTACTTCTTTACCAAATTGAATGTCTTTTAATTCTTTTTCTTGTCCAGTTGCTCTGGCTAACATGTCCAGTACTATATTGAATAAAAGTGGTGAGAGAGACATCCTTGTCTTGTTCCTGACCTTAGGGGAAGAACTTTAATTTTTTTCTCATTGATTATGATGTTAGTTGTGGGTTTCTGGAGTCTTGTCTTTTTTTTTTTTTTTTAAGTTTATTTATTTATTTATTGAGATAGAGAGAGAGAGGGAGAATGAGAGGGGAGAGGGACAGAGAGAGACAGAGACAGAATCTGAAGCAGGCTCCAGGCTCTGAGCTGTTAGCACAGAGCCTGACGTGGAGTTTGAACTCACAAACCGTGAGATCATGACTTGAGCTGAAGTGAGAGTCTCAACTGACTGAGCCACCCAGATACTCCAGGAGTCTTGTCTTTAGGAATCACTCAGCCAGCATTTTTTTGAGGGCCGGTTCTCTTGTGTGTGAGTCTGCAAGTATGCATGTCCTGTGTTTTATCTAGATTTTGAAGGTCTGCAAGGTGTGCATATCTTCAGTTTTTCCAGTTAGACTCCAGGTACCACAGCATCCAGAAACCTCCATTTTCTTGGCCAGTTTTTGAAAGTGTTGACAAATGAATGGGTTGGTGACTTTTGACTCAGTTTTCTATCTTCTGCATTGATGTGCCAGGGGAGGTATAGAATTGGAGCATTCATTACAGTGATTAAAACAAGGACACTAACCAGTAAGTGCTAAGGACTGTGCTGCTGGGGGAGACCCAGGGCTGTTGTGTATGGTTTGGATGCCACAAAAGGACTCCCTGGGTCTCTGGCTTTGCTTGTTCCTGTTTGTCACCTTCAGCTAGTTTTCTCTTGTAGTAGATATGAAGTCTTGATTAGATCTGACTTGATCCTCCTAACTCCTGACACTATGGCCTATTGACTTCACCTTCAGTTAGAGTCTTGGTGAATGAGAAACATGGTTTAGTTTAACTTCTAATTGGGTGAATGCTGAGGTTACATACCTCAAATGAGGAACAGTGCTAATTAGTTTTCACATTAGAAGAGGCTGTATGCGCTTCTTGGGCTGAATTGCAGACACCTGAGAACTTCCAGTACTTGAGCTCAGTTTTAACTGCTAGGCTTTCTTCCTGGGCCTCCCTATTCACAGACTCACACTCATGAGAATCAAAGATCTGTGTTTCTGCTGCAAAGAGACCCAGTCTTCAATTATGTATGATAATTTGACAGTGGGTTAGTATGGACAGTAAACTGATAATGTTCAAACCTAGTTTTTACTGTTAATTCTAACCACTTCTCTTAAAATACTTTTAGCAGAGCTAGTAGCAAAGTGTATGCCTGGCACACCTAAGAGCTCAGAGGTGTGTCTGCATATCTTAGCTGATTACGGGAGGCGGTAGACAGTGAGGTGTAGCACAGGTGCCAAAGGTCTGGGGCCATGAAAATGGCCAACTGTCACTAGCCTCTGTGATGGGACAGTGTCCGGATTGTCAGGATGGATTAGTGAGGAGTTTTCACCTACACTTTTTGGCATAGCCTAAGGATTTTCAACCTTGGCACTATTGACTTTTTTTTCTTTTTTTTTGAATTCCAGCCCTTTGTAGGTAGGCTGTCTTTTGCCTTACAAGGTTTTTAGCTGCATCTCTGGCCTCTATCCACTAGGTGCCAGTAGCACCCCATGATTTATGACAACAACAACAAAAAGTGTGCAGACATTTCTAAATATTCCTAAGTTGAAAATCACTGGAATAGCCTCTAAGTGGTAGGTATATTTGATATCATTTTGATATACAGAGAGAATTTAGTCACTCTCTCTTTGGTGCTGTCTTAACACTTACAGTCTTAACTCTATGTTGAGTAGCTCATCAATGGTAGGTAATTCAAATCCTTAGGTCTCAGAATGTGAAGTGGACTGTCTTGTCTGCACTGGTGGGGCAACAGGCAGACAGTGCAGTATAATGATTAAAAGCATGCCTGTTGGATGTAGTGGACCTTGGTTAGAAATGCGGCTTGATTATTTAATAGCCGTGGGTTACTAAGTACCTCCGTGTTTCTGTCTTTACTTCTCTTAAAATGGGGGGGGTAGTGGTTGCTGCCTCATAGGGTTCCTGTTCCTCTAAGAATCAAATAACCTGGTGCTTGGTAGTGTGTGACTCAGAGGGAACAGTGGGGGTTCAGGGAGTGACTCAGCTGACAATGGAATAATCCCATGTCCTTGGGACTTTCAGTCTGCCCAGGACTTCCCCTGGGTCAGGCATCTACACGGTTCCCCCTGCTTTCTCATGTTCACTTTCAGCTGATGCTCTGCACCTGAATGAGAGCTATAGGAGGCACCATAGATTGTTTGCTAAGTGCCCTGAACCTCCTCGGGTATCTGGCTCAAAAGTGCTTGTGTTGGGAGGATGGAGGGAAGGCTATGCTTCCAATGGTCCCCCTATTGTCCTCACAGGAAGTGGCATTTGGCAATAGGGAATGAGGGAAGCCCAAATATTTCACGGTCTTACTCAGCAATCAATCCCCAGAAGCCTGAATCTTTGATGAAAGTGGCATAAAGCTATGAAATTTTGGTCTTGCTAATTTTGGGAAATGATTCCTTTCTAGGTCTGGAATTAGGTTGAGCTACTTGGATTCCTGACTTTTTTCCAGCCTGTTCTGCCGCATTGTTTTTGTTTTTGTTTTTTTTTTTTTTTTAACTATGAGGCTCTATTCCCCAGGGCCAGGCAAGGAAATGAATCTTTGACCTCCTTTTGCCTCACTGAGATGATGTTTGCATTTCTCAGTTAGGCATGCAGTACTCAGATGTTCAGATCTTGGGGCTCAGGGCATTAATGCATATCCCTTTGCTATGGGAATGGGGAGCAGGTTTTCATTTCTGGGAAACCCACACTTGTAACTACTTAGTTAAATATCAACCACCTGTATGTTTGTTCAAGAATCAGCCTCACATAGCCCAAGAAGAAGGATATCCAGGACTTTGGGTGGGAGTGCGAATACTGCAGAAGAGTGATACATGCATTTGAAAACCTAACATTTGATCTACTTCCTCCATTTTGGAGGAATCAATGACCTTTGCTTTCAATAAAAGGCATCATGACAATTCCTTGAATTAGGCAATTCTGTAAATGAATTCGTATTTTTATAATACAACATATGATAATGAAGTAACTATATTCATCTCAAAATGGGTAGAACTTAAATGTGAAAGATGGAGTTTTATGCAACTTAAAGATGGTGCTCAGAGTACAGGTGAAGTAAAAGACCTTTCCTTTTGTGAACCCTAGGTCCATAGGTTGGGATCCATTGTTGAATGTATATTTCGTTTTAGACCATTACATTTGTGATTATTTCACTTTTCTAATAGAATTCAATATGAGTCCATCAAGTACATTATAAGAAAGTCATGTCATGTCTTGCCATGCTGCATGGGAGCTCTTAGATGGCATTTCATTATTGCCTTAGCTGTAATGTCCATATGTGAGAAGTCTAATCATAACCAGCTCACAAGTGTTCCATTGCAGTTTTATGTTAATGACTTGCTTGGACCAGGACTAGTTTGGTTTTACTCTATGCTTTTTTTTTTTTTTTTTTAAATGCAGCCTACTCTAGACTTCTTTTTAATCTTCATACATTATTGTTTTTCTCTTATATTGTTAGTATCTCTCTCTGTTTAGTGGTGATTTTCTTGTGAGGTATAAACCTGCATAAGTCCTTAATAAAACAGACTAAAAATTGGTAGGTCTAGAAGTCATGATAGCCCCATAGCTATAAACTTGCTCAAGCCTTTTCCATCCTTCAATAACAAAGGTAAAAACCCTCTATAGGCAAAGAAATACTGATTCTCAGTATTAGTGAGCTCATCTTGTTCCTAAGTATCACTGCCCACTGAAAGGACCCCGGGCTTCTTGGAGAAATGGTTGACTTTAATAAGGCACAGGGAAAGTACAAGTGAGTTGAGATGAACCAGTTGGGCAAAAAGAAAGGAAGCACTCAGCCCGATAGGGACATGTCAAAACAGGACATGGAAACTGCTATTGGAGATACTTCTAAATTTGACAATTTGGATATCAACAGGAATGACAAGAGATCAAAGTGCTTGGAAAAACAAACCAAATTCAGTTGCCAGTGATATTAAGAAAAGGAAAGCAAGGGGCACCTGGCTGGCTCAATAGGTTAAGCATCTGACTCTTGAACTCATGGCTGTGAGTTCAAACCCTGAGTTGGGCTCTGTGCTGAGCGTGCAGCCTACTTAAAAAAAAAAAAAAAAAAAAAGTGTGTGTGTTTGATGTGCCTCCGTGACTCAGTCAGCAGAGCAACTGATTCCTGATTTTGGCTCAGGTCATGATCTCATGGTTCGTGGGATTGAGCCTCTGCAGAGCCTGCTTGGGATTCTTCCCCTGCTCACACACACTCTCTCTCAAAATAACTTTAAAAAAAAAAAAAAGGAGTGATATTAAGAATAAGGATGACAGGGACGCCTGGGTGGCGCAGTCGGTTAAGCGTCCGACTTCAGCCAGGTCACGATCTCGCGGTCCGTGAGTTCGAGCCCCGAGTCAGGCTCTGGGCTGATGGCTCAGAGCCTGGAGCCTGTTTCCTATTCTGTGTCTCCCTCTCTCTCTCTGCCCCTCCCCCGTTCATGCTCTGTCTCTCTCTGTCCCAAAAATAAATAAAAAACGTTGAAAAAAAAATTAAAAAAAAAAAAAAGAATAAGGATGACAAATGGAGGATGAAGACAGGGGGAGGCTCTTCTTTACATAATTTCAGCTAGAAAATGTAGAATGAATGATAGAAAGTCACCATTTTTCAGCCTCAGTGTAATAACTGATGAGGACGCAGTCTTCAGTAGTTACAAAAAGCCAGTCGATAAAAGGCTGTGGGAGAACAGGATATTCTAGTCTAAAAGTATCACTCTCAGATCATTTAGAATACTAAAGGAAAAAATTGATCCTTTTCAGCAGGGATATCTAGCTGTCACTGAATGATCAGACTTATCCCAAGTGGGATAAGTTGACATTATGATTTATTTAGATGTATACAACGTGCCCTGTTAAAAAGCTGATCATGGATGAACAATCGGAATGTGGATCATTCTGTAAAACAACTTGCCTAGATTCTAAAAAAATGAATGTCATGAAAAGTGAACAAACATGATTGGGTGGGAGGGAGCAGTTCTAGATCAAAGGAGGCCAAAGAGAGATAATGTGTAATGTGTAATGTGTAATGTGTGGTTGTGACTGGAGATTGAGGGAGTAGAGGATAGAGCTATAGTAATTGTTTTGGGACAGTTGTGTAAATCTGAATATAGGCCCTGCGTTAGTATTTTTGAGTTAATCTTTCTAGGTGTGATGATGGTATGGTTAAGCAGGAGAATATTCTTACTCTTCTGAGTTGCATATCGAAGTATTTAGGATGGGAGGATCATAATGCCTGCAGCACATTTTGGAAGAGGTTCAGTAGAAGGAAAAGAAAGTATATGTGTGCGTGTATATACGCTTGTGTATTATACTTTTAGGATGATATATATTACAGTATATGTGCATACACACGTGTATGCATATGCACATGTGCATCTGATATATGTGTGTGTATTAGTTTTGAGGGAAGAATCCTGAGCTCAGTGCCTGACACACAGCAGGTACTCAACAGTCTCTTAGACACATCTGTTACCCTGCTGCCTGTTTTCCTCTGTTAACCTTTGGAAGCTTCTCTACCTATCCTTAAATTGGGTTTTCTTATTCTATTCTTTGCCATCTTCTTTCCTCTTTCTACCTAGTTTTCTAAGCCAAAATAATCTTTGTTTAGAACACTGTTGAAAACCATCATCAGTAAAGCGAACTGCCTATAAAATATTCCTTGGGCGCTTATTATCATGCAGTGTTGTTGGTATTGTGGGTGCATCCTGCCCCCCTTGGAGCTCAGTGTCTGCTCCTGGACCCCGAGCAGCCTCATCTACTTCCCCTCTGCACAGTGGACCCCCACTTTCTGCACTTCTGGCTCACTCACGGCCCTGGGTGTTGAGGAGGCAGGTTGCTTCACCTCCATCGGGAAGAGCTTTTCCCTCAACCGAGTCCGTCGTGCCTTGTGTTAGCTGCCACTGTGCCTCGTCATCCCTTTCCCTCTCCTCGCGTTTTGTAGCGACAACTGCCATTCATTGGGAACTTTACCTTGTACCGGACACAGGCGATGCTAATTGCTTTTTGAAGTATTTTCTCTTTTTCAGGGAATGTTTCCTACTTTGAGAAGAATTTATGTAACCTAAGGTAAAGTACAGTAAAAAGAACACAGTGCTGACTGGACAGCCAGAGCCACCTGCGTCTACCTTTGTGCTCCTCCCTGGCTGTCTGCCTCCCTCTGCCCAGAGGGAACCCTGTCTTGAGTTCTGTGTTTTTCATTTCTGCCCTTTAAACAGATGACTGTAATCCATACAAGCATATATATTGCATTCTAAAATTGTTCATGCTATATACTGTCTTCCAGGACTTTTTAAAAATCCCCAGCTCAGCATTATGTGTCTCAAGTTTATCACTTTAGAAAAGGAATTGGAAGTACTTGAAAAGATGAGCATTCACTTACCCTCTAGCCAAGCATCTTAATTCCTAGGTATATGCCCTAAAAACCTTTTATAGAAGCATATTGAGAAACATGTACAAGTGTTTCTTGAAACATAGAAAGTGATAGAGCAAAAATGTGGGCATTGGCTCAAATGATTATTGGTAGGAGAATGGGTAAAAGAAAAACATAGTGTAATTTTATGCAGCACTGAATGAACGAACTACAGCTATATACTTTTGAGTAAATCCTCGTGTTGTTCTGATAAAAGTAATCCCACTTTATAGTTGAAGAAACGGATGTCTAGAGAATCTGAATAAATTGTCCAGGATGTTACAATTAGCATGTTGTAGAACTGAGATTTGAATCCAGGTCAGTGTCATTCCAAGGCCTTATCTGCTAGGGTTGTATTGTTTCCTGTTGAAAAGACTTGTTTTTGTTGGTTTGTCTGTTCTGCATGGAGAGAGAGCTTTGTTTTTTGACCTGACTTGGCAAATGTTTCATAGTGCGAATTGTATAAATTTCTGATGAATGACCTAAAACATTCTTACATTGCACAGGAAGAAAGCAGGTGAAGGGAGCTTAGTGGCTTGAGCAAATTCCTGAGGTAGAAACCAGAGCACTCACACGGGCAGCTCAGCTCCTCCGAGCCGTCACTGCCTGCAGCATTTAACCTTCTGGTCTTACCTTGGTTTCAGGCCTCCCTTCTAGGACGTGGCTGGGAGAGGCCTGGTAGATAGATACTACCTCAGGATAACTAATACAGCTGATCCTGCTCCCACTTTTCTCAGCCAGGTTCCACTGTTGCTCTCCTGGTGGAGAGCAGAGGCCTCTCCTCAGTTGTGTGACTCTTACCTAGAACATAAGTCCGGCCTACAGTAGCAAAAGTGCCATGTGTCCGGCCTACAGTAGCAAAAGTGCCAGCAAGCTTTCTTCTGGTTTTTGGATATCACTGACATGAGTAGCTTGTGGAAAAAGTGCAGGTGTATTTGTGTGTATGGGGCGGGGGACGTGGGGAAGGCAAAACAGTAGATATTTGGTGCCTTAGGCAAATCAATGTTTATTATAAACGTAGATTATTGTGCTACTTAGATATTTTGGCCCAGTCGAACAAAAAAGATAAAAGTAGAAGCTTTACTACTTAGCTATCCTCTTGAGCTTTTCCTTGCCCGTGCCTTTCCTTTTCAGTGCCGGAAAAAGCTCTGAGCTAGGTACATACGTGTTTTCTCTCTGTCCCAGTAAATCCCAAATGGCTTCTGGTCCTTTTAAACTGGTGGGGGCTACTGGCAAGGGTCTGCAAACATCACTGACTGAGTTTTGTCAAGCACTACGTAGGACCAGCAGGAATACCAGGGTGAATTTGCTTTCCTGCTGTCCCCACAGTGATGTTGAAGCCCAGTTTTGTAAAGATATAAAACTCATTGAGGCAGAAGTACTTGTAGCCCTGTCTGTGGCTGTCCTTCTCTAGCATCTTAGTGTGGCTGCCCCCTGTCGGTCCGCGTTAAAACATCACCTTCTAGGGGGGCCCTTCTCTGTTAATGACATCTGACACAGCCAAGCTCCTACCTAGCACCTGCCAGCCTCCCACCATGTTTTATTTTCTTCATACGTGTCTTTATTGTTTAAAATAATATTTGCAGCACCTGGGTGGCTCAGTCGGTTGAGCATCCGACTTCAGCTCAGGTTATGGTCTCACGGTTCGTGAGTTCAAGCCCCGTGTCGGGCTCTGTGCTGACAGCTCAGGGCCTGGAACCTGCTTCGGATTCTGTGTCTCCTTCTCTCTCTGCTCCTCCCCTGCGCGCTCTCTCTTGCGCGCGCGCGCTCTCTCTCTCTCTCTCTCTCTCTCTAAAAAATAAAGATTAAAAAAAATAAATATTTAATTTTCAACTTACTGTCTCCATCACCCCCTTAAAGGTAACCTTCATGAGAACAGAACTTAATTTTCTTATTCACTGCTAAATTATTTACCTGGCAGACATTAAAAGTTCAATAGATATTTAGTGAATTTGTGAATTTTGGTTAAATTGAGTTGATTTACTTAACTGTCAAATTATGAGTCTGTTTAGAACCTCTAGAATTTTAAAGTTTCTATCTGCAAGAGGTTAAAATGTACAGATAGCTTTTTAAATCTTTGGGGAATAAAATTGGATCTACATAATCTTTAATTTATGAAATATTCTTATGCAAAGTTGATGCAAGTTTGACTTGATAAATTTTAATTTTGTTATTTTTAATCATATTAATAATTTTCCTTAAACTCCATAAGTTAAACAAAAGGTGAGAGGGTAAAAAGCTATGTGTACCTGAATGCTCTGTCCTCTTTCCCATATGCCACCTCTGGCCATTATGTACCCTGAATCCTATTTTTGTCATTCTCCTGCTTTCTTGTTTTATAGTGTTCTGCAATGTCTGTGTTCCTAAAAATAAGTGTGAATCTGTGGTATGTATGTGTATGAAATTGTGATTTTGTTTTTTTTAAAAGCCTTATATTATCTTTTAGCGATTTAACCTTATCATATCACATATCATCCATGGTATTGAGTATTGCTGTAAATTATTTGTCTTGGTGACTATGACTAATTTCCTGTGTTTAGGATGTTTCTAGGCTTTTGCTCTTGTAAACTTGGCTGAGACGTATATCCATAGTTTATCTTGACGAACATAGGAAAGATTTTCTTGTAGGTATAAATCTAGAAGTGAAATTGCAAATTCATATGGTATAGGAATGTCAAAATAATGGAAACAGTGCCAACTATGGTCCAAAGTGGTTGCACCAGTTTATACCCCTATTAAGAATGTGTAATGATCCTGTCGATACATATCCTCTTCAACATTTCATATTCTCAGACTTTTAAAGTTTTGTTTATGATGTGATACTATATTGTGGCCTTGATTTGCATTTCCATAACTGATGATATGGGCATCTCTTCATATAATGATTATTTCCAAGAAATGTCTAGTCATTATCTTCTCATTTTTATGTTGGGTTGTTTATGCTGTTATTGATTTGTAGAAATTCTTCAAGTAGTGTTGATAATCTGCTTTGTTAGGTGTATATATGGTGAAATACATTTCCTAGATTATAACTTGTCTTTTCACTTTGAAGGTGTATTTTGATAAATAAAAGTTACAGATTTTAATATAGTCAAATTATTTTTGTTTTGAGTTAGTGTTTTTAGTATCCAAAGAAAATTTTTCTATCTCAAAGTCTAAAATAATAGTTCTCACAGTATGGTCTGTTAGACTGTGGGGTTCCTTGACACCCTTTCACGGGGGCCATGAAGTCAACCCATCTTGAAAAGAATACTAACGTGTTACTTGCCTTTTTTACTCATTGTGCTGACATTTGTATGAATGGTGCAAAAGCCAGGGTATGTAAAATACTTGAGTACCAATCAGGGCCATGCACATATCTGTTCTATAGTCACTGCATACCTTACTGCTATGAATTCTTAGTAACCAGGAGAAGAAAAGGCCAAGTGCACTTTACAGCGTTCTTGATGAAGGAATATATATTGTTAATTTGGTTATATCTTACCCTTTAAATATGTGTCTTTTAAACATTGTACATGACAGAATAGGAGTTGTTCATGAAGCTTCTGCCTTATTTGTTGGTTGTCTAGAGGAACAACACTTGAGTGATTAAGCCATGTGAGCCATGAACTGAATTAGATGCTTTTTGCTGGAACACCATTTTTTACTTGAAAGAATGACACATAGACTATAGTAATTCAGACTGACTTGGGTATTTGGCGACATTTTCTCAAAAATGGATGAGCTGAACCTTCATCAACGGAAGAAAATAGCACTGCCCAGTACTTACGGATCAGTGTCAATATTAAGACCATTTTTTTGATTTTTATATAATAAAGAGTATACATCTAAATGACAGTACATCTCCAAATGACTTGATTATGTGATGTTATAAAATATAGCACAGGTCAAAGATTCATTTAAAGACTAAGAGGGGTGCGTGGGTGGCTCAGTCAGTTGAGACTTAGACTCACATCATGATCTCCCAGTTCGTGAGTTCGAGCCCCGCCTTGGGCTCTGTGCTGACAGCTCAGAGCCTGGAGCCTGCTTCGGATTCTGTGTCTCCCTCTCTCTCTCTGCCCCTCCCCCGCTTACACTCTGTCTTTCTCTATAATAAATAAAGATAAAAAGAAATTCAAAGACTAAGTTAGACTAAAGGATTTTAATGCAAAAAGAATATTCATTGATAAGGATTTAGGTTTTACATTGCAGACAACCTTTAAGAAACAATCACTTTTTGAGATTTGTTGTGGTACCAAAGAAAAAAAATCCAGAAGGCTATTAAAATACTTCTTTCTTTTCCTATTACATATCTGTGTGAGATGAGATTTTCTTTAATATACTTTAATTAAAACTACATTTTGAAACTGATCAAATGAAGCAGTGGATATGAGAATCTGTCCTAGTTCAGATATTAAAGAGGCAAGCAAAAAGGTAGAATAATACCACCTTTCCAATTAAAGCTTTTTTAAATAAATTATTGTTTTATAAAAAAATGTGTTATTCCTGTTAACAGTTGACACCTTTTAAAATGAATTACAAATATAAATTCAACAATTTTAATATCTATTATAGTAAATATGGTTAGCTAGAACTTATACAGATGAAAGCTCTTTGGGCTTCTGAATATTGTAAAAAGGATCTTGAGACCAGAAGTTGAGAATTCCTGGCTAAGATATATTTTACTGTATTTTCTAATAAGAATTTTTGGGGGTTAGTTTGCTTATTTTGATGTTAGGCCTTAATTTATCATGTACTGGATGGTCTGTAAATACCAAAAAAAAAGGATACCACACTTTTATAAAGATAATTAAATTTTAAAAATAGGTAAAACTTCACAGTCTATCATTGTAACTCCTACAGATTGAATATCTTTAATTTTACTTTTTTTCTTGAGTTTTGATAAGGTTGTCTATTTATTTGGTTATTCATGCATCCATGAAGTATGTGAATTAAGCAAATAATAACCTTCGTGTCATTTTCTCACCTCTGTCTGTCTAGGACTACCACTGTGTGGCTCAGGGCTCTGAGTCCCTTGATCTCCAGGTCTCTAGCTATCAGGCCCACAGGTCTGGCCGGGAAGGACAGGTTTGCTTGTTCAGTGGACTTATGTTAATAGATACTTGCTACTTGTGTGTTGGTACATTACCCGGTTTTCTGTTGAAGTGATAGGAAGTGAATTGGGAGAAGTATTCATGTTCCCTTATTTGCGATTTCTTATTTGGCCCTGTGAGTATCAGATACTAACTGAAGAAATTTCCTGTGAGGTTTTATTTAATCTTTCCAGTACTATCTCTAACATAATAGGTTATTAGCAAGGATGGGGGAGAGATTCTTTTTTTTTTTTGAATAGCTGCTCTGTGCCAGATATGAACATATCTCAATTACTGTCTTAGCAGCTCTGTGGGGCGATAGCTTTATTGTGATGTTATATTGGTTATGGAACAGAGGAGGATCATAGAGGCAAAAGAGCTGAGAAGCAGGCATAGCTCAAGGTCACGGTAGATTCAAATTCAGCTGGCCTGCTGCATTCAGAGGCCCTGCTTTTTCTACCATATAAGATTGCATCTATAAAAATCTGAGTCCCCATAATATTGACTATATTTTATGCAGTGTGATTGTTGCCACTGTTGTGTAAACAGCTAGTAAAGAGGCTCAGCAGTCCTGTGCTCTTTCACATCTCCAACTTATGTTTATGTGTAAATTATAATTTTTATTGGGCACATTCATCTTGTTAGATCAGAGGTAAGATATGGGATAGGTGAGAGGGTACTGGATTTGAAGCCAGATGGCCTTTTCCTTTAAGACCCATCGTAGGCCTTCATTAGCTGTGTTGTGTTGTTTGAGTCGATGAACCTCCCTGGACCCTAGCTTCTTAACTGAATAGAGCCAGCAATTTAAGGTATTTCCCAGTGTAATTTGGCTGCTGGAGACATCCAGTGTTTTTTTAATTTCATCCAGTCTTGATAATATCTATACAAAGCTTAAAAAGCAGAGGGCTGTATCTATGGGTGTTCATTGGAATTGTTATTTACAAGTCTTGGATTTCACTGTCATATAAAAGTTATGTAAAATACCATTAAAGGTTTTTTTGCATCACCCTTGACTTCTGGGACTGCCTTTTGAGACTATGTCTCTCTTCCTTTTTTTATTAGATTGAGTCATATAAAATTGTTAATAATTGGCTTTTTTTTTTTTTTGCCTACAAAAATGGAAGTTTCATATGGTTAGTGTAATACATTTAATAGGTATTAGTAAGATTGCATATGAATGGCTAACAAAAAAAAACCTATGTAATTTATAGGGCATATGGCCAAATGTAAGTAAGTCTAGATCTTGGTTATGTTTTTAAAACCAACTTTTACTCTGGATTTTCTTTCTCAGATGATCTTGATTACACGTGGTAATCCCTATCAGTAGTGAACTGTTTTGTGTTGAAGCACCAAAGGTGAAGAAATGTTTTCCCCTATAATGGGTGGGGCTGATGTGGAAAGCTGTCTAGAACAGAAGGAGAACTAGAGATAGAGAGAGATTCCGCCCCCCCCCCCCCCACCATGGATGCTATCTTTAAGAGGGAAAACTGGCAAGAAAGTTGGTAGGTGTAAAAATGAATTAGAAGAAGACTTAAGAGGTTGTGTTTTATTCATTTAGAGAGTCATTTATTAAGAAGAGTTATAGCTTTTTAAAATCACTAAATTTTGTGACTTTTAAAATATTTTTGATGGCAGAGTAGGGAGACACTTGTGGTTTGTAAATTATCCTATCACTGCCTTCTTTCAGTTACAGTATGCTTAGAATTTCTCCAATAAATGGAGCTCTTATAAAGCTTTTTTGGCTGGGAAGTATAAGGAGTGGGTTCTCAGCACAAGTTTTAACTTATTCTAAGCATTAGTTTTAAAATTATCTGTCAGTCTAGATTTTATGAAATTTATTACACAGTTTCTAGAAAAAACAAGCAAAAATAAGATGCACAAATTACGTTCTTTGTCCTTGCCGTCCACAAATTAAAACCAAAAAACTTCTGAATACTTGGTATTTAAATGTTTGGGAAATCTCAGACGAAACCAGACATTAAGAGTCAAGATATGAAAAGCAAAACCTAAAATATTAAAAAAAACTAAAATAGCAGCTATGAGGCTTATTTATTCCTGTGTCTTCCCTGTGAAAATTAGTTGTGAGTCACCATTAAATCCACACGAGCAGCTCAGGTGTTTAGGTTTCAGAGAAGACTTCACATCCTTCCTTGCATGAAGTATTTTACCTTTGGTTTCAGTTTTTGTGAGTTTGTGGCAGTTTGCTCTCTTAAACCAAAGCTGCTTTGCCTTTTTTTCTCTTCAGCATTTCATTTCTTTATCGGACTCCGATAAAGAACCGACCACCTATTGGAAGATTACATCATAGCCGAGCTATATCCTTGCTCCTTAACATATCCCGAACGGATTTTAACCCACTGTCCACACACACACACACAAACAAACACTGTCTTATGTTTTACAAGCCATAAGTTTACAAATTAAAAAACAAAACAAAACAGGGATTTCTTAAAGTCTAATGCGTGAGCCCATGGAAGAAAATCCTGTTCCATGCAATTAAAAGGCACATTTACAGGGAAAAGTTAATTGGACTTAGTTTAGTTTTTGAACCTGGAAAAGTCAGATCTCACTGATAAATCTGTCACTTATCATTTAATCCATGAGAAAAAAAAAACAATTTAGGACATCATGAGCACAAACAGCCATTTCACATTGGAATCACAAATATTCTTTAAATATACTCTGCACTGAATGGACCGTTTTTACTTACCAATTTTTCCAGCCTCCTGTCGTCTCCGTAGGCAAGGCTGGATCAACAATGGAGTGTAACATCTGATGTTGAGGGAAATAGATTTAGCTTTCTGCTTGGGCTGCTCGTGTTGACCAGTGAGGAAATGCTATATTAGCTCTCAGACCAAAACATTTAAAGTACTCTATGAAATGCTGACATCTTGCCAAAGGCCTGAATGTCAAGTACTACAGATGCCCAGTCCTCTTTGGAACCCAGCTCTACTATGTGCTTGTGTAAGTGTAAGCACTTTATGCTTAGGGTTGCAAATTAGCAAGGCGTGGTATGAAACTGGGTACAGAGAGAAAGGGGAGAGCAACAGAGCAAGCGAGAGCTCCAGTCAGCAGGAGGCTAGATCTTTCCCATGCCTAGCTGTGACCTCTTCCTGGGAAGCTGTTGTAAGAATAGCTTCTGTGTTTATTGGGAAGGATTTTCAAATTGTACTTCACGTGGCTTCAACTAAACTCCATGAAACTTGTTGGAAAATCAAAAAATATTTGAGAGTAAAATAGACCAGAACACTTGCCACTTTCAGTTAGCAGAGGGGAGAGGAGGAGGGCTTTGCAAGTAGGCAGATCACCTAGGAGTCTTGATCAGCCAAGGCCAAGATAGCTGTCAAGTGAGGAGAGAGATTGAAAGGTGATGCCGTCTCCTTTGGATCTGTGTGGTTGACCATTCTACCTGGACCCAGTTCTAGGGGGTCGATTGGCGGGGCCTGGTCTACTCTGTTATCCTCACACATTCCCAACCTTGAATTGAGGCTGTTGTGACTTTAATCTTTCTTTACGTTACCCCTTCCTCTTAAATCTGGTTTCCAAGCACCCTGTTTGACCCCAATTTCTGGATTCCTTCGTCATTTAACAAATTGTTGCTGGGATTTGTTATTCTTACATAGCACTCTCTATTAATGCAGTCATCTCAGGAGGAAGGGGGCCAGAGTCTCCTCTATTCTATCCACTTTGAACATTTACTCATTTTACCGATTTCTTTCTCTTTTTCTTAGGGCAGCAGGTTCATTATCAATCATGCTTATTTTAATTATCACACAAAAATAAAACAACCTCCCTCAAAGTTCTCTCTGATTTAAGCCCTTTTTTTAGGTACTACTGTCTATTAGTCAATGAAGCTATAAACCATTAAATTATAGCTTGATCTCATCTGCTCATACCCAATCACCAAAGCCTGATGATTTTCTTAACACCTAAATATTTCTTGTTTATGATTCCTATTAAGCTTGTATTCCCTACCCCAGTCTACTTACTCCCCAGTGCCTACCCTCTAGTCACCCATGAGAGGGATCTCTCTAAAATACAAGTATAGCCACGTCCCTTGGCTCCTTGTCACTTACAAGGTAAGTTCATCCTTTTGAATCTGGCAGATTTAGTGCTCTTTGATTGGACATTTTGCATCTTCTTCCACTACTTACCTTGAGCTTTATATTACTGTCTGCTTGTTCCAACTCCCTACAATACTTATGGTCTTTGTTTTCTTGCTTGGGCTTATGCTTTGCCCTCTCCCTGGAATACCTCTCTTCTCTTTTTTCCTGGGGCATCCTAAGTTTAAACCATGTTTTAAAAATTTCAGCTCAGGGCACCTGGGTGGCTCAGTCGGATAAGCGTCCGACTTTTGCTCAGGTCATGATCTCATGGTTCATGGGTTCAAGCACCGTGTAAGGCTCTGTGCTGACAGCTCAGAGCCTGGAGCCTGCTTTGGGTTCTGTGTCTCCCTCTCTCTCTGCCCCTCCCCTGCTCACGTTTGCTCTCGCTTGCTCGCTGTCTCTCAAAAATAAATAAACATTAAAAATAATTATAGAAGTTTCAGTTCTTCACATGCTACTCAGTTTTTGCTTTATCCATACATCCTCCGTTCTGTTTATATCTGATTTTTACATGGAGTCATCTTAAAAAATTAAATGTTTAGCTTTATCGAAAAATATTTTTGAAGTCCTAGATTTCATGTGTTTGTTTTTTATATCATGCTAAAACAATTACATAACGTAACAAATTTAGTAAATTTGTCTGGGTTCAGTGTATTCTGGACAATTTCTGATGTGTGGAAACACTCCTTTCAGATGCCGTTTGGCCCATACTCTAACTTTGGGAAGCTGTTCCTGATCCCACACACTTGGTAAAGTTACCCTCCTCTCTGTTAGCCAAAAAGACTATTGGTCCTTCCATCAACAATTGTTACATCCATTTGTTCATCTAATCAGTCAACTAATACTTATCAGTCATCAGCCTCTTCTGGAGGCCTGGTGGTGTAAGGACCCTGGGGTACAACCTTGAATACTTAAACTGTGTTTTTTAATTGTTCTCCTTTTATTCCTCCCAGCTAGATCCTTAGCTGAGGAAGGCAGGGCCAATATTGTGTCAATTTTGTATCTTCAGCACCTACCATTTTTACTCACAGAATTAAAAGTGAAGATGTGTTGACCTCTTAATTTCATCCAAGATTTACTTGTAGTACTTGTGTGTTTCCTAAATGAGACTTTTAAATATTGATAAAGGACAGTTAAAGTTAATGGGCTCACTTTTGTTTTTGACAGCTTATGATTTATATTAAAAATGAATGGATTTTATGAATATTCATTCGTATCTGCAGGAATCATTTCGCCTGTGGTCTAGTAACTGCTACCACTTGCTTAGATACACAGAAACCTGAGTCAGATGTATATATTTTAACCCAAACCAATATTTGGGATTATATGGGTCAAAGTTGGTTCAATTTATGATTGCAAGTTTTTTTAATGTTTATTTTTTGTGATAGAGACAGAGTGTGAGTGAGAGAGGGGCAGAGAGAGAGGGAGACATAGAATCCGAAGCAGGCTCCAGGCTCTGAGCTATCAGCACAGAGCCCGATGTGGGGCTCAAACTCAATAAACGGCGAGATCATGACCTGAGCTGAAGTTGGACGCTTAACCAACTGAGCCACCCAGGCGCCCCTATGATTGCAGTTTTGAAAGGAACATTTACTACATGTGGATCCCAGTGAGGAAAAATTATTTTTTAGAGGAATTTGTCCATTTATGATGGTATTCCTTTTGTAAATTGAAGGGAGACCTGAAGGTGCCTGAAACATGAATCTTTAGGTGTTAGGAGTTCAACACTCTTGGGGAATTATAAGGAAAAAGTATTGATGGAATTCACTAGCACTAAGCTAAGGACTTGGGAAAACTCAGGGGCATGATAGGCATGACATGACTAATGAGCTAAATATCAGTGTCTGACATTTAAGTCTGTCATAAGCAAAATCAGTTAAACATGGAGGGTATATTCCCATAAACGAGTTAATTTTAGAAACATACCCCTTTTTAAAAATTATATTTAAGTTGATAAAATATTTTTTAATTATTTTTTTTATATTTGAAAGTGAGAGAGAGAGAGAGAGAGAGAGAGAGAGACAGTGCGTGAATGGGGGAGGGGCAGAGAGAGAAGGAGACACAGAATCAGAAGCAGGCTCCAGGCTCTGAGCTGTCAGCACAGAGCCTACACGGTGCTGGAACCCATGAACCATGAGATCATGACCTGAGCCAAAGGCAGATGCTTAACCGACTGAGCCACCCAGGCACCCCTATCATGTCTGTAGTTTTACACTCTGCCAGAAACCGGTGAACTAACTGTCATGGGAGTCTCCCACCCCTGCCCCACACTCTCCTCTTGGGGTGATGACAACACGTAATGTGCAGTTTGATGTGTCTTAGATCATGTCCCATTTCCAAACGCACCATCTATCTTAATTTTTCACCTCTGGCCTTTCTTTCTCATCATGTTTCCTCAGCCTGGAAAAGGGCCTGTCTTCCATTTCTACCTGTTGAGCCCTTGTGCATCCCCAGGAATCCGGTTCAGAGTCTACTGTTTATGGAGCTTCTCCTTATCTTACCCCTGAGAATGAAGGGTTACCCCTCTGAATTCCTATAGGGCTTAATGTGAATTCTGACTTGGCCGCTTCTCAGACCTTGTATTGTGTCACAGATGGTAGTCCTTATCTCGCCTGGTTTGGGGAAAGGTGAGTCTTGTGCTGATGTTCCCTGAGTCTGTTATTCATGGAGTAACTTGACCTGTCTGCCAGGAGGGCAGGTGATTTTCCTGCAGTTTCTGTCACCCCATTTTGCCAGGGGTCTCCAGTCTGGCTTCCTGTGCTTGGCACATGACCCTTTTGCTTAGCAATCCATAGGCACCTTGCCTTCTAACACTCCAGCTCACTGAAAAGGGAAGGCCTTTTAGGTACAAAAAGGTGATTTATTTATTGTATTTAATAAATGAGGACCTCCACTATTTTTCCTTCTTCTTTTCCTAGCCCAAGCAATTTAGATCACTTCATGTATGTATGTGTGTGTTTCTTTAATTCAAACTAAACTAATTTAAAATTTTTATTAAAATCCTGCATTTAGGTACTTTAATAAATCAAATAATTTTATGAAATTTGTAATGGAAAATAGCAGTCCTTGCCCTTTTTCTATGTCCTCATGACCACGTCTTTCCCTTCTAGCTATTATTTTTAGGCATTAACCCTTATATTTCTACATAAATGACACTATTTGGCTTTCAGTAGCATCTGTTGACTTCTTTGTGTAGAAGATGAAGTTTCAGCTCCCTTGCCCTCCAGCACTTTTCCTCACCCGGTAATTATGTCTCCAGTCTCTGGACAAATCAGCATCACTTATTCCTATAATGAAAGCTATGTAAATATTATTTATTCCTGAAGCCCATCATGTGCTTTGAAAGGGATTACAGTTCCCTAGCCTCTTCTGGTGACCAGGAGAAACTGTGCCCTCTTGGTCTAATGAAGGCAGGTTTCCCTCAGGGTTTAGGCTGCTCATTTTGCCATTTTCAGTTCGTTAAGATATGTAAACATGCTATATAAATGTTAGCTCTTACCATCACTTCAATATTATAATTTGAGCCAAACCTCATTTAGCCCTGTTCTTAGCTATATGTGTATGAAGGAATAGGTTTAAAGTATTTTTGCCAATAGCTGCATTTAGAGACATTTGTAAAGTACAGGTCTGTGTTAATATATACAACCCTTGCTGGATAGCTACTTAGTAGCATTATTGCTCAAGAGAGGAAATGTCTGTGGGCAAGTCTTTGTTCTTAATAATTTTCTCTTGTATTGCACTGGAGAGGCCATCTGCTATATCAATTTTAGGCATTTTGCTTTTGGCAGTTTATTTAATAGCAGTTACTGCTATCTGGGAAAAGTCACATGTAGAATATACACACATTTCCAAAGCTATGTTTTGTTTTGTGTGTGTGTGTGTGTTTTTTTTTTTTTTTCTTTTAGTTGAAGTGTATCTGCTGTGGAAGGCCTTAATCAGGTTCTGATCTGTTACCTTGCTATCGTTTAGTTTTTTGCTTTTGGTAGTTTTTCCTGAAGCCTTATATTATATTTGATAAGCAAGGCTCTTGGTTTTACTCATTTAAAAATATAGAGAATCCTTTAGAACATAAAAGCTTCTGTGTCATAAATAGGAAGGCTGTGGTTTGGCTTGTGGAGCTGAAGAGACTGTTGGGCGACCAAGTTCATGTAAGAATACACAATCTGAGGGAGAATCTAACAGATGACTGACGGGGTGCAGGAGGAAGACAGTGACCCTTATTTGTTGGTAAAAATAGTATTTGGGGGAATATCATAGTATGTCATACTAATTGGTAACTCTCATATAATAGTGTGACTTAAATATCTACTTAAAACTTTTGTTCGAAAGGGGAGGGTGTCTAGATAACGAGCATCTACTAGAGAAAAGGTCCATGGTGGTTTCATAATGCATCGCAGAAGGATGTGGGTGTGAATGAATGCTCAGTGGCTGGCTATCTCTGCCACCAGTGCCTTTCACAGACGTCTGCAACTGAACACAGCCCCTTTTCCTGCAACCTTCTAGTCCTTCCCTAGGGATCTCAGACAGTGTGTCAGTGCCGACCCTTGACATGAAACCAGTGGCTATCTTTGGCTAGAGTTTCATACAGGATAAAATAAGGTAGAAATTACTGCAGGTTTGTCCAGCATGGAGATAGAGTTAGATTAATCTGTGATTCTTTGTAGTTTCCCACCTAATAAGTTAGAGATATTTGGATACATGAGGGAGCTTTGCCTCTGATCTGCCAGGGGACCTTCTAGTTCTGTAATCTCTCTCCATCTGGAGGAAAATGGTCTAGTGTTACCTACCTTATTAAAGTTGTTAGCAGGGTTAATTGAAGTAATGTATATATATACATTTTATATTTTACTGTAGTCCCCAGCCAAAATAGGTGGTCAGTACGTGGCAGGGGCTTTTACTAATATAATCGTAGCCTAATTGTTACTTTACAATTTTCTTGAAAATGTACTGTCATTGAATATATGGTAGATATAGATAGAGTGCTATGCTTTTTGCACCTCTAATAAGTGCTGGGGTTTTTTAAAATGTTTTTTGTGTATTTGGTGGGGGGGGGGGGGGGAGGGAGGGAGGGAGAATGAGTGGAGGAGGGGCAGAGAGAGAGGGAGACACAGAATCCAAAGCAGGTTCCAGGCTCTGAGCTGTCACCACAGAGCCTGAACTGGGACTTGAACTCACAAACGACAAGATCATGACCTGATCCAAAGTCGGACACTCCCCAACTGAGCCACCCAGGCATCCCTGTAATGTTGATTTCTAAGGAAAGATTCATATTTGAGAGTAGGTCTTTGGCTCAATAACCATGGTTATGGGAAAGCTCTCTAAGATGACATGGCCATACATAACCCTGGGAAAAGGATTGCCGAATTAGAGACATATTCTCAGGAGGAAATAATATGCAGGAGCCTAGCGAACTCACACCTTTAAAGACAGGCACAGCTGATAGAGTGCTTCCTGAGTGCTTTAGTCTGTGGCCTTGCTTCCCTGAACCCGGGGCGAGGAAGTTGGTTGTCTCCTTTCCTACCCTCATCTCACCCAGTCTATTTTTTTCTTAACTGAAGTTTACTTGACATATGATGTTACATAGTTTCAGGTGTACAACATAGTGATTCCACAATTCTTTATGTTACCCAGTGTTTCCCATGTTAAGTGTTGTCACTGTCACCATCTGTACCAGTAAGTAACACTGTTATTACAGCATTGTTGACTGTTTTCCCTATGCTGTACTTTTCATCTCTGTGACTTATTTTATAGCTGCAAGTTCATATCTCTTAATCCTCTTTATCTCCCTCTTCTTCACTGTTGTCAACTCCAGAAATTTTTAGGGCTCCACTGTTTTTAATTAATGTAGACAGAAGTGTGGTCCCAAAGCCTCTCCATTGCCATGGATCTCATCAGATTGCTGCCCTACAGGAGAGACTAAAGCTTGTTATGCTAATGGAATTATTTAGCAATGTCTTGATGAGTTTCTCTTATTGTAAAGCCCAAGAGTGGTTAAATAATAGCAGAGGCATGGGGCGCCTGGGTGGCTCAGTTGGTTGAGCGGCCGACTTCGGCTCAGGTCATGATCTCGTGGTCCGTGAGTTCGAGCCCCGCGTCGGGCTCTGTGCTGACAGCTCAGAGCCTGGAACCTGTTTCAGATTCTGTGTCTCCCTCTCTCTGACCCTCCCCTGTTCATGCTCTGTCTCTCTCGGTCTCAAAAATAAATAAACGTTAAAAAAAAAAAAGTTTAAAAAAAAATAATAGCAGAGGCAGGGAACATTTATTTTTGCTTAGGTAAGGAAAACAAAAGCTCATATGAATGAGCGTTTTGTAATTATTTTGTTAGTTCAGCTGTGTGGTTTTATTCCATTCTGGCTTTTTTGGGAAATGACTTAGAGGTGTTTTGTTTGTTTGTTTGTTTTTATTTTTGTTTTTTTAAATGGGCCATAGGGGAAAAAGTAATGTTTGAATTTGTTAAATGATTTCTTGCCATTTGTAAAAACAGATATTGCATATCACTCCACATAGGAAATCCGTGCTGTTAGGATGCTTAATGTTCTATCGGAGGCGTTTAGTTTAAAAAAAAATAAAATAAGAAAGCTGCATGTGATATAGATGCTTCTGAACTTCAAAATAAATGGTGTGGTTTTAAAAAGAAAATGGTTATGACAGATTGTAGACCTTTTTGATCTGTTTCCTCAGAATGTGGAGTGGTTTCTAAGTGACCTTGCCTGGAAGGCATGCTTATGTAGCTGCTTTCTCTGTAGCTGTTATTCCACAGCTTCCGTTTAATGCTCTTTCCACTGTGTGCCACTTGCAATGTTGTATTTAGTTTAAATATTTATAGGATCTTGCCACTGTATATTTTTCCTTTAGGCAATTGAAACATTTGTTGACCTGTAGTCCTAGAACTGTGAGAGGCGGCATATCTGATTGGTGAGACTGGGATAGATGGCCTTAGAGCACGGACTAGCTGTGGAGCCTTGAGTACATTACTAAAGCTGTCTGGGCCTCAGAAGTCTCTTCCTTTGAATGATGTATACAAAAGCAGTAATAATATTTACTTCAAAATATTATTGTGTGCCTGGCACACAGAACAGTGAATTAATGTTCCCTTCCATAAGTATTATTTCTTTGATGGAGAATTAAAAAAAAAAAAATCTTGAAGGAGACTTGCATGGTGGGGGTTTCTTGTTATCTCTAAAAGGTAATGATTGCTTGGAGAAAACACAATTTTGAAATTGAGCTTAACTCTAGTATTTATGGATCTGTATCTTACCATAATATTCCTCTGTCCTGGCCATGCTGTTCTAAGTGTCATTTGGACCATTTGGCACAGATGTGATTTATGCAAACCTTTAAATGCCATGTTTCTTCTCCATGCTACAGCATTCGAATGGTAACTAACATTTGCTGCTTCCTTTTCCACCTTCCCTCTCTAATTTGCTTTAAGCATTTTGTACTCAGATAGCGTAAGAATCAATTTGTTTTGGGGGTGCCTGGGTGACTCATTGAGTTAAGTGTCTGACTTCAGCTCAGGTCATGATCTCACAGTTCGTGGGTTTGAGCCCCATGTCGAGCTCTTTGCTGACAGCTCCGAGCCTGGAGCCTGCTTCAGATTCTGTGTCTCCTCTCTCTCTGCTCCTTCCCCACTCGTGCTCTGTCTCTCTGTCTCTCAGAAATATATATATATATATATATATATATATATATATATATATATATATGTATATGTATGTATAAATGAATCAATTTGTTTTGGCCTCAAGTTCAGTTTTTTTGACATGAAGCATCTATAAAATAGTTAGTGAAGATGCAGACCCAGTATCCATACAATTCCAATCTGTGGGTCTGTGGTGCACTGAGGAATTTATAGACCAACTTTTGGGAGTCATCATTCAGACGCCCAAATAAGAGCTCTTATACTACTTAAGGCAACCCTGCAATGGATCACGAAGATCTGGAAGCTATGTGGTAGCTGGCTCAGAGGTATGATCAAATACTCGAGAGCCTCACAATAATTACTTACAATGCAATGTCACCACTTTCTTTAATTCTGTTGCTTGGCTTTGCTGTCATAAAAATATGTTCCATTAAGTGCGCTGCTTATAAAGCAGATGAAGAGAATTTCTTGTTGTCTTCCTGAAGGGGGAACACAAGATTGATTAGTGAAGTGTGGTCCAGGATTGGCCCTGGGTTAAATTCCAAGGTGTACCTTGCAGCAAGGAATGGGAATTTTCATTTAAATCTCCAGAGCTGTGACACATCCTGAGGCCCTCGGGGGATTTTTTTATTTCTCCCTTTGTTCACTTTCGACCTAGCATCCAAAACTGATGTGGTCCTTTTACAGAGTCCTGTGGGGCAAGGACCACGTCTGCCTACTGCGTGGTAGAGAAGGTGTGCTCTGGGGTTAGATGTGTCCGTGCCATTCTTCCCCTCTGCCACCTCCCCGACAGGGTCGCTGTGTTAGTTAGGTGAGGTTGTGCACATGCAATGCAAACACTTTGTGCCACAAAGTATAGCTAACAAATTCTAGTACTATTTTATGGATCTCTCTAAGTTAACATTATTGTATTCTCAACCCCACTCCTCCTTAGCAGGCATATTTTAGAAACAGACACGAGCATTGTTAATTCCGCGGGCATCCAAGTGTGTTCTTGAGTTGCATTATCATTTAGAGAGTGTGCAGATAGGACCTGAACACTTCATGTCAGTGGTAAGGTTTGGCTGTGGGGGAGCAGTGAACAAAAGCAGGCAGAGAGTGGGGATAGGGATGGTACTGTGATAATAGGCTTTTTACTCGTATCCTCTACGGCTCAGTTCACGCCTCAGTTTTTTTTCTTTCTTCCTTTTCAAGTAGGCTCCACGCCCAATTGCATGCTCCACGGATTGAGCCAGCCAGGCGCCTCTCATTGCCTCAGGTGTTTTGTTGTGTGTGTGTGTGTGTGTGTGTGTGTGTGTGTGTGTGTGTGTGTGTATTTTGAGAGAGAGAGAGTACATGTGCATGAACTGGGGAGAGGGACAGAGAGAGAATCCCAAGTGGTTTCCATCTCACAGACTGTGAGATTGTGACCTCAGCTGAGGTCAGGGGTCTGATGCTTAACCGACTGAGCCACCCAGGTGTCCCATTGCCTCAGTTTTGTTTTTTTTTTTAATTTTTTTTTTTTTTTAACATTTATTCACTTTCTGAGAGACAGAGACAGAGTGTGAATAGGAGAGGGACAGAGAGAGAGGGAGACAGAGAATTCAAAGTAAGCTCCAGGCTCTGAACTGACAGAGCCCGACACGGGGCTTGAACTCAAACCATGAGGTCATAACCAGAGCCGAAGTGGGGCACTTAACCAACTGAACCACCCAGGCATCCCCCCATCCCCCCCTGCATTGCCTCAGTTTTAATGAGCATATTGGGTTACCTAAAATCTGCGTCTCCTTAAAATTTTCAGTCTTTCTCTCTCTCTCTTGGTGGGGGTGAGGTGGGGTGGTGGTGTGGTTCCTGTAGTGTCTTTTTAAAATGTTTGTCCAGACCCTGGTTCTAGCAATATGTTCTAAAACCGTGTATGTATGTGTACTTCTTTGTTTTGTGTTGAACAGCAGACTGCAGTATTTGAAATCTTAAATAGAGCTAATGGATAAGTAGATGGAAGTGTGTCTTTGAAGATGGGTAGGAGTTAGCCTACCTGTTCAGTCTCTACCTTGTTCTCCCACAATACATCTATGATTCTCTGTGGTTACGGGATACAGTTTGAAAACCATACCATTCTGGAAGATGTGTTTGTTCGACAGTAATTCTGTCCCACAAGTTGCAACCACGGGCTGCATAGATAATTCAGTAACTAAAAACCAGTGAACTGAGATCAGTGCTCTTGCTAACGTACTGTGATCATCTGGCTTGCTTTCACAAATAGGCACTCCTTTTGAACTGTGGTGTGTTTTTCTTACCTTCAAGATTTGTGGAGAAACTTTCTGACCTGAAGTACATTGCCTCTGGTACTTTTGAAGAGATTTCATTTACCAAAGACTTAGCCAAAACAGATTGGGATAGAGTCAGCTTAGAATTTATTATTTAAGTTGGGACACTTTTGAGAGTTAAACACAGTGTTAATTATACTTACATTAGGCCTGCAGGAATGATCTAGATCTGCCCTAGACAATCGGTACCTATGTTTACCCTAAGATAGACACACTCTGCATAGACAAAATAGAAATTTTGAATACCCCGTTTTCTGAAAGCTCGGGACTTATCTGAAATCTTAAAATGTGCCTCAAGACAAATGGCCTTTACATTGTCCCTCCTTGAGGTGCTGTGATAGGAATGGCATCTGCTATGAGTCAATTTATTGAGCATCTTCGAGGTATAAATACTCAGCTAGTCCTTACCAGGATTCTTCACCAACCATTGAAAAGAGCAAATTGCTTTTCCAAACAAACATTTAAAGAGTCTTGGCTTATAGTTTAGGCTCTGTGTTTTCTCTGTTCTAATAGTGATTTCTTCATGAATCTGACAGAGGTAATTCATCTTGTTTTCTCCCTTCTGTAGTCCCTATATTATATTTTAATTCCAAATTATTTGGAATCCAATCTCTTTTTTGTTGCGATAAATATTTCATATTTCTGTGCACTCTCAAAGAGGACCTTGGCATTTTCTATTTTTTGGCTAACCATAGCATTCAACCGACCATCAATGGATTCTCACTGTACTAATGGATACGCTGGGGAGATCATTCGCAAGGGTGTGGTGGCTGAGTAGGAATGTGTTTCAGTTGTAAAAAGAATGAGGGCTATTCAGATTTAATGGACACGGTGTTTGAACATGGAGAAAGGAGCCAAAAGGTCATCTTATCCAGCCTGGGGAAGTTATTTATAAAGGAGTTGATATTACCAGAAGATAAAATGAACTTCTGTTCACCTCTGATTTCCTCCTTTACCTAGCTCTACTAATATCTTTTTAAAACTAGTTTTTAAATGACTGTTCACCTAAGTACAACTCAATATTGACCAGCTTTATTCCCTGATGGTCACTTTCCTGAGTATGTAGGCTTTAGGACCTAATCTTAAAAAAGTAATAAATTCCTTATTTGTGTTAAGTGACTGTAAGCATTTTTCCCTATTCAGAATACCATCTATGCTGTGGTTGTACTCACACTAAATTATACTCAAAGCTAAGGCATCTATAGCATACTCAACCTTGACCTTTATCCTGAGGGTAACACATGTATGATGTGTTCATCATCTGCTGCTGTTCATCTCTACAGACTGAGTTCTGTGAAATTATGTGTCTGGCCCCTTTCATTCTGTGTGTTGCAGGTCAAGCATGGCCTGGTGGTCTCTGTGTTTAATGGTTGCATGACATTGGCTTTGATTTATGGGAAGCATCTTGATCATCAGAGCCATGTTTGTTTATACTTTTAATTCTGAAAGAGGGGAGAGGTGGAATTTTCTAAACTACATTATACTGTTTCTTCTCCTCATTTGAAAATGCATATGTGTGAAAAAGAAGACAAAAAACAAATTGATGGAGGTTGTAGTGTGGGTGGAAATATATGGGCAGTCACTGTTTTATACCAATATCCAAAGCTAGTTTCTAACCTACCTATTTGGAAATAAGGAATTTGATAAATATTTGCCCAGTTGAATAAAATGATAGGCATAGCTTACCTAGAGATGTGAGAAGGGACGGTTGCTGATGAGGAAGCCAAACCGAAGGGCCACTACTTGGTAGGCAACTCACTGGTAAATAATGGAGAAATGGCCGTTAGTTCTCTTACATTCTGTTAAGGAGGTTGGTTGCTTCCTGTTGGGATAAAGCCAAAATGCCCACAAGAATTCCTTCCATCACTGGTTCTTAAATAATTCCTTAAATCACTGGTTTGATTGTTGGACATGGACCAGCAGCACTGGCATTGTCTGAGGACTTGATAGAAATGCACATTCTCAGGAATGACCCCAGATTCCCATCCCTGAAACAAGGTCTGTGGGTGAGCTCAGGGATACATGTTCTGGCAGTTGTGTTAAAGTTTGAGGATCACTAGTAAACCAACAATTTGTATCATCTTTAGGTTATGAAGTCCTTTCATAGTTTGTTGAAAGCCACAATGTACAATACATTTTATATATTAGTGGGAGATTGGGGAACCCCTGATTAAATACTCTGATATAAACCATTTTAATTAAACAAATTTTTTTTAATGATTATTTATTTTAGAGAGAGAGAGGGAGAGAGAGAGTGTGTGTGTGAGTGTGAGAGTGTGAGCGAGTGAGCAGGGGAGGGACATAGAGAGAGGGAGACACAGAATCTGAAGCAGTCTCCAGGATCTGAGCTGTCAGCACAGAGCCCTGTGCGGGGCTCGAACCCACAGACTGCAAGATATTGACCTGAACCGAAGTCGGACGCTTAACCGACTGAGCCACCCAGGTGCCCATAAGTATTTTAATTTTCAGACTGTATCCTGCTAGAATTTGTAGATTCTAAGCCACACACCAGTTTTTGTTTTGTGTTTTTAAAATTTGATAATAATTTGTCTGCAGTAGGATGTGTAGCTGTGGTCCGTGGTTTGCCACCAATTTTCTTCATGGAAAGGTCACACCCTGAAATTTCCAGACATTATTGCTGGGCTCTGCAGGGTGGTCCTGACACCTGCTTGCTCAACTGTAGACTTGATGGGGTAGAGGCTCTTTTTGTTGCACCTAGCCAGGCGCGTAGGAAGGGAATTTAGTGAAGACTTAATCTTCAAGTTGTTTGCTTTAAGCAGTTTAATTAAAGAAGACTTATTAAGGCATGCGTAGGAAAATTAGAAAATGTAGAAAAGTGGAAAAAGGAAAAGAAAGATCATTGAGAAATTTATCCTTGGGTAACCATTTTCTTGTAAATGGTAAAATAAGGAAAAGAAGGGTCACAAGAAGTAAGTTTCTATCTCCTGCTTAATGTGCTATGGTAATAGTAGTAGCAATACCATTATTAGCAAAACCTAACATTGAGTTTTTAGAATATGCCAGATACTCTTCTAAATTCCTTTTCTGTATTAACTTATTAAAATCTAATAACTAATGTATGAAGTAAGTTCCGTAAATGTACCCCAATAAAACAAGGACAGTAAGGCACAGAGTGGTTAAGCATCATACCCAAGTTCACACAGCTGGTAAGGATGTAAGTTGCAGCAGGGGGTGCTTTAGTTCTTGGTCTTAAACGTGTCCTTTCTACTGCTCCTCTAGGATGATGGGAAAACACGTGCTGTCACTTGCTGTCATTACTGCTGCGTGGTGGTGGCGGCGGAGAGGAGACTCATGTGTAAATGGGTTGAGGGTGAGGAGTAGGGCATTTTTGCCGGGTCAGGTGGGCACAGAGGTGGATCAACAACTTGTGGGCATGTATAGTTCCTATGATTTTAGGACTGCCCAGCACCTGTTAGTGACCCGGCTAATCACCAGCTTCACCTGGAAATACCTCCCATTCCACTGGCATCAACATGTAGAGCTGCAAAAAGAATGCCTGCTGATTGGGACCTTCCCGGCTTGCCTTGAAGTGATGGGCATCTGTTTAATTTTAAACATTACATTTTCTGTGCTGTGAACATACGCAAACAGCTTGAACCTGAAGGAAATGTATGAACTGGCCTTCACAATTTGCTGCTATGGTGGGGCTGACAGAATCATTATTGGTCACTGAGCCTTTATTATATTTTATTTAAAGTTTATTTATTTTGAGAGAGACACAGAGAGACACAGAGACACTGGGGGAGGAGCAGAGAGATAAGGAGAGAGAGAATCCCAAGCAGCCTCCTTGCTGTCAGCACAGAGCTGGATGTAGGGCTCAATCCCCATGAACCACGAGCTCATGACCTGGGCCAGAATCAAGAGTCGGGTGCTTAACTGACTGAGTTACCCAGTGACCCTGGTCACTGAGCCTTTAAATAATACTTGCTTATAAAGTTGCCTTGTACTTAGATCTTGAGTTTAATGCCAGCTTGGGTCATAATGACTTTTCAAAATGTCATGAGCTTTGCATGTGAGATCATTTATTTAATTTTCCTTAAAATTATTTCCCAGAACAGTAAGTGGAAATTTTTTTCTTGTTATATGAACGTAAAGAATCTAAGGGTGAATTGATTGACTATACCCAGGGAACAAGGACTGATCTCTAAGAGATAAATTAGAGGCTAAGATTGTGAACTGCAAAGTTGAAATTCCTGGATTCAAATCTGGCTTCCCCCACTTACCAGCTGTGAATGGCTAAAATACTTTAATTCATTTATTAAATGGGAATTACTCTCTGTATCCCGTAGGATTGTTGTAAGAATTCACTGAGCATTAGTGCAGTGCCTAATGTGTGGAAAGTACTTAATAAATGTTAGTAATTGTTAAATACTAGGAAGGCAGGTAACCATGGACAAAAGTTGAGATCTCTTCCTACTGTTCCCAACCCCTACTGACCCCAGTATATCTAGGTGACTTCCCAATGGCACTTTTTAACGCTGAATATTTTTCTGTCGAGTAGCTGTAAACCAGAAGGCAAGAATCATGTTTTAACCATTTCCTTATTGATGGATGTTTGGATTATTTCATATTTTCCTCCTCATTATAAACATCTCATACCTTATTTTCTCACTCCCTTGTACTTTCCCATTAAAACTTTGAAGGTTGTGTTTGATGTTGGTCTTTAGTTCCACTGCTATAATTGTTTTCATTATTCTGCTGACACTTGTTTGGTGGGGTATCAGGAAGGGTTTGGGCTCGTTGGGTGTAGTGTTAAATCATTATTGGGCATTATTGGGCATACTGTGCTATGTTTTAAAGAATCGAGTCTTTCCACGAGGGCAGGAGGGGTGTGTTTTAGCAGAGAAGAAAGAGGAAGCTGTCTAAGCACTCTTACTGAAAACTTCTTATGCCTGCCCAGTCTCTCGGAAATTCAAACCTGAACTCATTAGTTGGTATGTAATTGTATAAAGTGCTCATACGCCAGTATGGAGAGTGTTCTCATTTATATTCGATAGAATGCCTTTTCCCTGAAATTGTTCTTCAAATTGAGGTTTAATTTTGTTTAATGTTTATTTATTTTTGAGAGGGAGGGAGAGCATGAGAGGAGGGGGAGGGGAAGAGAGAGGGAGACACAGAATCTGAAGCAGGGTCCAGGCTCTGAGCTCTCAGTACAGAGCCAGATGCGGGGCTCAAACCCACGAACCCTGAGATCATGACCTGTGCTGAAGTAGGATGCTTAACTGACTGAGCCACTCAGGTGCCCCTAGTTTATATGTTTAAAAACTTGTCTAGTTCATAATCACAAGATCATTGCCGTCTGCGAGGAGGAGTCTGGGCAGTGCTTTCAAACTTCTTCCCGGCTGGCTTCTGGGCAGGCACAACAGCTTTCCAGAGGTGTGTTTTAGACAGTCTGAGGGAGTCTCTTCCCTTCAGCCTCCTGAAGACCATTTCTGGTTCTGTGTCTGATGTAAAAGTGTTTTAAGATTTTGTTTGAATAGAAGTTCTTCCTGACAAATGACAGTCATAACAACTCTGATTTAGAGGGGTCTCTGATTTCGTCTCTTTCCAGGGACTAATGGGAGGGACTGGAACAGGGCCTTGTGACTCTGATAATTGAAGGTGGCAGGCAAAGACTAGGGCATTCTGTCCTGGACGAGTATGACTAGTTCTGGTCCAAGGGGACATTTGATTGTTGTCTGTGCCCTGAACTTAGTTACCGAGTTCCAGAGCCCCTGCTGTAGGTTCTTGGCAATGTACACAGGTGCCTTTGGCTTTGTTGCCGTCGTACTTTGCTCATTTCCAGTTTCTCCTTGCTCCTTAGTGCTTCTGTGTGCATGGCTGTGGAAACTTCATGCTGATGGCTGCTCCTGGCATAGTGAGTTTGGGGGAGGCTCATCTGATTCCTGTTAAATAAGGAGATTTTTCCTCACATTCTCAATTTTTGAGGCATTCACAGGCCTCTGTTAAAATGAGAATATTAACTTGATCAAAGTTAAAATGCAAACAGATTTGTTGAATATTTGAAACTTAATGTTGAATGTGTCCAGAAATCCCAAGCAGAAGAAACCTTTAGGCTTATATTCATAGTACCAGCCCAAATGTAAAGCTGTTTGTTGTTGAGTGAATGAACTTAACATTAAATAATGGTTTGCCTAAAAGCATATAAACCTTCTGATTTACACTTCTAACTGAATGTTGAAAGAATAGACTCAGATAACAGATGTCAGCCTCTCAGCATGATATTTCACCTAACATCTTTTGGAGTGTTCACTGAGTTCACAATGACACTTTTCCTTTAAGAATGTCACCCAACAGAAAGAATCCTGAACTCTATTACCCTATGCCCACGGCCACAGTTCCAGAGATGATTGTGTAGCTGATGGAAAGATACCTGCAGACCCCAGAAATGTGAAGCTGAACCAGTGACATTAGTGAAAGAGAAAAGATGTGAATTACAATGTTGTATTTGCAAAAAGTAAAGTCTCTCTGCCAAAACAAAACAAGCAGGAATGAAACAGCTCAAGGACAAAAACAGATTAGAGGAAGAAAGTATGGCCTAGAGCATTTCCAGCTTCTGGTTTTAGTACAACCTAAGATCTCTGATCCAAAGGCATTTTAGTATCTCATCAATAAATTCACTGGTCTACAGGGCCCCTGTGTCGCTCAGTTGATTAAGCATCCGACTTGGGTTCAGGTTATGATCTTGCTGTTTGAGCCCCACATCAGGCTCTGTGCTGACAGCTCAGAGCTTGGAGCCTACTTCAGATTCTGTGTCTGCTTCTCTTGCTCATGCTCTGTCTCTGTCTCTCAACAATAAATAAGTGTTAAAAAGAACTAAAAAAATAAATTCACTGGTCTAAAACACAGCAAACAACCCCCCCCCCCCCCCCCCGCAAACACAGTTTGCCTAGACTTTAGACATTATGAAAATTATATTTGCACAAAAGCACTTGTATAATAGTATAGTCCTTTTTTGGCGTGTTGTGTTTTTTGACTTTCACATTAGTCTTAGCCATTTTTTCTTTGAATAATCTTTTCTAGCATTTTGAAGATTTTAAGTAAATGAAGGAGTGTATGAGTAAGTGGTACGAACGAATCAGTGTAAAGGAACTCTAGCCGTAGGAGAAAATCGAATCAGTGTAAAGGAACTCTAGCCATAGGAGAAAAGCTTTGAGATTTGGTGGCTTGTGACTGGGAAAAATAAAACGTGTGCGCAGGGGCATTTGGCTGCTTGTTAAGAAGACAGTCAAGAGTGAGAAGAAAAATTGCTGTAGCCATTCTATGAAAGAAAAGCTACCTCTTCCTAGGGAGGGACTGGTGTGCTCGGTCCTCGTATGCCATTGGATCCTGTAACTTGTATAAACTCCTTCCTGATGTGAAGTCCATGCAGTCTCTCGTGGGGTGCAGGTGCCTTCAGTGTGATTTGAAATGGGTGTTCAGGAAAACTAAGATTTACTTCATAGCTAGCAATAGTGAATTCTATCAGTGCTGTGAAGTCCTAGAGAACTTTTCAAATTAAACTTTGGGTAGCTCATTCTAGAGCGTATTTCCTGAATGGTAGAGTTTCTTAAATTCTTTAAACGAAAAGTTTATTTTGACTGTTACTGGAACCATTAACTAAACACTTCATGGACTATATGGCTTAAGACAGTATTCCTTACTGGGAGTTTATTTTTTTCTGCTTTTATTCTTTCTGACTTAAGGCTTTAGAAAAAGTTATACATTGAATAAGGCATAAAAGTAATGGAGTTCCATTAAGGGAATGGTGATAATGGAAACACTTGATGAGAAAAAGGAATTTAAATGCATAACTTAACCACATTGAAGTGGCTAGCCATGAAAACTCCTTTTTCTCTTCAAAAAGAAACAATGCCAGGTTCATATGGTACTTTCTTCTATTTTGCCCTAAATTCTAAGCAACTATTGTTGATAGTTTCTCTAACAAATTTTTTTTCAATGTTTATTTTTGAGAGAAAGAGAGAGAGAGAATGCATGCTTGTGAGTGGGCTAGGGGAAAAGAGAGAGGGGGAGAGAGGATCTGAAGCAGGCTCTGCACTGACAGCACAAGGTCTGATGCAGGGCTCAAACTCACAAACTGAGATCATGACCTGAACAGAAGTTAGATGCTTAACCAACTGAACCACACAGGTGCCCCTTGTTGATAGTTCGGAGCAATATTAGCTTGTGAATCTTGGGTAGTCATTAAACATAGAGGGACGTGCAAGCTACAAATAAATGAGTGCCTAGGTTCTCGTTTAGCTGTGAATAGTTTTCCTGTGGCAGTTCCTCACTTGAGGAAACATAAATGTCATCTGGGTAATAAAAAATAAGAATTGCTAAACAGTGAGTGCGTTTTAGCTCAGTATCAAGGAACCAGCTGGCAACATACAACTCTTCAGAACAGTCTCCTCATTTTTTAGTATATGGAGTATTTTTACCAACTTCATTGCTAAGTACTCAGAAAATGTTCTATGATCCTAGTTAATTTGTTAATTTCTCCAAGCCCTAATAAGTGGAAAAGAGTATTTTTACTCTTCCCAATCTTGTGCTTTCTTAGTAAAATCTCAAGGAAATAACTTGAAATGCTTTATATTAGATGCCTTAGGTAATAATCTTTGAGTAACAGGAATAATTCTATTTATGGTTTGACATATTTTTTAGAAGAAATATTACTAAAACATTTTTAAAAGTCCTCTAAATCTTATAAAATAATGCGTATGTTTAAGGCTATAGGAACAATGTCCCCAGAGAGTAATCTTTTTGAGTAATCATTTATTACTCATTTTAGAAGTCAGTTTAAAGTGGAGCTGCTAAGAATCACTTGACTGATGAAGCCTAATTCATTAAAGAGAATTTCGTCTATACTAATGAGATGGTAATTGATCTAATGCATATTCAAAGAGGAAGAAACTATTGTGAGCAAACTGTCCTCTGTTTCTTTGTGCTGGGTTAAACTGTTGTTCATTACAAGTGCTGGGTTAAACTGTTGTTCATTAAAAAAATGCAAACTTTGGATTATCCCTATCCTAGTTAAAAGCTTATCGTAAGGCAGGGCCAGACCATCACTTTCAAATGGAGACTTGTGTGTCCATTTGGATCACATTTGTGACTTTATTCCTGTGAGTAGATTTTCCATCCAGGATATACCGTAGGCTAAGCATAGGCCTCTTCAACAGGCTTTGTCTTAACCCATGGGGGCATTTGTAAATGAGCAACAGTGTTTATAGATCATTTCTTCTCTGCGAGATCTATTACCAGGTGAAATAAGGAGTCAAATAAACAATTCAAGATGGATTGTATACCTAAATGTAAAACTGAAACCATAAAGCTTCGAGAAGAAAATATAGAGTATGTTCACAACCTTGGGTAGGCAGTAATTTATTGGGATACAAAACACACTAATCATAAAATGAAAAGTTAATAAATTGTACCTTTTTAAAATTGAAAACTTCCATTTTTCATTTGATACCATTAAGAAAATGAAAGGCAAGCCACAGATTGGGAGGAAAAATACACAATACATACTTCTATTAAAAGACTCAGGCTATTTAAAGAATTTCTGTAACTCAATAAAAAAAAAATGGCCAAAAGACATGAAGAAACAATTCACTAAAGAAGATGTTTGACCAAGCAACAGATGAAAAGGTGTTCAGCATCTTGAGTTAATAGGGAAATGCAAATTATAATGATGAGATACTTCACACCCATTAAAATGGCAAAACAAAACCAAAAAAATTAAAACAACCCCCCCCCCCCCAAAAAAAACCCAAAACACCAATATTGACAATACTAACTGTACACAAGGAAATAGAACAATTTTTAGTTGGAGTATAAAGTAGAAAATCTACTTTGGAAAGCAGTTTGGTAACTTTTAATCAAGTTAAACATACAGCTAATGAGCTAGTAATTTAATTCCTTGGCTATTCACCTAAGAGAAATGAAAGCATATGTCCATAAAAAGCCCTTTACTAGAGTATTCATAGCAACCCTATTCATAACAAACAAAAATTAGGAATGACTCAAATGTTCATCAGCAGATTAAAACGAGTAAAGAAATTATGGTATACTTACAGAATACCACTTAGTAATCAAGAGGAATGATAGATGCCAACAGTGTGATCCCAACAATAAATCTCAAAATGTTAAATTGAGCAAAAGAATTCAACACAAAAGGTGTATGTACTGTGTGATTATGTTTCAATGAAATTCTACTACAGGTAGAACTAAGTTCTAGTGACAGAAATCAGGTCAGTGGACACGTAGGAGTGGAAAGAAGTATAAGGGAGCTTTCAAGTATAATATTGTATAATTGTATACAATTATATATATATATATATAATTATATATATATATAAATAAATTTATATATATATATATATAAAAAAGTATAATTGTGGTGGTGTTTACTTGGGGTCAAAATTCATTGAACTTACATTTCAAATCTTTCTATTTTATTGTATGTAGTTTACACTCCAACCTAAATTAAGTGGGGAAAAAATCGATGGTGTAAAACTGGCCTGTAGAGCAGTAAGGATGTTAAAAGCGTATTGTAAACTATGTGTAAATGGTGTAGGATGTTGGAAAGATGGTGGGGAATATGCACCACACGAGCTCTCAGAAAAAGGCAGGTCAAACAGGAAAGGCTTTCTAGGCAAGAAGTGGTTTATGTTCTGTTTTGAAGATGGAAATTGAGAAATGTCAGAGATTGGCCATTGAAGGGAAAATAATTCCAAATAGGATCAAGATCTCAGGTCAAGGGATCAAGACAAGGATAAAGGAAGACATGCTTTTAGAGTTCAGTAAAAATATTAATTGAATTTGTTTCTCTACTCAGTGTATCATTTCCCACTCCTCTGTTGGTATGTCATTTTCCTTTTTCAAGATTCAGCCTAATTTTGTTTCTTCAGTCCACTGGATGCTTCAGCACACAGTGTTCTTTCCTTCTTCTGAGCTCCTATTATAACTGCACAGTGTAGCACATAATTTTTCCTAGATTATAGCCTATATGTTCAGTGGGTATCTTCTCAAAATTATTTCTTGAGGGAAGGTAGTTTTTCTTCCAATGCTCCAAGTGAAAGACTGAATCCACAATAAAATGCTGGTTAAGATTCTTTGGATGGAGGTTTGATGTGCAGGAGAGGACATCTGGTGGAACGTAGCTTTACTACATCTATATATATGAGTGTTAATGGCTATCCTTTTTGATTGTCACCTGTATACCAGACATTATGATAACTGTTACAATAGTTATTTTTAGGTAGGCATTTTTATTCTGTTTTTACAGATGCATAAACTGAGCAGACAGAGGTTTTGACAAGCTAGAATTTGAAGTGTCTCTCTTTGGCTTCCACTGTTGTTGTGGTCATCAAACTACTGTACTGTGTTACTGAGAAATAAGGTGATGGTGATGACATCAGTAAACATTGATTGTACTCTTATGTCATGCCAGTCATTCTTTGGATACTTTATGCATGTTCATTTAATTTCCATGATCAGTGAGGAAACTCATAGAATCATTGAATGAATAACTTTATCAAGGTGATATCAGAGTAAGTGGTGTGGTGTCAGGATTTGAAACCACATAGTCTGATTCCAGAATGCATGATCTTTGCTCTTTACTGTTATGCTATATACCTTGGCTTTGTAGACTTGAGGACTTAGGATTTAGTGAAAGTCGTCTTTTAGTGAAAGCATAGTGTGTACCTTTTCTTAGGTAGGGTAGGAATGGATTTAGATAAAAACTAGTGAGGCAGAATGTTGTTTCTTTGGAACAGTTACTTTGTTCAGATCCTCCTTACTGCCGTCAATCCACTGAACATTTGTGGGGAAACTTCACTGTGCTATTTCCTTGTAAGGCTAAGACACACTCCGTTCTTTCGAAGGCTTAAGAGTCTAGGTCTAGGTCTCGGTTTTTTATTTTGTTATTTTACTCCCATGGCTTCTCAAGAATTTAAAAATTCTCATAGTATTTGAAATAAAGTAAGAAACTGGACATGACTGGCAGTATGCTACAGTTCTGGTTTTTGAAGGAAAATTAGCAGACCCATCCCCAGACAAAATAGTCTGGCCACAACCCCAAAAGATTAGGCAGTAGGGGTACATTAAGTATTTTAATTTAAAGTAATGTATTTAAAGGAGATCTCCTTTTCTAACACTGATTCTGACTTTGTTCCCTTTTTTTGTTAACAAACTACCTGTCTCCATGGCACTAGTAATAAGGGCTGCTGCTGTATGACTCTTCATAGATTCAGTGATAACAAGACAGCTAACCTTCAATTTTAGGTATTCTTTTCTTTGTTTTTCCCCCTAAGTTTATTTGTTTATTTTGAGAGAGAGAGAAAGAGTGCATGCATGAGCTGTGGAAGGGTAGAGAGAGAGGGAGACAGAGAATCTTAAGCAGGCTCCGCACTGTCAGCATGGAGCCTAATGCAGGGCTCGACTTCATGAACAATGAGATCATGACCTGAGCTGAAACCAAGAGTCTGACACTTAACTGACTGAGCCACCCAGGTGCCCCTAGATTTTCTTTTAATTTCAGTATACCCTTTCTCTTCCCGTTTTTCACTTCTGTAAAAATGGTGCGTGCAGAGATATTTATAGTAGGGGAAGAGACAGTGAGATCCTTATGCAGAAACATAGGTAGGCAGTTTCAGGGCCAGGAAAAAGAGAATATTAAATGCTAAGGCCAATTCCTACAATATTTAACTGAAATTTGTATTGTTTTCCATATCCTGTGTTTGTCATCAGTATATGTAGGGTATCAGCTTATAACAGGGTTAGGACATGGATTTGGATCAAGTCTGTAAATATTGGTTGGCTTCTGATGAGATTAGGTGCCCTTCAGATCTCTATAAAGAAAATTAAAATATAATCTATATAATCTATTACATCAAATAAATATAAACAAATAAAATTAAATAAATAAAATATAATCTATTCCATTACAATATGTTCAAAGATTGTTGTAACATTGAAGATGTCAAGGCTTGTCTTGGTGCCCATTAAAATGTAAGCTCCGTGAGGTCAGGGAGTCTGCTGTAGGCCAGCTCCTGAGCATCATCTAGAATCATGGTGGGCACATGGTACACATGGTATGCAATGAGTCTTTACTGAATTAATGAATGACTGAAATATGTCCAGAATGGGAAGAAGATTTCATTTACCCTCTGTATCAGGATGGAAACATTCCTTATTTAGAGGAAGCCTTCTATGAGCTTATCTATCAAACCATTGACCCTAGCACCGAACTCACTGGGAAGATCCTATAAGCAATGGGTGAGTCTTGCTTTCCAGCCAGGTATCTTTCCCACAGTAAAGGAGAACTTGACATATTGCAAGTCTGCTTGGTGTAAATTGTTGCTATAGTATAGTGACTATATGAAAATCAGTGCGTGTGATCCTGAAAAATTGAGAATCAGATTTTCTGTCCCAGTGACTACACCAAAGTACACAGTCTCCTTTGGGCCAAGTCTGAGCTGCCAAATAGCTGATGGTTTTTCTCTGACATCTTGAGTTCGACAACAGATGTTACGTAATTGAGTAGAAGCCACCGTCCCTGTATGTTTATTTTCTTATCTGAGAGATGAAGGGTCAGAACATGATATCCGAGGCCTTTGATGCTTTTCAGAAACAACAGAAGGAAGACTTCAGAGTTGAATAAAAACCCAGCAATTTAATTCAGGCTGTGTCAAGACAGAGCATTTCAAAGGAGTCAAAAATTGATCAGATCCAAAAGCATATAACCAACATTTAACTTTGCCTTTAAAAGAACAGGTGGATTGGGAAGCTTTGTGGCAAACTTAGTTTTTCTGGGAATTAATATAGTTAAGTTATTATTATGATACAAATAAGGCTAGTAAATTACCTACTAGGTTTGTACTTTTTTCTTCTACCAACTAGCACCCTAGAAAACTCCCCGTGGAGGAGCCAGAAGATTTAATTAAAAGAATTTTAAAGACCTGATGGAGGGAACTTGATCCCATATGATACTCAGGAAGCTGAGAATTTTATATAGTTTGTTAGTGGGTAATTTTGGGGGAAAGATAGGATCCTTGCCCCCTAGACTTTTATGAGGCAATGCATTTTTCAACATACAGGGACTCTGTGGGTTTACTACCAGAATGTGGCAGCAGACTGGAAGCTAATTTGACATCCCAAGTAGTAAATAGAGCCCATCCTTTATAGTATCCACTCTGAAATGTGAGGATGATCATATAATTTATTGTCCAAACCAGGTCACTTAAGTAGGAAGTGTCCACTTAGGTAGTACAAAATTGTACTATTTACAATCAAGCCTAACCCTGTCCCAGGATGTATGGTCATTTTACCCAGTGGAATTCAAAATTATGCAGCAAAATCACCTAGAGGGCTTGTTAAAACACAGATTGCTAAGCTTCACTCCCAAAATTTCATAATTCAGTAGTCCTGGGGTAAAAAATTTGCATATCTAACAAGTTCCCTGGTGATGTTGTTGCATCTTGTCTTGGGACACTTTAAGAACGACTGTTCTACCTAGAAGAGCTTGGCACTCTTGCACTGATGGTGTAATTTTCATTTGAAAGAAACTCTCCTTATTGTTCAGTCATCCTCTATTAGGCAGTCTTCTGCAAGTGCAGATACCCATGAGGAAGGTGGCAGAGTAAGCTCATGTTGGCATCAGCCTGTCATCTCTGGACTGGTCTGTTATTGGTATGCCAGAGACTGCCCATGCTGGCAGGTTGAGACAGCTAACTTTCAAGGAAATGCGGAAACCGAATGAAATAAATGTGACTTCTGGTTTCTTACCATAAAGGCATTGGCCTAGGAAGCTTCAACACCTAAATTCACTCTGAAGGCAACAATATTCCTCTGTCCACACTTGACTTCAGAAGCATCTTAGATCTAGTGGCAAATAACCTTGACTGTTTTTTTCTTCCTTCCCTCCTCCCTCTCTCCTTCCTTTCTCCCATGCCCCCTTCTTCTGTTTTCCAGTGGTCTTCTATATAATTACATATACATTTACCTTGAGGTCTTTATGATAGTGAAAACAAAATGATGTCAGCCCATATTTACTCAATGCTTCCTGTCTTACTGTGTTAAAGACTTGACATACATGATCTATTTGAGTCCTGTAGCAGTTTTGTACTGATGTTATCAGCTTTACATCAGGGAATGGGACTCAGGGAGCTTGGTGGCCTGGCCTCCTAGAAGGTAATTACTTAGTAACTGGCTACTTAGTGTATGGATTCGTTGTTTTTTCTTTGTGGAAGGTCTTTTTGTTTTGTTTTAATTAATTTATTTACTTTTTAAGTTTTATTTTTTTGATTTACATCCAAATTAGTTAACATACAGTGCAACAATGATTTCAGGAGTAGATTCCGTAATGCCCCTTACCCATTTAGCCCATCGCCCCTCCCATGCATTAGCTGTTTTAATGTGGCACCCCCCACCTTGAGTCTTCTGCCTTTGAGAGACTTTTTTTTTCCTTAATGTTTTTTTAAATGTTTATTTTTATTTTTGAGAGAGAGAGAGAGAGAGAGAGAGAGAGAGAGAGAGAGCACTACTGGGAGAGGGGCAGAGAAAGAGGGAGACAGAGGACCCAAAGCCAGCTCTGTGCTGAGAGCAGAGAGCCCAATGCGGGATTTGAACTCATGAGATCATGACCTGAACCGAAGTCACTCAACCGACTGAGATACCCTGGTGCCCCAGGAGAGACTTTAATTTCTATTGCCACCTTTCCCCCAACCCAACTGTTGTACTCTATTTAAAGATGTCAGAGATAGGGGCGCCTGGGTGGCTCAGTTGGTTGAGCGTCCAACTTTGGCTCGGGTCATGATATCGCAGTTAGTGAGTTCAAGTCGCATATCGGGCTCTGTGCTGACAGCTCAGGGCCTGGAGCCTGCTTCTGATTCTGTATGTCCCTCTCTCTCTGCCCACCCCTGCTCTGTTTCTCTCTCTCTCTCTCTCTCTCTGTCAAAAATAAATAAATAAACATTAAAAACAAATTTAAAAAAAGATGTCAGAGATAGTTTTATGTTTTAAGTATAACTTCCCCCCTAATATGTGTGCCTGATACTAGGTCGAACATTGTTATAGCCAGAGAATTATAAATACTATCCTCCAGGGGTGCCTGAGTAGCTCAGTTGATTGAGCAACTGACTTTAGCTCAGGTAGTGATGTTTGTGATCTCATGATCTTATGATCTTGTGATCAGTTTGTGAGTTTGAGCCCCACATGGAGCTCCCTGCTGTATGTGGTCAGCTCCCTGCTCCAGGTCCTCTTCAGATCCTCTGTTCCCTCCTTTTTCTCTGACCCTCTCTTGCTTGTGCTCTGTCTCAAGAAATAAACATTTAAAAAATTAATTAAAAAAATACTATCCTACAAATGCATGGTTGAGGATGAAAGCAGTCCAAGAGGATTTTAGGACCTGCTGATTGGTGATTGGGTAGGGTGCGGTGGAAGGGGAGGGAGCAGGTGTAGCAGTGGTAAGTTTGGGCTGATTGAAACCCTGTGGCCTTTGGGAGCTGCCATGAATGGAGTACCAGTGCCTTGCATGTGCTCAAGGGCTCAGGCTCATGGTGAGATCAGCTGGATGGTCTTCGTCAGGGTAGTGAATGCTCTTTACATGCTTCTTCAAGTGTGAGGTGGGCACTATAATATCTCAGTCAATGGCAATTCTTTCCCCACACCCTGCCCACTTCCCCTTATTGTGTCTTCATGCTTTGAGTATCTCATTTGTGCCCTCATTTCTTCCTTAGCACACTATAATGGATGCGATAACTTACAGTTTATGTGTATGTTACCGGTTGTGTATGTGTGTGCATACGATTATTGTGTATTTATGGATTTTATTGGAGTATAAAATTTGTAGGCTCAAAAATGATGAAAGTATATTATTCTGATATTTTATGGTGAGTATATTATGTTTTCTTGTTTTTTTATAACTTATCAATGATATTTAAGTTTTGTAGTGCTAAAATTGTTTTTAAGTCTGTTTTTCTTAAGAAGAATATGTGAACTACAATGTGTGTGTGTGTGTTTTTTTAAACCAGTGTGATTTTTGATTGATTTTCTCCATAGGATTAGGTGTACTTTACCAAAAAAATTATTTCTGGGGGTACCTAGGTGGCTCAGTCAGTTGAGCATTGAACTCTTGATTTTGACTCAGGTTGTGATCTCTGGGTTTGTGGGATCCAGCCCTACATCGGGCTCCGCGCTGACAACGTGGAACTTGCTTGGAATTCTGTTTCCCTCTCTCCCTGCCCTTCCCCTGCTTTCTCTCTCTCTTCATGAAAAGAAATAAAAAGTTAAAAAAAAATATTTCTGGACTAGATGGATTGCTTGAGATTGGTTGAATATGGTCACATTGTAGAATTCCCCTGTGTGTAATTTAAATTCAGAATGTTTAAAATATTTGTAATAATTTAGCTGATTAGTCATAAACCATAGTAAGTAGCAGATTAACTCAATTTTTTGTTATGCATAGGTGTTTTTGTAGCTTATAACTCTTTTTAAAGGCAAATAAATATCTTACTAGATATTAGTAGGGTTACGTTATGCCAACACCAGCAAAGACACAGGCTTTTACCTTTATGAGTATATGTCCATACAGGTAATAACTATGTTATATGTGGACTCATACAAGTACAAACAAACATTCACACTGACTTATATGTGTAGTAATAATAGATTGTATAGTTCTTAGAGGCAATTTTGATATACGTTTACAACCTTTAAAAATGTTTGTCCTGCATAAATACCTTTAGGCACTCTCTTTGATGTGTCTTCTTCACAGAATAACCCAAATTGGAAATCCTAAGTAGTCATCAATGATAAAATTTCAGATTTGGATCCCAGACTCAGTATGAGCAAATATAATCCCATAGCAACCAATTATAGTGCTCAAACAAAAAGCGACTTACTAAGAATGGGGAATCATCTAGTGTTACCGGGCATTCTTGCCACCCAGCGCACAGATCATTTCTGTTCTCATAACACCACTCATACGCGCTCACGTTATCTCACAGAAAATGTTTCCTTACCTGTCTGCAGCCCTTGGACTGTGAGTCAAACAGCATTCATTTCAGAATACGTCTCAATATACACTCCAGAGAAAGTCTGTTACACGCAGAGTTCTTGCTCATCTTGAAGAACAGATGAGAATCAGGAACTTGACAGAAACCACAAAATAATGGGTCTCCTGTCACAGCTGAATTGGTCAGTCAGAATTTACTCACTGCTGCCAGGAAATGGAAACAGAAGAGAGATGTTTGGATCTCTGTGGGTGTCAGGCTGGCCTTTGTGCTACTTCTTTTCCTTCAGTGATCCAAAGTAACCCTGGCTTCCACCCCACCCCCCCTTCTTGAAATTTTCTACTTTTTTCAACATCACCACATCATTTGGCAAGCGAAGAGCTAGGCAACAATCTAAATAGATTTTCTTCTTAATCTTTGCCAGATCAACTTGTGGTAGTCCACGGTGGCAGCTGTGGTGGGTAAGACGTGGTTCTGTCTGAAATACACTGGTAGGAGGAACTTGGCAACAGCCACCCAGTGTAACTAGCTGCTCACAAATAGGTGGTGATTGGGGTGACCTGGAAATGCAGAACCAGCATTGGAGTAAATAAGCATTTTGACATCAGTGGCCACATGTGTTAGATAAGAGGTGCTGCTGTTGTCACTTGTTCTCCACATTAATTTTTCCATATTTGAGCATTACTGACAGATCAGGAGTAGTACTTCAGGTAAACACATAGCTTGTTGACGTTTTGCTTGGTTTGTGCTGTTTGGAAGGCGAGAGGCAGGACCCACTTCCTATTTTTAGTTCAAGTTACCTGGTATAATTTGTCATGTCCTGAAGAGAGCTCCAGTACCTTTCCTATTGAACTAGAGTGTGCAGTTAGATTGAGAAGCACTCAGTGTTTGGGTGCAAAGCCCTTATCAAAGTGTGACTCAGTACCTGATAAGAAAGAAAGAAAACCATGACCTCTAATGTCCTTTATAAGATGCCTGAATACCAGGTGTGTTCACTCAGGTTGTTCCATTGCCAGATTATGGGCTCATGGTTTCGCTTATAAAGTTCAGTTTGCTTAAAAAACGTATAGATTAGCAGTCACAATAAATGTTCGCACTTGTTTATATGCTTCTGATAAACCAGGTGCTGTTCTAGATACTTTGTATGTACTATGTGGTAAGCAGTATCCCAGTCCCTGGACATGGAGTTGTGACTCAGACCCAGGTCTCTTCCCTCATGAAGCACGGGCCCGTGCAGTGCTTGCTGCTGCCTGGACTGCTGGGGCTAAGAACACCTGTGTGCGTATAGGCTCCAGGCTCGTTGGCTTCAGCTGCAACGAGCTGTGGTGGGTAAATACATGGAGGTAGGGACTAGCCTTCAGAGCCTGGTTATTATTACCAGGCGCACTACAGAGCCCTTTGGATGTAAACATGACGCTGATTAAATGGATGATTTGGCACTAATAGTCTCTTAGCTGCAGCTCTGAAGACTTCCCTGATTTATAGCTGGAGGCACTGTTTATTCTCGCAGTCCCAGAAGCACCCATTAATTGTCCCCTTGCTCTCTTATGCTGCTTGTAATCGCCATGGAGTGCACTACATACCTGTTACTGAGGGTGACTGGGAGGAAATGTAGTTAAATTCACTGGACCTGCTTGTTTTCCTCCCGGTACCAGGTCTTGCAAAGTCCAAGGCCAAGGAGATAGCCCTATATAGGTGGTCATGTGATGGCTGGTAGTCTAGATAAGTGAGGTAGATGGTGTGTAAGACCCAGAGGGATGAAGAAATGATGAAGTAGGGAGCTCGTGGCCCACCCATGGGGTCAGCTGCCATGGCTGGAGCTTGTCAGGGTCCAGTGTTGCCTCATCTGTGGATGAGCCAGTGCTGAGTGTATGGCCTGTTCTAAATGTGTTTTATGTGTTTCAACTCGCTGAGTTCTCACAACTCTGTCAGCTGGGTGGGTTCCATTCCTATCCCCTCCCCCACCTTTTTTCTTAATAGATGAGGAAACAGGCACAGCAATCCTAAGTAAGTTTCCACAGTTCCTCCAGCTGGGATTTGGACTCTGGCAGAGCAGTTCTTGGATCTTGTGCTCTTGACTGTACTTTTAGGTCTCCCCCAATTTTGCACGTTGTTATCTAAATCAAAGACTTTTCAGATTAATGTAAGTCTAAACAAAACCTGACTTGTGGGAAGCCCGTTTGTGGCATTTGTCTATACTTGTATTGGCAGGTAGCAGGGCAAGATGGCATGGAGAGGACAGCTGGGGACTCAAGTGGAACATTCATTGCCAAAAACTGGATCAAACCACAGATGCACACTCCCACACTCAGCTCAGAAGCACTTTCTTTGTATTAGATCCTTTTACAGCCAATTCACATGGGAGCCATTTGAGGGGTAACCATGCCTGTGTTTACAGTGAGAAAATAGAGCCGCAGCAAACTTAAGTTGTCCAAGTTAGTAGGTGGCAGGACTGGACTTTGCAGCTGGCCTTCAGAGCCACAGTCGAGGATTCCTTCCCCAGCCCTGTGGGTGTTTTTTAGAATCAGATGAATAGAGAACACAGATTTGTTAATTCACGAAGCATCTGAGAGTCCGGTACACCGGGACTGTCCTTGTTGGGAACACAAGAAAAGTGTATTTTCTCATCAAAAACTGCTGAGTGTAATCACACCGCATTTTAGTGTGAGATGAGGAATGCAAAGAGAGTGATGGCAGGCAGATGGCAGACTCCAGACGTCAGGGCCGGCGGTAGAGGCAGAGGGTAAGGCTTGGAATTGAGGGAAGATGAACATGTAAGCATCCAAGAAGAACTTGGTGAGTTGTCTGTTCATCTTGTGTTCTTAAGACTGCATGTCTCAAGACAAATTGCCTTAGTAGAGTTTTGGGCCATAGGACCCAACTGATGGCGGCAAGGCCAGGTCTTGTGGTTCATCTTTTCACGGTTGGGAGACTGTTGAAGGAAATACCCAGAGCTGCTACCTCTTCCTGCCCCCGGCCTCTGGACTGTCCCATTTGCCCTCTGCTTACCTAGCAGTTCTGATCTTTTTGTTGTTGTTGTTTTGTTTTGTTTTAATGTTTATTATTTTTGAGAGAGAGAGGCGAGTGCGATTGGGGGAGGGTCAGAGACAGAGAGAGAGAGAGACAGAGAATCTGAAGCAGGCTCCAGGCTCTGCACTCTCAGCACAGAGCCTGATGCGGGGCTTGAATTCACAAACTGCAAGATCATGTCCTGCGCTGAAATGGATGCTTAACTGACTGAGCCACCCAGGCGCCCCAGTTGTGACTCTTTTGAAGTCATTGTTTGTTTCTATATCTGACTGGCCATCAACATCACCTGGTGAGCTTTAAAAATGCAAATTCCAAGACACTTCATCAAATAAAGCAAATCAGAATCCTTGTGGTTTTGGCTGAGGAATCTATATTTTCAAATGTCTTCTGGTAAATCTGAAATGTGGCCAAGTGTGAGCATCCCTGCCTTCCTGTTTTGGAGCCTCTGATCATATAACACTTGGAGGAACTTTCATCTTCTGGGCAGATGCCCTACCTCTAGACCTGTTCTTCTGTTCAGCTCACTCCAGCTGCTGGGGTCCCCTTATAAGTTGTTGCTCTGTCTTTGGACACCCATGCAGATGTCTGCCCTGAGAGCAGAAATTTTGATGATCAGAGTACCAGGAGGGTGGTGGTAATGAGGTGAGCATTCATAGACGTAGTGAGAGAGAAAGACTAGAGCAGCCAAAGATGAGGCGAAACCCAAGGAGGAAGGAAGGGTATCAAAAGGAGGCTTATGCAACAAAAACAATGTTGTCTGACTTCTCCTGAGGCCTTTTATATTTTATATTTTTATTTTCATAGTTTTATATTTCCGATCACTTCTCTCATCGGTTTTTTTCTCCACTGGGTGCAAATGAATGATGTAAATCTGTTCTTATACTGTCTGCTGTTACTCCCTCTTAGCAGAAAAGTCTTAAGAGTGGAGTCTTCCTTTTTCTGTGCACCTCACTGTGTCACCTAGGTTTTGGAAACTGGCCCCAGCCATCCCAGAATGTGGAGTTATGGGAAATATGGGCACATTTGTGGATGACTCAGCCTGTTTCAACGCAGGAGTGCAGATTGGCCCTGCCACCATTTTGTATTTCCTTGAGGTGTATCCTGGGCATTTTGTGGATATGCTTAAATGTGAAGATGATCTTGTACAGGTATTTCTCTCTTGGAATTGGAAATAAGTGTATTATTAAGGTTTGCAAAAGTGTTTTATCCTGACAAACTATTGATCATATCATTATGTATTTTTAAAATTAGATGTTTGTTATATTCAGCCCACTAGATACCAGACTCAATACAAATATTAATGATCATATTAATAATAATAAAATAATAAGTAGGTAGAGGTCATGTTCCCTGCTTTCAGGATTCTTGCTATCAAAAAAAAAAAAAAAGAAACAAAAAGATTAAAAAAATGTTTTCTTCTGTACTGTTTGATTTATGTTGTATAATTCTGTGTTCCTGCAGCCCCTTCCCATTTCCTTTTTGGAACCCAAAGAGTACTGTATGACTTCATCCTGATACATCTTTTTCTCAGAACTCTTCACATACCCTCGAGATGATGGCTACTACCACCCACATGCTCACAGACACATTTACATTTCCTTTCTCCAACACTGTTTCCAGGCTGGACTCTGTCTTTTCAGGACTAAGAATGGTTATATATAAATATCCCTTGTGTATTCGTACTACAAATAGAGTGGGATTAACGTAATCCCCAAATATGTCTGTTATTGTTTCCAGTCAGTTTCCATCCAGCTTGTTGTCAGCTGTCCTTAAAAGCTGACTTTGTTTCTTCTTGGTTCCATAAATGTCCTGTTTTGTTCCTTATCCCAAAATCTTTAAATAAGTACAGAAACAACTTTATTGTTAGTGCTTTATCCCAGATTTTCCTCATTTGCTTCTTTGCATGGTAACACACACGTGTGCACTTTGCTTTTTCTCAACATGCTGTCTTGGGGACTTAATCACATTAGCCTGGTAGAAATTCCTTGTTCTTTTTTCATAGTTCTTTAGTATTCCATAATTTATTTATTTGGTCCCTATTGATCAGCCCTTAGATAAGTAAGAACATTTTCAATGAATTTATTTTAAGCATAGCAGCTATTTACTGGGTTACATCATTAAAAAAAATGTTGGGGTGCCTGAGTGGCTCAGTTGGTTGAGCATCTGACTTTGGCTCAGGTCATGATTTCACAGTTCATGAGTTCGAGCTCCAGTCAGTTTATGAGTTTGAGCCCCATTTCGGAATCTGTGCTGACAGCTCAGAGTCTGGAGCCAGCTTTGGATTCTTTTTCTCTCTTTGCCCCTCCCCCACTTGTGCATGCGCTGTCGTGCTGTCTCTCTCACTCTCGCTTGCTCTCTCTCAAAAACAAATAAACATTAAAAAATAAAAGTTTTTGCTGGCAAGTGATTTATAGTTGTGTGTGCATGTTGGGGTGTGTGAATACATGTAGGATTCTACTGGACATTGAGAAATCTATTGATAAGAATGACAGAGGATGTTAGTAAAAGGCCCTATATGAACATTGTATGAATTTACAGAGATATTTAAAGGAAATAGGTTTGGAAGTGGCTCTCTGAAGGAGATGGTCTTTGGTTCTTACTAAATGGCTTTTTTATTTACAAATTGGGGTGAATTTCAATCTGGGATTTAAAAACATGGTGACAGCGAGGGTACCATGGATAGAAAGTCAGCAAAGGTGGAGTGGGCCACAATGTGGAGGGTTCTAATTGTCATGCTGAGGAGGGAGGTCATAATTGAGAATGCCATGAATTTTTTGTTTTGTAGTAAAATGATTGTTGATGTACTTTAAAAAGTATAACCTGGCAGGAAAACTGAGTACAGACATGGCCTTTTTGTGTTTCTCTGTGTGAAGCATTAAATCCTGCCCAAGTCAGTGAATTGGTTTAGAGTGGTGGAGTGGTAGGAATTATGCCATTAAACATACTTAGCTGATTTTATTTGAAAACAATGCTTTTTGTTATTTTTTAACTTCTTGAAATGAGTGAATTCGATGGCAGTTGTGTACTTAGCTCTGAGAGTTATATTGGAGAAACAGACTTTTGGTGCAATATGTCCACCTTCTGGTAGGATGACAGAAGTGACAGTTTATAACATGCATTGATATACACAATATTTACATATTGTGTAGATACTCTACGAAACCTCAATTGGGGGTGGCACTAATGGTGAGTTATGTGTTGAATACCTTGTCCCAATTAGTTGAAATGCTCAAATAGATTTTCTGTGTTGCTGGTGTTAGATTGTGTTTGACCTTAAGAATCAGAAGGAATGAATTTCAGTTGATGTTATTAGCAAACAGTCAACATGGAGAACTTTAACTGTTAAAAGAAAACAAAAACTTCGGTGCATGTATTTCCTCTTCTCTGTATATCTTGGAAAGATAATGAGGAAGTAGAAGAGGGCATTTTTTTTTTACCATCTCCGCTTCTCTGCAATGCACCATTTCTGATAATCATCATTCTGCTTCCGTCTGACCTTAAGACTTGCCTTAGTGGTCACTTTTCTGGAAGTGTCCCTGATACCTTGGTGGTGGTAGTATTCATCCCATGTGGCCTGTGTTTTTAAAACCTGCCCTGGCTAGCATGGGCTGTGGCTGTACTTGCTGGTTTGTTTGGGTTGCCCCAGTGCCCGCTACCGTAGTAGGTGCTCAGAAGTGCGTGTTGAGTGAATGTGTGTTTCTAAAATATGAGGAGGCTGAGACTATCCACTACAGGATGCTCTAATTCTGTAGGTAAAAAGTTAGCTGATGTAATTAATCTAAAACAAGGACTGTGACTATTTTTAATAATATTATCCTAGGGGTATCGTGTAAGTACTTGCTTCTGCATGGTTTTGAACTCCTTTTTGTAGGTTTCTGAGCCCCTGATCTGTATATTGATTCATCCTAGGTCAGGTGATTGAGAGGATTTATAAGACCATGTATTTAGTGCTGTAACTGCTCAGCTCTTTAGTAAATTGTTAGAACAGGTTAGGAAGATGAGCCTTGAGAAATCTTGAGAGTGGAATCCTCGAGCAGGAATGAGACTTAAGAATGTAGAGAATTACTTCATTTCTGTTAGATAAACTTTCCCAGAGTTCTGACAAACCGATTGTACTTGCTCATGCTGTGTGTGATGTGTGTGGGAGGAGCTCATCCTAGCCAGTTTAGGGGAAGGCTTTGTGGGTAGTCTTCAGAGAATTTGAGCCTAACTGAAGTCAGAGGAAGTGTTGTGGGTGATCGCATGCAGTTTCTTTTTTCCAGTTTTCGCCCAAAGCGTAGGCCACACCTGAAAGTATGCCGTGTCAGTTTCTGTGCCCAGCACGCCAATGTTAGCTGAACATATTTGTTTGTCCTTCTGGATTGTGTGAGGATTGTGTTTGTCCCTGGCAATTTAATTTCCTCAGCAGCAGGACTGAGAAATTCTTTGTGGTTTTAGGCAATTCATGCTGTAGAGAGCTGCATATCTCTTTAGTTAATAATTTGAGCACAGCAGTGATTCTCCCTCTGTTTTGTGTGGACCAGTCGGCGTAATCATAACAAAAGAGTCAGTGTGGCCAAGTTTCTGTGTTTTGTACTTGCTGCTACCCTATGATCCTCAAGGATCACTAGGCGTGTTAAATGAGGACATTTGGCTAGGCTCGTGTGACTTCATCATGACCTGAAGGCTAGTTTGGAACCTCTGTTCCTCTTGAACAGGGTGGGGCTTCATCAGCCTCTTTCAGAAGCCTTACAGACTTCCTGCAGGTGGCGTTGATCTAATCCTGCTGTGAAAGTTAGCTGACACCTGGGCCCTCTTGTGGCTCTGCCTCCTGACCAGCCTGTTGAGTGTCTCCATGGAAGCCTTTGCCTGAGAAGGGCGAATGCAGCCTCTGTCTCAAATGGGTTGAAATCCTCCCAATCATAAATTTTGCTCTTAATAATTGATAGTGCTAAGAAAGATACATGGTGGTCTTGCTGTGAAAGACAGAAAGAATTTAGACTAGAATTAGATAATGTGTTCCTTCATTAAGCAAAAGCAAACAAAAATACTCCATTTAGGTAGGCTATGTTCTTTCTTGTGGCATTACGCAAAACTGCTAGCAACAAATACTAACCTAGAAAACATCATCCGCACTTCCAGGAAGCATCCATTAGAGAGTTTTTGTTGACTCCAGGGGTTCAGTTTTCGTTAGTAAACTTGGTGGAAGAAGCTTCACGTTGGGGGCTTCTTGTTGATGTGATGGCTGGATTCCTTGAGTTCTTTTCCCTTGTCCTAAGTAGCTTGTTTAACTAAAATATAAAAATCATAACAAAATCATAATGTAGACACAAATTTTGTTATGTGTCACTAGCATGGGGGCCATATGTCCTGGTTTGCCCACGCTGTGCCTGTATACACCTGTTGTGTCAGCTCCACAAGTGAGACTTAAACTCTCAAAAGTATCCAGGTCTTGACAGTGAGTTATATGCTCATCTTAATTATGAGAGAATGAAATGATCAAATAAGCATGATTGATGGGCTTCACTTAACATCCTCTTCTCTCAATAGTGTTGTCTTTCATGTTTATTAGATAAATTATTGGAGCTTTGGTTGAGAGACCTTTTCAACTTAAAGCCAAGCTTTATTTGCAGTATTGATGGAGTTTATTCCTGTTAATTACATTTGGTGGCATAAATAATTAGCAAGGATTTCGGTAGTATCAGTAGTAACCTTGAGGTATTTCGTTTCAGTATTGAGCCATGATTAAGACCAGAGCTTCTGGAATCACATTGGCAGAGTCTGGACCCAAGAAACCGCATTTTTGAACTGTGTGACCTTGGAAATATTATTGAACCTCTTCATTTCTAACATGGGGGTAATGCTAGGGCTTCCTCGTGTTTTGGGGATGAAATGGGTGGATTTAGGACTAAGAACAGTGCTTGGTGCATAGGGAGTGCCCAATAAATGTTAGTTTTATTTCATTAGAAAATAATTATTCAGTGTTGGGGCACCTGGGTGACTCCTCTGGTTGAGCATCAGACTTGATTTTGGCTGAGGTCAGGATCTCAAAGTTCATGAGATTGAGCCCCATGTTGGGCTCTGTGCTGTCAGCACAGAGGTTGGGATTCTCTTTCTCCCTCCCTCCCTGCCCCACCCTTGCTTGCTCTTTTTCAAAATAAATAAATAAACTTAAAAAAAAAATAACCATTCAGTGCTAAAAGTACTAGAAAATAGTTTGCATGGGACTGGGAAGGAGCAGAAAACTCAAGGCCTCAAGCAGTAATGCCATTAGTTTAAAGTCCTGGCAGTGGCTGATTTTCTTCCCTCAGTGTGACACATGGTTGGGATTCAGGTCTGTCTTGCTCCCAAATCTTTGCTTGTCCCTGAGACCACACAGCCTCCCTCTGGGTCTGAGCTAAGCTGAGTGCAGGGCCAGGTGGGACAGAGACATGGACTGGCCATATCTGAGGGTGGATGGGCAGAATTGGGTGCAGAGTTGTTAATGGGAGTGAGGGAAGGAGGGGCTCGTAGGATGACTCCGATTTCTAGTTCAGGTGCCTGGGTGGGTGGTGGTGCTGTTAATTGAGTTTAAGGGTAAGGTGCCTTCCTGACATGGGAAGAGAAAGTGATGCAGTCCCTGTAGCCGAGTGGACTCCCTGGCTTCTAACCTGCTACTATCTCTTCACTTCCCAGCCATGTTCCCTTAAGCATGTCTTAGTTTCCTCATCTGTAAAGTGGAGATAATAGCTACTTCTTGTTGTGGGAAGTAAAAATTTTATGTAAAGTCCTTGGGACAGTGACTGGGTAAGCCTTATGTAAGACTTAGTCATCATTATTATTATCTTTATTTTATTTTTTATTTAAAAATATTTTTTTTAACATTTGAGAGACAGAACGTGAGCAGGGGAAGGGCAGAGAGAGACGGAGACACAGAATCCGAAGCAGGCTCCAGGCTCTGAGCTGTCAGCACAGAGCCCGACGTGGGGCTCAAACTCACGAACTAGGAGATCATGACCTGAGCTGAAATCGGCTGCTTAACCAATGAGCCACACTTGCACCCCTTTATTATCTTTATTTTTTTAATTTTTTAAATTTCTTTTCACTTTAGGATTTCATTTATTTGAAATGTGTACTATAAGATTATCTTTCAAGAGAAAAGACAGGTAACACATGTTTTTGTACCAGAAAGTATCCATGGTAATGTATTGGTTACTACTTATTATTATTAAACAATGACCTAGTTTAAGTGAGGTAAAATATAACTAGTACATACTAAGCACATAAAAGTGCTCAGTAACATTCTTTTCCCCCCCCACTGTTAAAGAATCTGCTATCTATCTACCTATCTATCTATGACTTTACATCCAAATTAGTTAGCATATAGTGCAGCAGTGATTTTAGGAGTAAATTCCTTAGTGCCCCTTACCCATTTAGCCCATCCCCGCCTCCCACACCTCCTCCAGTAACCCTCTGTTTGTTCTCCATATTTATGAGTCTCTTACGTTTTTCCCCCTCCCTGTTTTTATATTATTTTTGTTTCCCTTCCCTTATGTTCATCTGTTCTGTGTCTTAAAGTCTCCTATGAGTAAAGTCATATGATATTTGTCTTTCTCTGACTATTTTCACATAGCATAATACCCTCCAGTTCCATCCATGTAGTTGCAAATGGCAAGATTTCATTCTTTTTGATTGCCGACTAATACTCCATTGTATATATATCCCACATCTTCTTTATCCATTCATCCATCGATAGACATTTGGGCTCTTTCCAAACTTTGGCTATTGTTGATAGTGCCGCTATAAACATTGGAGTGCATGTGTCCCTTTGAAACAGCATATGTGCATCCCTTGGATAAATACCTAGTAGTGCAATTGTTGGGTAGTAGGGTAGTTCTATGTTTAGTTTTTCGAGGAACCTACAAACTGTTTTCCAGAGTGGCTGCACCAGCTTGCATTCCCATATTATCTTTATTTTTAACCTGCTATTTTAAGGGTATCTATGGGGTATACATAGCTGTCTTTCAAATAGCATTTGCAGAGAACATATTAGACTTCGAAGTAGGCCTTTTTTTTTTTTAATGTTTGTTTATTTTTGAGAGTGAGAGAGTATGAGCAGGGGAGAGGCAGAGAGAGAGAGAAGGTGACACAGAATCCAAGGCAGGCTTCAGGCTGTGAGCTGTCAGCACAGAGCCCAACGTGGGGTTTGAACTCATGAACCATGAGATCACGACCTGAGCCAAAGTCGGATGCTCAACCGACTGAGCCACCCAGGTGCCCTCAAAGTAGGCATCTAATGAAGCTTGCATATAGACTTGGAAGAAGTGAGAATAAAAAAAAACCTGCCTTATTATTTATGACTAATACCTTATGCCTCCCAAATTTGTTTAGGCCTTGTTGGTATCTCGAAACCTGGGTTTTTATTTTGCTTGAAACCTTGGACATATTCTCTCTGTGCGCTGATGGTTTAAGAACCTGGATCAGGGTTCTCAATGTAGGCAATACTACACAGGAGGCCAGTTTGTCAAATTTGGAGTTGTTGTTATTGTTGCCATTGTTTTGTCTCAGTATTTGGTGGAATGTGATTTTAGAAAACTATCACAGGTTAAGGGACCGAGTCACGTTCATTATACTAAATCCATTAGCTCTGGTTACACATGCCGTGTGTTTGTCTGCATATGTGTGTAGGTAAACAAGTCCAGAGTGTTATTGGAAAGTCTCGTTTATAACATTTAAACTCAGACATGGAACAGGAGGCTCTGGGAAATCTGGTGACTGTTCTCGTCCCTTGTTCATGAGTTAGGCTGTTTCAATCAGACATGCAGCTCACTGCTGAGAGATGCTGTGGAGACTGTCCACACCTCAGCCACTGGGTATTCTCTGGCATCATTCAGAGAGAAACTGGCCACTTCACTTATATTAAGAACGTTTGCCTATGAAACGGTGTGAAATAAAGGAATTTCCAATTTAAGTCCATATCTTGAGTTTTTAAATAAGAAGAAAAAAGTGTGTGGTCTAACAGCTATGTTATGCCATTTTTGTCATTTTAGATGATTTCTTATCATTGTGGTTTAGAAGATAAACTGAGAATATTCAAAATGTAAGTTGCCATTTGAATACCTGAATTTCTTAATGAATTAAAAATTTTATAGACAGGTCTTATTTCTTCCACTTCAACTCTACTAGGATTTTGTGTACTTTTGAAACTAGAGAAAAATTATTTTTAATTAAAAAATTTTCTGCGTGTCAGTTGGGAAAGAATAGTCAATTTTTGTATTTCTCCCCGCATGAAATTCATGTGTATTTTATCGTTTACTGTTGGCCTTTTTACATCTCTAAGACAGCTTCTTGTAGGTCTTAATTACTCTTTTCGGACATTTCCATTGTACATTTTTCTAGGCAGCTCTGGGACTGTTTTGTGTGTGTGTGTGTGTGTGTGTGTGGGGGTGGTGTGCGTGTCCACAGCACTAAAGATGACTCTAGGGAAGGCCTAGCACTTTTTATACATGCTGTATATAGGACACAGGTTTTCTTCAGTTGTTTAATGAATGTTAACCACTAGATGGTACTAGACGGCTGGCGGGGGGATGTTAAATAATTGCCTCTACCAGATGCTTGTATTATGCTGAAATTTGAAACTGTTGACCTTAAGAAATATTTGCTTTCAAATTTTATTGAATGTTGAAAGATTATTTTATTTTTCATCATGATACATGTACTCTTTAAATCCTTACCTCCTATGTCCCTCATCCCCCCAACCACCTCCCCTCTGGTAACAATTGGTTTGTTCTCTGTAGTTAAGAGCCTGTTTCTTGGCTTGGCTCTCTCTTTTTTCCTTTTGCTCATGTGTTTTGTTTCTTAAATTCTGCATATGAGTGAGATAGATATTTGTCTTTCTCTGACTCACTTATTTCACTTAGCATTATAATCTCTAGTAGCTTGCCCTTATTGTTGCAAATGGTAAGATTTCATTGTTTTTATGGTTAATATTCCATTGTGTATATATACCACATCTTCTTTATTCATCTCTTGCTGGACACTTGAGCTGTTCCCATAATTTGGCTATTGTAAATAATGCTGCAATAGACACAGGGGTGCATGTATCCCTTTGAATTAGTGTTTTTATATTTTTGGTGTAAACACCCAGTAGTGCAATTCCTGGATCATAAAGTAGTTCTATTTTTAATTTTTAAAGGAAGCTCCATACTGATGCCCACAGTGGCTGCACCAGTTTGCCTTCCCACCAACAGTGCAAGAGGGTTCCTTTCTTTCCACATCCTCACAAACACCTGTTATTTCTTGTGTTTTTGATTTTAGCCATTCTGACAGGTGTGAGGTAATACCTCTTTGTCCTTTTGATTTGCATTTCCCTGATGATGAGAGATGCTGAACATCTTTTCAGTTGAACGATTATTTTAAATATCCTGTTGCACAATTTTTTTCAACATTGTATGTCCCTAATTCCCTAGTAAGTATTTATTAATTTGCTAGCTATTGTCTTAATGGCTTTTAGTCTGAGGGAAACCAGTATTTATAGAATTGAAGTGATCCCCAAACCTTATTTTGTACTTGTTTTCTGATTTTCTTTCTGTAATATATCACTTTTCATTATTTTTTCCTAGTAGATCACATTTCCTTGTGGTGATCATACATTTCTTTCTGTTTAGGCTGTGCTGTCTTTGGCGCATGAGTGTGTGTGCATGTGGAGATACAATTTTGCCTTAGCTATTTAATACAAATTTATAGATTTTCTTTTTTTTTTTTTTTTTAATTTTTTTTTCAACGTTTTTATTTATTTTTGGGACAGAGAGAGACAGAGCATGAACGGGGGAGGGGCAGAGAGAGAGAGGGAGACACAGAATCGGAAACAGGCTCCAGGCTCCGAGCCATCAGCCCAGAGCCTGACGCGGGGCTCGAACTCACGGACCGCGAGATCGTGACCTGGCTGAAGTCGGACGCTTAACCGACTGCGCCACCCAGGCGCCCCTACAAATTTATAGATTTTCATGGTGACTATTACCTTGATTGTTTCGCTGAGAAAATACTGGAATACTATCTGGAAATGAGAATTGAATAGTGTAAATAGTTTAATGAATGTAACAGAGTTAGTAATACACACACCAGAAGATTTCCTACAAGATCAGTTTCTTGAATTTAAGTTTTAGGAATTACAGAAATATTTGTTTTCAGAAAATCTCTGAATATGTTTCTCATCTGCATAAAAGGAGAATTAACTATGTTACTTACTGCAGCCTGAGAGAATCCTGAAATACTGAATATGATCCTGAAACTTTATGTAAGAAATTCTAGATTTCAAATGATTTTCAATTAATTTGTAAAAACAGCCAAATCAGATTCTTGTTTTCTTCAATATTAATGTAATTTTTTTATTAATCTCTGAATCTTGCACAATATTTCATATTATTCCTATTGATGTTTATCTTACTAATGTAGATGATTCATTCTTGGTTGGCCTGGAAAGTAATTTTTGTGTCCACGGTGTGGGTATCTATGTAAAATAGAAACATGATAATACTGATTTTTTTTTGTAACATGACTCTTTAAAATACCTGAATAATGCTTTCTTGCAATTTATTTTCCTAATCCTGTGTGTTAAGATGTCCCATTGATTTACTAAGATCATTTTAGAGAATAAAACCATCATCACTTTAATGTGCCCACTAACTATACAGCAGTCTTATTTTAGAAACATTAAAATGGGATTGAAAATATTTTAAGTCCTCTTAGAATTGAGGTCTGAATTAGAGGATTAAATAAACTCTGGGGTAGAGAGGTGTTTGTTAATTCCAGGATGCTAAATGGAACCATTCGATGCTATTAAAGATGGTAGGTTTTTAGTATTTTGGAGGATTCTGTGGTGACCGTGGATTTAACAGCCTACACAATTACAGTGAACGGGGTAATACCATTTTGAGGTTTTTGACTGTGAGTCGTCATATAGTGGAGAGAAATGGGACATGGGGAGGACAAGACACATTATTCTGAGAAAATTTTCACAACCATAGTGTTGCTCCTTTTTGTATAGCACAACTGTAACTCAACCTAGACATTATGGGGAGAATGGAGGAATAAATTAGCCTTTCAAAGTGCCTTTTCACATCAGCTGATCTAAACATAGTTATCTTAACCTGGCTAGTGGTACACAGTGCGGGGAGGGGTGGCTATGTGAATGACCTAATGAGGGGTTATTAATTCATGTGCTGGAGTGCCCCTGGAATTTATGGAATTGGAATCTGGATGGACAGATGGACATTTCAGTAGAGGTCCTCAGATAATTTTTTAATCACTTTGCTACCAATCCCTCTGCCAAATCTGACTCACCTACTAGGAACTTAGCAGTCCCTGAATTCTGTTTGTGATGGTAGTCACTGTCAGTCTGTGTTATTCTTGTGCCCTTATTTCCACTCACTTTAGCTTTTAGAATTGTGTAGATGGTCTACAAGAGTCTAATAAAGCATCACACTTTATTATGCATGTGTGTGCTTTGTCTCTGGTGACCATAGTGTCCTCTCTTTGTCAGCAAATCGACAAACGTGCCTTCAGTTCTCCTGTTTTAATGCTTGCCCCACTCCTCACACAGTGTGAGCAACAAATCAGGCACTTGCTATGCTCAAGCAGCTGAAGGCTTTGAAATCAATGAAGGTTCAAGTGTTTTTCTTGAAGAAGAAAATCTTGTAAGATTTAAAAGATTACCCCTGTCCTTTTTTGACTTAATTTATTGAACTCTATCCTTCAACTTAAGGTGATATTTTTAAACTAATGATAACACTATTAAAGGTAGGATATAGCTAAAAGGAAAGAGTGATTTGCTAAAAGTTTTTCTAAAATAAAGACTACTAAATGGTTTTTGTTTACAAGCCACATATACTTGATTATTAACCAAGCTTCCATATTCTCTTTTTTTAACCCAGGAGGATTTAGCAGCATAGCAATATAATAATGGCAAATGTCGTGTTTTATCCAAGATCCACTTGTCTTCATAGCTAGTTTTTCTTTTTTGAAATAGCCTAAGTTTAAAATCAGTCAGTTGGATTCAGCCTTTCAAATACATTGCTTAAGAAATATAGTTAAATCCCTCTCCTCCTCCTCCACACTATAAAGTTATTTCTGATGTGCACGGACATTGATGAATACATTGAAGGGCGGATTGCCCGAGGTCCTACATATTCATAAATGGAAGGTCAGAGGGCCTAGCAATTAATACGTACCTAATTATATCAGACAAAAATGATCCCAAATCTTAAACTCTACAGCTATATAGAGTTATTTCCTCTCTGTGTTCTTTTATCTCAGAAGTGGCTTCCCAGCAGCAGTATTAGCTGGCAGTGCCCTGGCTTTGCCATGGCATTCTCTGCCTCTGCAGTCTGTTCCTGAAACCCCGAGTCATGAACCTGCCACTCAACTGCACACCGCCTCTCGCTTAGCTCACTTTTTGGCATGCCTTAATGTTTTTCTTAGTTTCAAATGATACCCAAGTTTCATATCATTTTAATTCTCTTTTGTCCGTATTTTGATAGACTGAAGCAAGGATAATCAAAAGAAACATTTATTTACACTCTGTACACTTTGCAAACAAGAGTAGGCCTCCTGACCCCTTAACTCCTACACATCTGTGTAATCATAATATATGCGGACTTCTGATCTTCTGACACTTTGCAGTGACCTGATGCTTTCGCTTCTGGTTCTGATGTTGGATTTTTTGAATAGCCTTCTTGAAAATGACCTACACATGAAAAAGTAAATGATTGGATCTAGGCACACATTGCACGCAGATAGGAAAAGTGTCATTTCTTTGCAGTAATACAGAATTTTGTGTGCAGATTCATCTAAAAGTCTGTCTAAGTGACTGAAAGTAAAAGGAATTCTGCACAAGTGATAGGGTAGAAAGCAGGTGAAGAACACTGCCACAACCACCCTTATGCTCTGGTTATGTTTCCGCTTTCGGCTTGACTGGCTTATGAATTGCTTGCTGGATTTATGGATGTACCTGGATATGGCTATGTAACATCCGATTAGAATCACCAGCACAGCCACAAATAAGCAGCTGTTGACATAAATGACTGCTTCATGCCATTTGACTCCCAAGGGACTTTTAAGTTTCATGCAGTCATGAACATTTTCCTTGGTTAGTTGGCCATTTGTTAGAATGATGTTTGGCAAGGACAGAACAGCCATGATAACCCAAACACAAATAGATAAAACCTTAGTAAAGGTTATGCTATACATTCGAGAGTCCCCAAATGGCTTCACCACCTTCAGATAGCGATCAATGCTTATCAGCCCAAGAAATACGATGGAAGTATACATGTTCGCATAAAATAAAACTGAAGTGTATCTGCAGAGGATAAACTTAAAGTACCAAGGTCCAAATCCTGCATCATGCACTATTCGAAATGGAAATGTCAGTGTCATTATGAGGTCAGCAACCACTATGTTTTTTAGATAAAATATGAAGCTGGTTTTATTCCTAATGTGGAAGAAGATCCACACTGCTAGACCATTCAGCAAGATGCTTGCCACAAATATAATGAGGTAAAGCACAGGCAAGACAATAGTGTCAAATTCGTTGTTAACTGTGATGTTCCTTCCGGGTCCATCGCTCGTGTTACTTGGTGCTTGACTCCCTTGGCTGTTCAGCTCATTATCTGTCAGAGAAGAGGGGAGACATCACGTCAGAGCTTAACATGTGTGCCCCACAGACTACTAGTCTCCTTGATAGGCTACTGCTATTTGCTATTTTAGGCAAATTAAAATATGCCTATGGCATTTTAAATAGTTACTTTAGTGCATTTTTAATGTTTTGAGTGGCCAGGGCATTAGTGGCCTCTCCCTCAAGTCCTCCCCACCCTCCCCCTGAACACATGCACACCCAGGTCCCTTGGGTAAAATGTTGTATTTCTGGTTCTTTATGCCAGTCTTTTGAAAATAAGGAAAAATCCACCAATGGCAGTTATTCTGATTTTTAATTTAGTGTTTGAAATCATTACAAACAGAATCAATAAAATCTGTTGGCAGAAAATTGGAATTTCCTCTAATGAAAATAAAATGGCTAACACTAGTTATTCTTTTAGGTTAGCCTTTGGCACACACTTTGAAATAACTTTTTAAAATCTCTCCCGGTGTTCAGTTGTTGAATCATCAGTAATTGAGAAACAGTAAAACTAGTGGGTGATTTCTGAAGTTTTTGCCCTTGACTTTCTTACAGAATGTAAGAGCCTTTAGGGACCATTATTTGGAATAGAAACAAAAAGAAATTGTTGTTAATATAGAAGTTTCTTATCATGGAGAGCAACTTGTTAAAAATAGTTCTAGGCTGATACCTATTTTTATTTACAAGGCTACGCTATACCTGTTGCACTTACATAACATTTTTAAACCTTTTACATTTTTGGAATTTTTAGTTCATGTTGTTAGAGGCCTATGCCGTACCACTCTATCGCATAATCAGTACCATGACGTATGAGAATCTTATTTACATGGCAGCCATGGAAATGGGCCTCTCGTGTCTCCTACTGTGAGGGGAGTGAAACCCATGGGTAGCCCTCACTCAGGGCTCTGAATCCACTCCTGTTTTCTTGCTGATGGACACTTCCCACAGGCTGCTCGAAGCCAGTAACTCCCCACAGGAAGGCTGCTAAGACAAGACTTTTCCTGGGACAGAAGAGTTCCTCTGACAAATGACTTTGGCTGAAAGCCTCATCATTCTGGTCAGAATTTTGGTCAAACTGCATTCAAGTTTGAATCTTCCCACTCATCCTCCTTGCTCCCCTGTCCTGCACAGTGGTCAGACCTGCATTTCAGTCTGTAATCCCTTGCAAGCATTTCCCCCAGTAAATCCCTTGGCCATCCATTATGTTTTGTCATCTGCCTTGTTTTCTGTCTTTTAAACCTGGACTAACACAATTTTCAAATGACCTTTTCAGATGTAAGTTCACAGGGAAGGTCATTACTGAGTTTTTACTTCTTTTATTTTTTTATTTTTTATTTATTTTTTTTTATAATTTTTTTTTTTTACATTTATTTATTTTTGAGACCGAGACAGAGCATGAATGGGGGAGGGTCAGAGAGAGGGAGACACAGAATCTGAAACAGGCTCCAGGCTCTGAGCTGTCAGCACAGAGCCTGACGTGGGGCTCGAACTCACGGACCGCGAGATCATGACCTGAGTTGAAGTCGGCCGCTTAACCGACTGAGCCACCCAGGCGCCCCTTTACTTCTTATTAATAGTGTTTATTATAATTACAGTTATGTTTTGGAATGATTTTGTTTTAGAGGTAATAGCATTAATTTTGGCCTCATTTCCCTACATGACAGGCAGTGTAGTATGTACTTTAGTTCCCTTCTTTGAAGAAATATAACAGGGAAGATAGTTTTGATGATTATAATCCAAAAACAGGTTCTTAAATTGCTGCCTGGAATTTAAGTGTGGGCTCTTCCTGAGTAACCTTGTCCTCTTTCTAATTCTTTCCCTTTTATTCTTTGCTACAAGTGTTTTTAAAAACTGGTTTTCCAGGCTGAAATACCCTCACACAGGCTAGTAATTTATAGCTGGACTAGCCTGTTACAATGAGACCCACAGTATTATTAGGCTTTATAAGTTTAAAATGCCTGATTCAGCTGCCATCTATATTAACTGCTGCCAGTTTCAAATATTGTCTTGAACAGTATCTTTCAAGCCTATTTTGACTTAACGAAGTGTTGCAATCTTGGCTGTTTCTGCACCACAAGATCCCCATCAGCATCAATGTTATTAGAAGCTTTCTAAGATGTGCAATTTTACCTGGGTTAAGATAGTGCTTGAATTAATTTCTGCAATTAAACTATTAGCAGTCACTTTCATCTAACCCAGAATAGAACCCTGTGGGAAATGGAGAGAGGGCAAGTAAGTTTTAATCAAGGTAAGTGGTCCAGGCAAGGGACACAGACTGAAAGTGGTCAGCCGATGGCTCTGGCTTACAACAATTATGAATGGTTTTCAAAACCATTGTAAGTGCAAATAGAATGGTTCACAAACTGTAGCCATACTTGGCATGGATATTTCAGCCCTTAGTGTTGACTCACTGAATCTATTGTGCATATACACTGTGGACTGGGAAGACCCATACATCCCAGTGTTGGTTTGGGATTGTGTGTCTGCTCAGTATATCGTTATATTTTAAAGTTTTAATTGTATGGACAAGCACTCTTATGAAATGATTTACTGATCAATTATGGTTATTGTTAAAGATGGAGTCTTAAATCAGAATGTCAAAAATAGTACTTAACAAACACTGTGTCTCATAAATGACAGATACCAAGTGCGAGTGGCATTATTCCACAGTGGTTATGGTGGTTTTGTCAGTCTGGTGTTGAGCTTGTTGATTATGTCACCTCATAGTATTTACTTCCTTAGTTTATGTATAAGATTAACATTTTGGAATAATTTAATTCAGTAGGCTAGGCCTAGGCTTGGCTATTTCTTCATTTACAAATTCCACACTTATAATGCAGCTTAAACAGTAAGTTGTTAAACTTGTTATGAATTATTTTATGAAATAATATGGTAGTAGAAAGAAAAAATAATGGTTCTTTAGCAGGAAGAACCATCTGTGAGTTGCTCTGGAAGGCTCAAAACTTGATATAGAGTTTTGTCTGATTTTTTTTTTTTTTTAATTTTTTTTTTTTCAACGTTTTTTATTTTTGGGACAGAGAGAGACAGAGCATGAACGGGGGAGGAGCAGAGAGAGAGGGAGACACAGAATCGGAAACAGGCTCCAGGCTCCGAGCCATCAGCCCAGAGCCTGACGCGGGGCTCGAACTCACGGACCGCGAGATCGTGACCTGGCTGAAGTCGGACGCTTAACCGACTGCGCCACCCAGGCGCCCCTGATTTTTTTTTTTTTAAAGAATTAAGTTTGTGTTCTTTTTTGCCAGCCACTCCCATTATTTCTTCTCTTATGTATCTTTGCCCCAGATTCTCCCAAAGCTGGTGAGTGTGCTCAAAAGCACTTCTGTGCACAGAGCTCACTCTTCGGAACAATGAACATTAAACGTGTGTGGCTCTCTTCACCCAGTTACTTTTATCATGTTGTTCTTCACCCTCAATAAAAAACTTGGCCAAGGTAGGGAACATTTTTAATGACAGGTAGCTTGGTGATTCAATTAAGAAAATTAGAAGGTGTTTTTACAGTGTAAAGGCTATTTTCTCACACACTCCTTGTTTACTAAGATGTTATTACCTGTATTATTTAGCTCAGAGCTTGATACAGAGTGATAATTGAGGGTGAGGATTCCTTTGTTATTTTCTCTCCTGCTCTTCCTTCTCCAACTCCTTTTAAATTGGATTAACAAAGACACTGACATAAGAACCCTATTCCATAGTAAATTAACATTTTGTGCCAGCCTCTGTGAGAGTGGTATTGTAGTCCATGTGTTGACCATTGGGATGTGGCCGTTTTGGTGTGTGTGTGGGTGGGTGGGTGGGTGGGGGGGGGCATTGTGTGTGTTGGAGAAATGCACGGGGCTTGTGGCCATATATAGCATTCAGCACTTGTGGCTACTGTATTGGGCCAAGCAGAAAAGAGCACGTTTGTCCTTGCGGAAAGTCCCACTTGAAGCTGGTTTAGTTACTTCAACACTTTGTAAAGTGGAATAAACAGTAGCCATTTTGCTGGATCTCCCAAGAGTTAAATTCTCTGCAAACATCATTTCGAGGACAGTCTCTAGTGCTTAGTAGATGTTCGTTTACTGCATAACTTAAGTCATTAATTACAATTTGTCTCATTAATAGTGGTCACATGATGAATGATAGAGCGGTGAAGAATCTTGGTCCTTTTGCTTTTGGTATAGCTGCGTTATTGCTCATTGGGGTGTGTCACTCTTTGGCACAGAATGTGAAAGTATCAACAATATGTGACTGCTCTACCTGCCTGGTAGGAATGAAACACAGAAGTCATACAAATTATAGGGTGTCACTACCATGGCACAACTGCCCTTGTGCGGTCAACTTTCCTTGTATGGTCATTGTCCAAATAGTTGCATTTTCTTTTTTTTTTTTTAATTTTTTTTTTAACATTTATTTATTTTTGAGACAGAGAGAGAGCATGAACAGGGGGAGGGTCAGAGAGAGAGGGAGACACAGAATCTGAAACAGGCTCCAGGCTCTGAGCTGTCAGCACCGAGCCCGATGCGGGGCTTGAACTCACAGACCGCGAGATCATGAACTGAGCTGAAGTCGGATGCTTAACCGACTGAGCCACCCAGGCGCCCCAATAGTTGCATTTTCTAAATAGGAGAGTAGGCACTTGTTGTCTTTGACCTCCTGGGAAGCATTGGTGAACCTTAAACTATTACATCTGGAAAGTAACAGATACTTTAGTTTGGGTATAAAAATCTTCCCCAAATCATAACGTAATCTTTCTTGTCCTTTTTGAGATGGTCTGTGATTCTGTCCTGCCTGTTCACTGTTTTATATTTAATGAAAGGCCAGGCTAAATGTGGATTTATTCTGTTAATTGGTACAGTAGCCAATAAAATTCCCAAAGTGTCACACAGTATAAATAACAGTTATTTATGAAAGAAGATTTTCTATGGGTTTTTTTCTACAGCTTACCTGGTAATTTTGCAAGTGTCAAGTTGAGCCCCATTCTTCAGTTGTGATGGACTGTAAGCAAAAATACGTGTCAGGAAACACTCGGGGATGACTGAGGGGAGGGTTCGGCATAGGCTATCCCTGGTTTGAGTCCTGGGTGGGGGGGAAAGGGTTTGGGAAAAGTTAGGAAGGAATTTGAACACAGGAATTCTACCTTTTCTTTAAAAATACATGTATATACCTTCACAATTCAGAAAAGGCATACTCTTTGGATATGAACAACTGTGCCAAATGAGAGTTGCCTGCTTTGTGTTCTCTTTCAGCCTGCCATGGAGCAAGGACCATTTCTGTGTATGTGGTCTATCTGAATGCCACTCTGTGGCCCTGGGAAAGCTACTAATGTCTCTGTGACTCAGTGTCTTCATCTCTGAAATTAGAATGATAATAATCATACTCCAAGATTGTAATAAGGACTACTTGAAATAGTTCATATAAGACATTTATCAGAACCTGGGTATAGGAATGCACTCAGAACGTGTTAGCTTATGTGGTCCTCTCCCTGCTTCTACCAAATCCCCCGCACCTAACCTGAGCATATAATAAATGCATCTATGACAAGACTTACATGCAGTTGGAGATTATTAAAAAATTTTATAAAGATCTAGTGCTGATGTATGTAAGAGTGTTTTAGAAGCTCACATGTTTTCTTCTTCTTCTTTTTCTTCTTCTTTTTTAAAATCTTTCTTTAATTTGAGAGAGAGCATGTTTGGAAGAGGAGCAGAGAGAGGAGGAGAGAGAGAATCCCAAGCAGGCTCTGCACTGTTAGCAGAGAGCCCTATGTGGGGCTCGAACTCATGAACCATGAGATCATGACCTGACCTGAAATCAAGAGTCAGGTGCTTAACTGACTGAACCACCCAGGCACCCCTAAGCTCACATGCTTTCAAGTATCTATCCTATTCTTATCATCTCTGGGGTTCTAGTTCTGGGTTTACAGTAACCAGCTGTGAGACCTCTAGTAAGTCACCTGACCTTTCTGGAATTGCCCTGAAGGCCCTATAAAATCCCTTTTGGGACTGTAATTTGTGTGAGCTTCTATGTTTTCCTCAAACATAGAATTCCATTAAAAATTTAACATCATTGGAACGTTTGCCTCATAAGTCCCTGTATTTCTCTTTGACAATTCCATTCAATCTGAAAGTTTTGATTAGGAGTGAAGAATTAAATTGGGTTTCAGTGACGGGCGTGCGATTATGACTTAATACCTTAACTTTTCAGACCTTCAGATTCCATACATTTTTATAAAGATTAACTGAGATCGGGGTGCTTGGGTGGCTCAGTTGGTTAAGCGTCCAACTGTGGCTTGGGTCATGATCTATCTCACGGTTTGTGAGTTCGAGCCCCGCGTCAGGCTCTGGGCTAACAACTCAGAGCCTAGAGCGTGCTTCGGATTTTGTGTCTCCCCCTCTCTCTATCTCTCCCATCCTCATGCTCTGTCTCTTGTCTCTCAATAATAAATAAACATTAAAATTAAAAAAAAAAAAAGATTAGCTGAGATCATATGTGCATGTAACATTAAATGCTAGAAAATGTTTCCCCCGGTTCTCCTTCAAGTAGCCCTGTGTTTTTTGGCTTCTCTGAAGTATTGATAAAAGCAAAAATTCTGGAAACTGATTTTGAAAAGTGTGCTGGTCAAGTCCAATGTGTTTATGTTTTAAATGGTTTGCTACAGGGGAAGTCACACTGTTGCTCATGAAACCATGTGAGACTTTCTCTTTACTGATGTTGTTGATAGACTGTGCAGCTGCAGAGATCCCAAGTAACCTCATCCCCTTAAAAGTGCAAAGCAGGGGTGCCTGGGTAGCTCAGTCGGTTGAGCATCCGACTTCAGCTCAGGTCACGATCTCACGGTCCGTGAGTTCGAGCCCCGCGTCGGGCTCTGGGCTGATGGCTCAGAGCCTGGAGCCTGCTTCCCATTCTGTGTCTCCCTCTCTCTCTGCCCCTCCCCCATTCATGCTCTGTCTCTCTCTGTCTCAAAAATAAATAAACGTTAAAAAAAAAAATTAAAAAAAAAAAAGTGCAAAGCAGATTTCTGGCTGGTGTAAGCACTTACAGTTGCTGAGTCAGCAGGAAAAGAGCACTTTGCAGGCAGAAGCGTATTGGAGAGTTTGGCAGCAAATGTTTCTTTATCTGTTACTTTGCCCTTTTCTGTTCCCTAGTATCTCGTGAACTCTGGGGGCTAGATTTGGTAGTAGATGGAAAAAACATTTCCCATATTGTTAGTGAACGCTCTCTCCACTAGAATCCTCTCTTTGTGAATTTAGACACCCTATCCATGTCTCGTGTCAAATCACTACATGGTGGGCACCAAAAAGGTTTTTTTTTTTTTTTTTTTGTTAACAGAGCATGGACAATGACTTGGGCTCTTAAGAGTCTTTCCTATTTTGGTGTCAGTGTTGCAGGATTTTAAAGTAAGGCAAGGATGTGAAACTCCACTTTGTTTTTAATTATTAAAAATTACTCAAAAGAATGATTGAAGCAGTTTTCTGAACTTCATAACGATAACCCTTGGATTCAGTAAGCCTTTTTTTTCTTTTTTTTTTCTTTTTTTGAATCAAGCTTCTGATGGAAACATTTCATGGAGTTTACCTGACAAACACCTCTTCATTTGTACATTTCTCTGTTCCCAAGTTACATGGTTTTCTTTCTCTTGGCTTCAAATATACTTTACTGAGTAACAAGAATTCCAATATGGCTTACCCATACTAGAAGAGGAGCTAATATGGGTGAGCCACACGCAACAGCGGGAGAGAAAGCAGAAAGCCATTAAGACGGACCCAGAAAAGAGACTTGGGGAAAGTATTTATATATCACATTTCTGATAAAGAATTTGTATTCAGAGTGTGCAAAGAACGTTTACAACTTCTTAATAAGAAAACCAGCGAGAAAATAAATTATCTAAAGATTTGTGTAGACGTTTTCACCAAGAGCACACGAAAAGGTGTTCAACATCATTAGTCATTGGGGATATTTAAATAAAAACCTACAATGAGATGTTATTTCCTATCTGCCAGAGTGGCTGTAAATAAAAATGAGAAAATGAAGTGTTGCTAAGGACGTGGAAAAACAGAAACACTTCGGCATTGCTAGTGGGAAGTTAAAATGATGTGGCCACTTTGAAAACAGTCTGATAGTTTCTTATAAAGGTAAAACTAATTTATCATTCAGCCCAACAATTCCATGCATATATATCTACCCAAGAGAAATGAAAACGTGCCTATGCAGACTCCTGTGGAAATATTTTGGTAGCATTGTTTCTAGTAGCTAAAAGTCAAATCAACCTAAATATCAATTGATGAATGATGGATAAACAAAATGTGGTATAGTCCTGCAGTGCAATATTACTTCACAACCAAAAGGAATGAAATGCAGCTATAATATTGACAAGCCTCAAAAACATTTTGCCAGGTAGAGAAGCTACATGTGAAAGACTACATAACATTTGGATGAAATGTCCAGAAAAAACAAATCTATAGAAGTGTAAAGATTAGTGTTTGCCTCAACGCTGGGGGTGGGAGTTGAGAATAACTGTGAGGACATGAGGGGTTTTGTTGGGGGGAGGGGTGATAAAACTGGATTGTGGTGATGGTTTGCAAAACTCTAAATTTACTAAAAAGTATTGAATCATATGCTCAAAATTGATACAAATTATGACATATAAATATCGTCTCAAGTTAAAAAGGACAAAAGAGCACATAGAAAGGAAAAGTCCTACAAATAGGCTAGCAACTGACCAACACTACAGATGAGTTTCAAGACCAAGAGAAACACATAACAGGTACATTCCCTATCTTCTGTTAAAGCAGGTGGTGAAATGCAAAGTACATTTAGCAAGAGTTGCATCTCTTGAAGTGTGTGAGGGGGGGCTGCTTAGCAATATATATATATGATTCATTCATGAATTTCCTCTTTTGGAATTGGGTCCCAGGGGCATCTGGATAGCTCAGTCAGTTAGGTGTCCAACTCTTGGTATCAGATCAGGCTCTGTGCTGTCAATGAGGAGCTTGCCTGGGATTGATAGTCTCTCTCTCTCTCTCTCTCTCTGTTTCTCTCTCTCTGTTTCTCTCTCTCTCTCTCTCTCTCTCTCTCTCTCTCTCTGTTTCTCTCTCTCTCTCTCTCTCTCTCTGTTTCTCTCCCTCTCCCTTCCCACCTGTTGTCTCTCTCTTTCTCTGTCTCCCTCTCCTGTGGTCTCTCTCTCTCTCTCTAAAAATGAATAAACAAACTTAAAAAGTACTATAAAAAATAAAATCTTTAGAATTGGATCCCAAATCCAGAGACCTTGGATATGGGTGATGATTTAGACTTCTGGGGAATCCATGCTTCCATTCTCTTAATTATTATTGAAATTATATAGAAGAGTTGGGTTTTAATTAGTTTCTGATAAGATACTTGTGTTTTCTGGAATCTAATTTGTTTTTCAGTTATGGGAAATGAGATACTTTATTCTCCTGTACTGGCCTCTGAGAGTCTCTTCTCTCCTCCATCTCCTTTATTACCATCTCTAAATAACGTGCTTTCCCGAATTTAGGCCATGGCTCCTCATTCTTTTATTTCCTTTTCTTCAGGAGTGCTCATGTCTACTCGGATGCTCAGCTATAACCTCTCTTCCCTGATCCCTCTTTTCCTTTCCCTAAACTTCAGTCCTTCGTGCACAATGAAATGTGCTATATGTGGATGTTCCTCATAGTCGACAACTCTGAACTTGAACTGTTTTCCCTTTCCTCCATGGAAACCACTTTTCCTTTTATCCCTATTTCTGAATATTTGCTTCATCTCTTGGTCAAAGGAGTGCTTTACAGGGTAGTTCTTTTCCTTGCCCCTTACCTGGTCAGCCCCTTACTTGATCTTCCTGTTTGTCTTATTACATCTTTCCTTTGCTGTGAAGGAAAGCTGTTACAACCCCTACCCCCAAAGGCCCCTTCTAGAACAAGGCCCTCATAGTTTCATGTGTGGGTCGCTGTACTGACCTCCTGTCTGGTCTCTGCTTCTTTCCTCTCAAGTTTCTCCTGCTTCTTGTTGGCAGATTTTTTTTTTCTAAATAACCCAAGTAGCCATGCTTTCCTTTTCTCTCTAAACTCGAGTTATTAAATGGTACAGAAATTCTTGCATTAGAGTTCCTAATCAGATAGAAGGCGTTATTTTTGTTGTTTTGAAGATCGTAGAGGGTGGAAGTTAAAAGAAGCTGGATTTTGATAATTAAGAGTTGCCAGTAAGCTTTGGGGATAAATTTCCCATAATGAATCTTTTGAATTATGGGTACAATAATGTTATCTGCTCTATAGCATCATTAAGAGGTTAACTTAGAATATACATTTATAAATAAGTGCTTTATAAATGTTTTTGTTTGTGTTAAATGTTAGTTTTTATTGGTGTTATTTCCAGTAGTCCTTCCCTAAACGCAATTCAAAGATCATTTTAATTTGATTGGAAACTGTCAACCTTAACCAACCGTGGGGCACCTGGGTGGCTCAGTAGGTTAAGTGTCTGAATCTTCATTTTGGCTCACATCATGATCTTGTGACTCCTGAGTTTGAGCCCCGCATTGGGCTCTGTGCTGACAGTGCACAGAACCTGCTTAGGATTCTCTCTTCCTTCTCTCTGCAGGCCCCCCACCCCCCAACTCATGCATTGTGCACTCTCTCTCTCTCAAAAATAATTAACATAAAAAACAAACACCCATTGCCCTGACTCCTAGCCAAGCACGGTGGCAGTGTGGTGGAGTGTGGGGTTTCAACTTCTGTTACCTTCCAACTTTCTGCCCCTCCATTTCCTCATGAAAAACACGAATATGAGGATATGTCCACAGAGGGATGACCGCCAGGTTAAAATGAGAATATTTATGACCACCTGGCACCATTGCACAGGGTAGGAGCCGTCTTGCTGGTTCCTGTTGTGTAGCATAGGGACACAACAGAATTTATCTGGTGATTGATAGGTTGGACACAAAGTGAACCATGTTCTTGTCACCTTGTTGATGGTGATAGTGTTATGTGGTTTGTGGTCCCAGCCCTTTGACTGATCTCTTTGCTCAGCGAGCTTGCCCTTTAAGTTGTGTCTGAGCCTCATCTGACTGCTGTGTGCACATAAACTGCAGGGCTGCTGTGCGTCCTTGGCATGTCCCGGCGCCTGCAGGGTGTTGCAATGAGGGCTGCTTCAGTGGTAGTAATGGCTTGGTTCCAGGACCTTGTTCACGGGCGGGAATCCTGTTGTGCCACCTCCTGCTCCCCCAGCTGAGAGCTGATGAAACCACTCAAGAATGTGATGTCTGATGTAGGCCCAAGCTTCACAGCCATTCCTGAGGTTAGATGGTATCGATGCTTAGAGGCCTGGTTTTTGTTGTTGTTGTTGTTGTGTTTCTTTTTTTTTCTTTTTTTAACCATCCATTGATATCCTCCTTTGACTGAGGAGGTGGTGGAATGAGGGTGGTGGAAAAGGACTACTGTGTTCTCAGTGTCTCCTTTATTTTAGACCTTGGACCAGTTGCTTGATGTCTCGTACAATCCTCAGAGCAGTCCCATGACCTAGGTGCTTCGTTCCCTTTCCTCCCCCCAGGTGGGATGATCCGAGGCTCAGACTCATTAATTAACCTGCCCTGACTCACATGGCGAGTAATGGGTAGAGTCAGGATTCATCCCAGATCTGATAGAAGCTGAAGCTGGAGTTCTATTATACTGGCCCAGAATAAAAATGAAGAACGATTCTGGAGCCTCATTTTGGAGGACAGGAAATAGAGGGGGGGGGGGGGCGGCACAGGGCAGAGGGGGCATTTGTTTTCTCCCGTCCAGCTGGTGAAGGAACTGCTAATCTTCTAAACTGGAGATCTAGTTTTGTTTGGCCTGAACAATGTTGAAAACACCAGGAAATTGCATATAAGAACTCAGATCTGGATCCTACTTTCAAGAATGAGATATGCAAACACTGAGCACAAGTAATCCAGCAGCATCAGCTGCCTCTTCCCGATGGGCAGTGTGCACGCCAGTTTGCCAGCTCCCAGCATTTTCTGTTGGCATCCTGGGTGTCCTCACTTGGGAGTGTTAACTGTCTGATCCTATAGATATTTGATTTTATAACCTTTGGTTTGTCATTTAATCTTACGTGACTACATTTGATTGATATGGATCAAGAAGTGTTCTATTTAGGTTTATAAATGTATTTTTCTTCTTCCTCTGCTCCTTGTCTATGGACTCCTAATTTTTCTTGCTTTGAGGACCATTGCAGAGTATTCTTTCCAAATGATTTTCCTGGTACCTCTTAGCGATTCAGAAAAATAGTGTCAGGAGATCTTACTTAGTTCACACTTGAGAATTATTAATGGTCACAATTGAGCTTTTCTCTGTGTTCAGCCCTGTGCTGAGGTCTTTAAGCAAAAACCCTGCTGGGTATTGTTAAACTGTTTTTCTTGGAGGGAGAACTGAGATTCTGGGTCCCAAGGAAGGAAAGGTTATAAATGGTGGTGTAGAGGCTTGAACCCAGGCGTGTTAGATGTCTAACTCTCTCCTGTTTCCCTGAAAGGGTAATGGGGGGACCAGGGGAAGGATTAGCATCCAGGACTGGTGAACTGCTACCTTAGGCACATAGCCTTGTAGTTAGAATTCACTGTGTTAGACCTCAGCCTGGTTGGTGAGCCCCTTGTGCCCAGCTTGGGGGAACCCCTGCCTCAGCAGAAAGAGCCAGCAGGTGTGCCTGCTGGGACCCAGCAATGTCCTCTCTGGCTGCACAGGGTCTCATTACTGTCCTTCGGATCAAGATAGGAAAAATGAATGCCAGTGAATGCCAGTGAAATGAATGCTCCCTGAATACGGTTATTCATCACTTGTTGGAGTGATTATTTGGTGGCAGTGGTTCTCTCTTACTTGTCTTCCACTTTCCTGTTTGAATTTTAGAGGCTCACATCCAGAACTGTTAGAATTTCAGATCTGAGGGTTTTGTTTTGTTCTGTTTTGTCTTTTTAGCAGCGGGTTGGTCATTTTCTCACAGAAAAGCCATAATAAATTAGTAACTCATATGGGAATACCGTTGTGGTATCCTTACATTTCAATGGTAAAGATGTAACATTCACAAAAAACATCTAATGTGAGGTTTCTGGTGAAAGATAATAGTCTCTTATTTTGGAACTGTCTGTAACCCAAGAATACCTTAAATTTAAGCTGGAAGGAGGGTGGGAGGGAGGGTTTTCCAATGCTGGTAACAACAGCTTTGCTGGAGGCCTTGGGAAAGAAACAGGTTACCTCACTGGATACAGTTTACTTTTTTTTTTTTTTTTGTATTGAAATTAGGTCACTGTAGTCATAGGTCGCTTTGTTAATGCATGCTTCGAATCACATCCGAAAGGTGTTGGAGTGCCAAGCACAGTCCATCAGGTTGTTCAGGTACTACTCTGAAGTTCTCTTTTCAGACTTGCACTTGACATCTATAGCCTACAATTGTGTGTCTTTTGGTTCACATTGAGATTTAGCAGATTATTTATCAGGTGACTTCTGACCACTTGTTGGTAACTATTTCTTTGAGAGTAGTATAAAGTGGATTGTAAACTCCATGAAGGCAAGGCTTGGGTCTAATGCTTCTTTACAACCTTCCCTAAACCTGGTTATTCCCTTTGTACAGGAGAGGAACCTTACCAGGGAGATTCAACACCTTGCCCAACATCACACACACTGAGAGGCAAAGCCAGGAAAGGAGCTTTAGTTTTTGTGACCCCAGAGCCTCTCTGCTATGCTACTTGACTTGATGAGTGGAACCTCAGAAGTAACCTGGCTAGTGTCTTATACCTCAATTCATAGGCAGGTATTACGTTTTTGACTTTATTTAAGTCTGTGACCCTAGACGAAACATTTTAGCTCTCGAACTTGTGCATTTCTGAAATGGGAAAAATAATAGATGCCTGGACTAGTTCCCAAAGGTGCTGTGAGAAGTTGTGAGATAATATATACAAAGTCAATTTTATGTTGTAAGTACTACAGTATTATAAAGGTGTAACTCATGGCAAATAGTACGTTTTTTTTCTGTTCAGTAATAAAATTTGTTATTAATCATATAGTTAAATTTTAGAGTTGACCGAATTGACATGTATAGTTTTATTTTCTCTTTAGGCAAAGTCTGATTGATATATAGCTCAGTTCTGGATGACTGAAACAGAGGAGGCTGGTCAGAGAGGTTCGGGGCTCTAGTTTCAATAACCAGAGTAATGGTTTTAAATGAACATGTGGAACGAAATATATTTCAGGTAACTTCTGGTTCCTTAAAACAAATATCTCAGAATTTAAGGTCCCAGGTAGAGTGTTCAGTTGCTGGATTCACATCCTGAAGAAGGGAGGAGTACTTTGCACAGGCTCAGGGAGTGGCTGTTCCTGTTCACAAGGGTCATTCCATGGTGGAGGCACTATACTTCAGAGGTAACGTGATTCTTCATGCTGTGATGGTGGGGGTCTTCTCACCATTCCAGGAAGGTCGTCATCACAGTTTTCTAGCTGTGGGTAAAGGGGAGGTGTTCTCAACAGAACACCTACCTGTAGAATGTGTGTCCGCTCAGCTACCTTAAATCTTCAGATCACAGTTTAGTCAATACGTTGTTTAATAGAATAAGACTGATTCCTAAGAGGCAAGTCCTCCTTCAGTTTTATCCCTTACCTTCATTTATAATGAAAACATTCTAATGAGGTCTTTAATACTAGTGGATATTTCACATTTTTATCAGCATCAGACCCTCCCTGTTACTAACTTTGTCCTCTTATAAAAACAAGAAATAAATTTCCCCACTCATATATATGTAATAAAAGGATCTGGTGTCATATATAATTGATTTCATGTATGTGTGTGTGAACACATACCCATATATATGCGCGCGCGCACACCCACACGTATAGTATTTTCTTTAAAGTGATTATTAAAATCAACGTCACTGGCATTAATTACCTGATTTTTAAAACAATGCTTCTCAAACTAGTGGGAATATTTGAATCAAAATAATTTTGGATAGATGTATACAGATGGTAAGTTGCTCAACTAGGAGAAATAAGTAACTGTTTGCATTATTATAATATTTCTCATATGTGTTTTCTCTTTTTCCCCGTCATATTTCCTTGATTAATGTCCTCTACCATTACAGCCCTCTCTTCTAGCTTCCTGTCTTGTACACAATACAGCTGAAGCCCCTCTGTAGGTACCCTCGTGACCTGATCTTGTCTACCTGCCCACTTCGCAGCTGCACCAGACTGCCTGTCTACCTGGCCCTTTTGTTCTGGAAATCCCGCTTCTCCCTTGCCCAGCTATGTAAGGGCAAGCTCCTTACACAGCTTTCAAGTCTCACTCCTCTGCGACCTCTTCTAAAAGCCTTCCGTGTTCCCCCCTATACTGTGTCAGTGCTCCTTAGTCCCTATTGTCTGCCTCGTTGTCCAGAATTCCAACTATTGCATTTTCCTTGTTTGACTGCTTGAGAGTCTCTGAATCCTTCTATCTCCAGAATCCATCAGAGTACCTGAAGATACAGGGTCAGGCTCAAAAAACGTTTGCCTTCATGTTAGGCTCTCTTGGAATGTGGCTGCCCCCTGTGACCTAAACTGATCTTAGCAGAGATCTACCATTGTTTCCTTAATGAGTATCTTATTTTGCCATCTGAAGTAGAAGAGTACAACACAGGAAGGGCTGAGAGAATAGGAACTGGCAGTTGATTTCATGTAAGACATGAACAAAGGCCAGGAGAAGGGTCATCATACACTGGTCCTCTGATGTTTCCGAACACCTCCCTCTGAAGTAGGGGGACTAAAGTGGAGGGTTGCCAATTCAAATAAAGCCCCATAGGTAATATCCCCCCAAAGGAAAGTGAGCCAGGTATCAGAAGAAATCATCAACAGTACTAGTATGCTAGTAAGATCCAGCTAACAGCCAAAGCGTCAGGGTAGATAAACAGCAGGGCTGAGGACTATATGTCCTGGGGGGATGTTGCCCTAGTCTCAGGCTCTGGATTGTTGCCACACAGGTGTATGGGTCAGCTGCTATCAGATTATCTGATTTATAAGAAAAATGGATTTTCTATAAAATTGCATGAATTTTAAGTTACAGATTAATTTTGTTAACACATTGGGTAGGCCCAATAAAGCTTGTCTGTGGGTTACAATTTGTGACATTGGCTGCACCAAACCTTTCCTTAGCGTTTCTGTTCATTCATTCCCTGTGGGACTAGAGCCTTGTTACCTGATGCTTGCTCCAAAGCTCTACCTGAGTTTTACCAATTTCCCCTTCATAATTTCCTTTTGGAAATTGATGAGTTTGTAAGACAAGCTTTGAGACAATGTATAGGATTTCAGACATTAATGGCATTGTATTTAATTTGGGATGACTACTTCAGAAGCTCTGAAGTTTCTTCTTACTGCTAATGATGGTGTATTAGATTGAACCACATGGAAATAATATTTTGTACATGTGAAAATGGCATTTTCATGTGCCTACCTACCAGTTGAGAAATTTTTGATAGGATGTATTATTGCAGCATGAAAGTAGAATGTTTTAGGGGGAAGGGAATATTGGTGTTGAATAAATACAATGGAAATATCCATTAAACAATGACTGTAATATGCAGATGCATTAATACAGTAGTTACCTTTTTGATGGCATCCACTGTTTTTTATTCCTTCATTTTGCTACATATGATATAGGTACTACATTAGACACTTTGACACGTGCAGTACTTCATCTTGTTTAAAGTTTTCATTATCCAGATCATTACAACGCTTGGTGGAAACAACCACAAAATAATTGTGATTATTTATTATATCTTACTGTGGGTAACCACATTGTACCCATGTTATGAAGGATTGTCTTCTTTGTAAATGCATCTAGTAAACAATTAGTTTTGTAGTTTTTCCAATTTTCTCTTTCAACCAATTTATCTACATTGTTTTGAAAAGTGCAATGATGATTTGTTTTCAGTTTTGTTCATAAGCTTTGAGTCTGGTAGGTTGGAAGAGGAGGAGATGTGGCCAGGGAGGCCATCCATCCCAAAAGCAGTGTGGCAGACCCTGTGGTGCCTGTAGCCTAGGGGCAGCTCATGTCCATGTGTCATTTTCTTACCTCTCCTCTGTCAGCTCTCTGCCTGAAGCCATGTAGCTGAGTGCTAACAGCCCAGTATTTTCTCTTAGCCTTTTCCTTTCTTCAACTAGATCATAAGCATCTGTAGTGCAGGAACCTTAGATTATTTTATTTCAGCTGTCCTCTATTATACTGACTTCTGCTTTGGAAGCAACCAGAATCTTGGTTTATTTAGTACTCTCCATGGCCTTGAAAATCAGAGTTTTGCTCTACTGTCTGTCCGCTGGAGAGTTACTCTGGTGGCTGAAGGCCAGTAGTATCTCTGACCTGAGAGCATGTTCAGTCTATTGGCTAACCCCTCCTCTGGTAGTGGAAAAGTCTATGTTTCTATCTTGTTAGGCACAGCAACAGCATTAAGAAGCATAAGGGTTTGGCAAATACTGGCTAATCCTATTGTGCATGTAGGACAGTTGTGAATTATTTAGATACACTTTAATTTATTAAAAAGACATTGGATTCAAGTTGCAGATCTGCCATTTACTTGGGCAGGTTACCTAACCTCGATGCTTCCCTTTTCTCTCCTGGAAAATATTCATCATTGGATTGATTTGAGGATTGAATGAGGTATTACCACAGTATTACCTCATCAGATCCTTAGAGATCTTTTTATTGGAGCTTGGCATATAGTAAGAACTCACTATTTTGATGCTACCTGAGTGTTAGTAAGAACAGTCTTCCCCCACCCCCACGCCATTTTTCAAATAAATTGAGGCTTAGCGAGGTTCCCTCAGCAGACCTGTGAGTACAAGAGCCCAGGTTAATACACGTGGTAAGTGATGGAGCCTGGATTTGAACACAAGTCACTCTGACTGTTGTGCTCATAACTATTCTGTTGTTGCTGCCTCCCCACGAATTGGGGGTTCATGTGCTGATTATTATATGATGTCTCCTTTGGAAAGAGTAGAAAGTAAAGTAGCTCCATCTTGACTGTAATCTATCACGTACCCAAGATAGCCATTTATCTCCTGCAGTCCGGTAGTACAGTAAATAAATCACAAATCTATATAATTTTGCTTATAAACTATGCAAAAAAGGGGGGGAGGTCACTATGGCAAATAGTGCATTTACTCAGAGATTGCAAAGTAGTGACTAAGAGCATGGTTGACGGCAGAAAAACATGGTTCAGGATGAGAGCTCTGCTACTTGTGTATTTTTTAAACTTCAGTTTCCTCAGCTGTAAAATGGTGGTAATAACAGTATTTACAGCTGTCTCCATTTGTTTTTTGAATATGGGTGAAATATGCAGTGCTCTTGGGCATATATTAAGATATCAATGTATTTATGATGGTTGTTTTAGTATTAAGGCTAGAAGGGCAGTTTGTGTCATGACTTTTATCTACTACATTATAAAAAGTCACTTAGGAGTTAGCTTCTGTTTCTAAAATGATAGAAATTATTATTAGAAATTGCCTTATAAGAGAAATTAAGGAGTCACTGATATGAATGGCTTAATGTGATGTCTTATACCATGTGAAACTTAATCAGTACTCTTCTTCAAGCGCCTTTTAGTGTAAATGTTCTCATCTATGGCTAATATGAATGTTAATAAAAGATAAAAATATGCTAATTGGGTGCAAGGTAGAGAACAAACATTCTATTCTGCCCATTTTTGCCACATAGGGAGGAAGAATATTTAAAAGTGTCGCCAGGTCAGAAAGGAGCTTAGACTTAACCATTGGCCTGATGGAGAACATGTGAGTCTTGTTTCTTATTCACTCTGATACTCTCCAAGTGGTTCATCTCATCTACTTTTTAACCACAAGGTCATGGTTGCCTTGGCTCTCCCTCTCTGCTTTTGATGGTCACAGCTATAAGCACTGCAAGTGGCCCTTGTGTTTGTATTACTGCAAAGCTTTCTACCTGAGGAAGCAAGGAGCTAACTGTTCTCATCTCCATCTTGCAGAGGGAGAATCTGGAGCCTAAAGACGTTGGGATTTGATTAACATCATGTAGTTGGCTGGGACAGAAATGGAGAGAGGATCAGTCCTCCTTATCTTGTTGGGCTCCACCCAGTGCCCCCTCCAACATTCCTTTATTAGATCCAAGCCTTGGTTCTTGATAACGAATCCTAGTACCTCGGCATATCACCTGGATTGTGGGAATGTAGAGATGCTGGGGGCCTCTAATGACCATCTAATCTGATTCCCTCATTTTATTGTGAGGGATGGGAGTGAGCTTCCAGGGAAGTAAGAGGCTTGCCCAACTTACTGATAACTTTTGGCACAGTCTGCATCCTAGCCCTGGTCATTTTGCTGTGAGTCCTTGACTTTCTGCCCTGAACCAAACTTCTGTCCCCATGCCCATGGAGAACCTCTGTCCTCAAGACTGTGGGCTGCTCCCAGGTGATTTTCCTTAGATTTCACCTCACTTCTGTTCTCACCAGGACAGGCTTTGAGGGAGTTGTATGAGTTTTCCTGTTTAGAGGCATATAAAGAACCAATGACTGTTCTTGTGTCCTCTATGTTAAATTTCTGTGGAATTTTCTGAGTACAGGCTAAGCATGAAATACTTTTTGTTCTTGAAGGAAGTGAACCCCTAAGATAGCAAGGAAGGGAGAAAAGCAGGCAGACTCCGAAGAGGGCATGAACACTAGTAGCTTGAATAAAAACATCAATTTTCAGTTAGTGTCTATTCACCTACCCCCTTCCTTGAATGCAGAAATCCCTCTCAGCCCGCTGTCTCTGGCTAGGAAATTTCCCCTAAGCCTCTTCATGAAAGTTATGATTTTGTGCCTACATCCTTAAATACAGTATTCAGGAATCTATTCCTCCAGCCCCTCTGCCTTCACCCACGTATATCAAAAGACTTTTCAAGTAGATGTTGCAAATGATAGTCTTAGCAAAGGATTTTGCTGAAGGACTAAGAGAATCTCCTCGATTCCTAATTTCAAGAAGGAAAGACTTTTGTTAACCCCAAGCTGGCAGAGATAATAATGATATAAAATATGAGCAATGTCTGGCTCTACCTGTCCCATATAGTTTTGGTAATAGAGAAGCAAAGTTTTTACTGTGTATTTTGCTAGGAAGTTGGCATCTCTAGTTAGGATTTTGAAAGAAAGCTGTTGTTGAAAATGTTAATACGCCTAACGCGAAAGCAGATTCAATTTGAAATACAATATAAAATTCTCTAGCAGCTAAATGTTGTTAACCACGAAAAGTCCCTCTACTTTAGGCTCACCTATCTTTTAAAGTCTTTATTATAACACTGACAGGTTCAAATCCCCATGCTTGCTTTTTGTTTTCCTCAGTGAAGCAAAAACTTCCCCAACAGTCTGAACGTGAAGCCGAACTAAGCTGGCTCGAGCCCTTTGTCAGTAGCCGGGCAGTTTCCTCAGTGCCTTCATGACATGTTTTAACATGATCTCTTAATGGAATAGGAATGAGGATCGCCCTGTTCTTTGTGGCACAATGAGAAGATTGAGATTCTTTTATCAGAATGAGGCAATCTGGGCAGAAAAATCATCTTTCTCATTTTGGTCTCTCTGTTTAAAAAAATGTAAATGAACGATTATGAAACAAATGTACATTTTAGGACGTAGGAAACAATGAGAAGAGACTGTGGATTTTACTCAACCTTAATAAAGTAAATGTGATAAAAGATTTCACTGAAACAGAAGTGATTTCCAAATCATCATTTCCCCTTTTGAAGTCACGATACACAGTTTACATTTTCCGCCCGCCTGAGTTGGAAACCTCGAAGCCCCATGAAGCATGTATGGCCCCTGTTTTGGATTGTGGAGCCTCCCACAGAGTCGTTACATTATCTCATTCAGTTCATATTCTAATTTCTACTTTTTTCTTCAGACCTCAGATTTAAGCAGAAGGATAATTACAGTCTTAATCAGTGCTGTGTCCTATCAACCACAGCTTTTAAGAAAATCAAAAAAAAGTTTTTTTGATTTACCTTTCATTGCGGTGTCTGGGTGTCCATTCACCTGATACGGTGTCTTCGAGTTGGAACAAGCTTCTCAACTCTAATTAAGAATAAGCCTTGAAACTATGGTTAACAGAGAAGTGGGTTTTCTGGTACAGCATGAAAAATAAGCATTTTTCTCCCTGTCAGAGAGGGTGGGTTCTCCCCTACTCTCCTTGAGAGTGTCCTCTGAGGCACCCTTTCAGATTGTCCTGCTTGGAACAACTGGAGCAACTTGCTCTCTCGCTAAAGTAAGTGACTCACATCTGAGAGTAGGTGAGATCTGTCGACTGCGGAAGAGCATTTCCTGAACCTGCAGGAATCAGAAGGTGATTCACCTGAAGGGAACACAGAGGGCTGGAGCTCAGCATGCCAGAGGACTGTTGAAGGAGAGGGGGATGGAGTCTAAGGAGTCTAAGTCTAAGGTTGGGGTTGGCCTCTACTAAATTAGTCCCAGTGTTTAGGTTCTTCCTTTTTTCTTTTTCTTTTTCTTTGTTTTATTTTATTTTGCAGGGGTGGAGGGACTTTCTACTGCTAATTAGAAAATATGCATTTGTAATCTTCCTGACAATTAAAGCTTAGATTGAAAGGAATCAGAATGTATTTTATGAAGGACAAATCCTTTAAGATATTATTCAGCTTATTATTTAAAAACTAAAGTTGAAATGTGTTTCTACTAGTGATAACATTGGAAACCTGTTGTTTTATTCAATAATCTGATGATCTCTGTGGACCTATTTTTATATATACACAAATGTCAGTATTCAAAAAAATTTTTTTTTAAATTTTTGTTTAATGTTTATTTATTTTTGAGACAGAGGGAGACAGAGCATGAACAGGGGAGGGGCAGAGAGAGAGAGGGAGACACAGAATCTGAAACAGTCTCCAGGCTCTGAGCTGTCAGCACAGAGCCTGACGCGGGGCTCGAACTCACAGACCGTGAGATCATGACCTGAGCCGAAGTCGGACGCTTAACCGACTGAGCCACTCAGGCGCCCCAGTATTCAAAATATTTTAAAGTTATTTTGGGGGTGAGTTCTCACCTAATCCTTTGAATTCCATTTTTAAAGAGAAAACAACTTTGTTCTTTGTAAAAGTTTTCCCACAGTGATAAATTTATATATTCAAATCACCTTTTCTTATTTGTAATTAATTTTAGAACTTTCAGATAAAAATCTACAAAAGATTGCAAGGTTTTGCAGCAAACAAGTAAATAAATGAAATTTCACCAGATGGAATTAAAACCTGTTACTATCATGGGTGAAGATAAATGAAAATATTAAATGTGCAATCTTTTTGAAGTCATATGTCAATAATAGATATTAGTGTTTACTTACACCTTAAGGAAATTATTTATATATATATATATATATATATAATATATTTTATTTTAAATTTTATTTTAAAATATATATATTTATGTACTAATTTGTATAGTAACTTTATGTACTAATTTATTTTTAAGTTTTATTATTTTAAACTATATATCTACATCTATATATATCTGTGTGTGTATATATATATACATATATATATATATATATATGTATATGTGCATGTTCTAATTGGTTTTCTTTCTGTGTTAGTACAGAAAAACAAAAATGTGTTTAATTTAAATACTAATAGTTGAGGGCACCTGGGTGGCTCAGTCAGTTAAGCGGCAGACTTTGGCTCAGGTCGTGATTTTAAGGTTTTTGAGTTGGATCCCTGCAGTTTGTGAGTTCAAGCCCTGTAAAATCGGGCTCTGTGTTGACAGCTCAGAGCCTGGAGTCTGCCAAAGATTCTGTGTCTCCCTCTGTCTGCCCCTCCCCTGCTCACGCTCTGTCTCTGTCTCTCAAATAAATAAATAATATTAGTAGTTGAATTGTCAAAAATTCAAAATTCTGTTTCTTCTATTGCCTGTTCCTAAACAAACAAAAACAGACAACTACAATTTAAATGGTTCTCCATTCCATTCTCTTTAGGGTGGATTAAGTTATAGATGAGTAGACCGCCCTAGGGAAAGTCTGTGAACAAAAATTAGGCAACCTAATAGTGGCTCAATCTTAAAAGATTTTGCCAGATTTAGAAATAGTCAGTCCTGCATTAGGTTTGACTCTGCTTTATGCCAGTTTATACTTCTCCGTGGATTTTTGCTTTTTTACATTTAAAGCAAGTTTACTGCGTCCTGTGGAGAAAGGTTACACTTGGAGACCTTTTAGTTGGAGAGATTTGCCCTTCTTGGGTTGAGTTCATTGCCATTTGTTGCTGTGAGACTTAAGTAATCAATGATATGAAATCAATTCAACTATAAAAATAACCAGCTGCCAAGTCTTAACAGCATCAATTCAAAGAGAGTGTATCCCTTGTAGCCTCCTTAAAAATGTGTTGAGCAAAGGCCTTCTTTGCACATTCTGGGGATTATCGTCCCAACTTTCCAGTCATGTGTGTGCAATCATGTTAGGGATTTTATCTGGACAAATACTTCCTAAGTGTCTGTTAAAGGCCTAAAGGCAGTTCTGTTATCTACCTTAAGTTTTAATACATTTTTACCCAGGTTGACTTTGTCCTATTAGGGCCAACTAACAACATTAACTTTTTATGTTAAAGAAAAATCTTTTTCCTGTGTAAGGACCTCAGGTTTTCCCTGTAACGATGCGATACCTTGACTTTGCACATGGGATTTTTATAAAAAGCTCACAGAGGAGGAAGGGAGCTGGGGTCCCCGTTGTCCACTTGAGGTAGGCGACCCTTTCTCTTCTGGAGCTGGGCTGGGGCCATATGGCATAGGCTTTCCCCTCCCTTAGTAACATAACAGTCAGATGGTACTATTTAGAAGCTCTGGCCAGTGATACAGACTAAGTCTAGTAATGAAGAAGTTAGCGTGAGGCAGCCTTTACGTATGTGTCCTAAAGCGTATCATGCCAATCTCAAGTTGGGACTCGTTCACGCTGGTCTTACTTAACATTCAGAGAGGGAAATAGTACACGTTTAGTCACGAAAAAAGTGTAATAGCTTTGATGAAAAGAGCAGCTAAAAAACAGCCCATAACTTTATTACTGTTCAAATCACCGAGAGGTTAACCTGCATAATTTTTTTTCTGCTGATTTTTATAGCAAGTCTCTTATTTCATAAAAGCCACAGGAGACTTTATAACCATAATTATCTTGCTGCTTCATTGGAAGGTCCTATTAAATGTAGGGAAGCTCTTTTAATAACATTGTTTTAGCCTTTACAAACCCCAAATTTATTTTGAATACGGGACGACATCCTGGGATGTGTTTGTGTTTCTTGACCACCACAATGTTTTAAAAAATGTGTTTTTTTTTTATTTTTTTTTAACTAAAGATGATTGTTTTTTCTTCTCGTATTATTTTTTAAATATTTATTTATTTATTTATTTATTTATTTATTTATTTAGAGAAGGAGAGCAAGCAGGGGAGGGGCAGAGAGAGGGTGAGAGAGAGAGAGAGTCCCAAGTAGGTTTGCACTGTCAGTGCAGAGCCCAGCATGGGACTCCATCTCAGGAACTGTGAGATCACGACCTGAGATGAAATGAGGAGTCAGTCGCTTAACCCACTAAGCCACCCAGGCATCCCATTTTCTAATATGATTTTTAAAGATGCTAAACCTACAGACAAATTGAAATAATGGTTCAAATAGATTTCATCTCAACTCACATATTGTTCACCTGTTTCACATTCCCCCCCCATCCCCAATATGTTCGGTGGACCTGTTTGAAATTATAGTCAGTGTGACGAATGCTTTGCCCTTAACTGCTTCAGCATATTTCCTGAAAACAAAGATATTCTCCTGCCCAATCACAGTGCTATTATCAGTCGAGATTAATGTTGAAGCAAAATATTTTAAAATATACTGTCTGCATTAAAATTTTGCAATTTCCCTTTTAATTTTAATACCCTTTTAATTTTTTTGATGTGGCTTGCAATCGCTGGTCACACCTTGCATTTAGTTTTAGGGTTTTTATTTATGACCTTGTTTTTTAAGTTTATCTATTTTGAGAGAGAGTGAGAGAGAGCGTGAGTGAGAGCGAGTGAGCTGGGGAGGGACAGAGAGAGAGGAGGAGAGACCAAAAATCCCAAGAAGGCTCTGAACTGTCAGCAAAGAGCCCAGTGTGGCTCCATGTGGGGCTCGGACTCATGAACCGAGAAATCATGACCTGATGAAATCTGACCGAAACCAAGGGTGAGATGCTTAACTGACTGAGACACCCAGGCACCCCTACTTTATTTTATTTTTGGAAAACTAAAAAAAAAAATTACTTTAGAGAGAGCACACATGAGCCTGGGAAAGGGAGAGAGGGGGATAGAGAGAGAGAGAGGCTTAAGTAGGCTCTACCCTCAGTGTGGAGCCTGACAGAGAGGGGTGTTGGGGGAGGAGGAGTGATCTCTCCCATGACCCTGGTATCATGACCTGACCTGAAATCCAGACACGGATGCTCAAGCTACTGAGCCACCCAGGTGCCTGGGTTTTACTGTCTTTTTAGATTTTTAATCTTTAGAACAATCTCTCTGCTCTTTTGCTTTTTAATAAAGTCCCCTTGGATTTTGAAAATAGGTTTGTTCTGTATTTGCTAGACTCCATTCTGTGAGATATGCAGTAGGGGCTGCTTTCACATGTTTTTGAGGTAGTTTGGAAGTATTAGCCTAAAGTCTATATTGGAGTTTGGAATTTTGAATTTATATAGGAATATCTAGAATCTTGTTTTGGACATAGATTTGGTTCATGGAGCATGAACCAAAATCGGTCGATCCATACTCTGTTTTTTGGGGGGGGACACAGGATGACTTTTTCAACTTTTTTGGTTTCATTGTTCTATAAAAGGAGGATTCTGGTTTAGTTAACAGAATTTTAGATGAGAATTCCCATAACCTTACTGATTTTTCAAAATATAGTCTAAAGAGACAGAAGCATGCAAGGAAAGAATGTGTTTCTAGAATCTTAGAAGGAATGAAAATTAGGTAACATTATTGATAAGTTTTTCTAAATCCTAGAAAGAATCCTTTACCCTATTCCTACTTACCACCTTTTTAGTGGGAGACATTGGGAAATGTATTACCAAGGCTTATCTTGGCCTCCTAGTCATTTCTCCCTTCCATATGATTTTTTTCTTTCCATGTAAAGGGCCTGCTAGTCTTTTGTAATACACTAACTCATTACAGAACAAAAAGAGGCAGAGATTTAATGGAAACATGGCTCAAATTGCTCTGTCTTGCCCATATCTTTTCCATGGAGCCAGAACATACAACAAGGATTGTAGTAAAATCTTCAGCAGATCTTACTGTTCGATCTCTCTGTACACAAAAGTCACTCTAATTGTGGCTCACATCCAGTAGTTGAGATTTTTTGCGGAGTATAATTATTACAAACCCTTTAATGTTCCCTTGCCGAGATTGGTATCTTTAGGTCCCTATGCTTGAATTACTGTGTTTAATCTGTCATTTGAAATGATTTGTATCTATCAGGTCTGCTTTAAATAAAGCACTTACCTTTTTCTGGTATGAGAACTTCATGTGCAATGCTTGATTAGAGGGAAGAGATGGTTTGGAGATTGAGTGTGGAGATATGCCTGCATATGACTCCTGACCTCTTATTGATCCTCTCCCTTGTGCTGTGCTACTTAGTTTTGGAAATTTTGCTTGAGGCAGTGTTGGGTCATAACCAGAGGCTAGTAACTATAGGGTCATACAGACTGGAATGTGGATTTCTGCCCCTCCAGTTCATACCTTTTTTTACTTGGGACAAACAATTAACATAGCTGAATCTGTTTCTTCTTCTGGAAAATAAGGTTCGGGATGGCTACCGTGTAATATACTAAAGATTAAATGAGATCATATACAGGATAATTCCTACATTATTTATACCTTGGTTGGTATTAGTAAACAGTAGCTTCTTTTTTCCTGTCTTCGTCCTCTGTTTCTCCCTCCAGGAGGCCAAGTGAGTAAGTGAATGAATGGGAGTGTCTGAATGTAAATTTGGAATGATCAAAAATTGAAAACATTCCTCAACTAAGAAGTCAGAGTAGGTCCATAATGTTTTAGTTGCCCCTAGAAAGCTCCTGGTTTTCCTTTAATGATGAGCTGATCATTACTTGAAACACTCATTATATTCTTTCTTGACTGTTTTGTCTTCTGAAAAGGAGGAAATTAGAATAGCTTATGTAGCCTGACACTGTGGGAAAGTGTAAAAGCTGAGACCAGTATTTGTTGGAGGAGAAAAGAGCTGGTCTCAGGAGGCTTACCATGTTTGGGTTAATGCTTCATTTACTTGCAGTTTAGGCATTTTTGGTTGCAGGAAATTTTAGTTACAGAGTTAAGTCGAGTAAGAAGGATAAAAAGTGTTGAGTGTTATATGTCTATATGATGTAAATTTTAATGCACAAAGCCAGTATTTTTAAAAAGCTGTAGAAATATTCAGATATGCATTAGCTAAAATTGTTCATGATGAATGCCACTAAGTATAATCAGATATAAGCATGTAGTGTTTACACTGACTTTTAAAATAAAGATACACATTTTAATTACTATACCCCAAGATGTTACATTTTTGAATTTGGGTTTTATTACAGAAGTGGCAAAAATTCACATTTTTGTCACAGGATTTTTTTTTTTTTTTAACTAGTTTACCTCCTTACTTTAAGTGTTAAATTCCGTTTCCTTACTCTTCTCTATTCTTTTTTTCTCTTTTATAGCCGTTCCCTGCGTTCTCAACTCCCATTCCTATCACTTGGTGTCCCCCCCCCCCCCCATCTTCTGTGCTTTTCTCTACACATACTTTATACTAGAGTGGGTGGGGTTGCTAGGAATCAGAAACCCAGGTAATGTTAATGTCTGAAATAGCATACCCATTTTCTGGCTGAAGCTGGATTCTCTTGGTTGCCTGGTTATACCCAGCATGTGTTTGGCCTTCTGCTATGTTTGCTGTTTCACATGGAACACAGTCAGTCTGCACTGCAGAGGAAGGGGCCACTCTACTGTTCTTATAAATCCTTGGAGAAAGCCGAACTAGAGTAACAGCTGTTGTTTTTTCCTCCTTGGAACTCTTGCAAACTGACTTGTCCTTTATGGCAAGATGAGTGTTGCTCCCTCACTGTCCATTACAAATTTGGCTCTACCCCACCTCCTTCTCAGTGTTAATCACTGACCTCATACATACAGATTCATCATGTTTGGTCTTTCCAGAGCGTTTGATGTTGTTGACTATTACTTCCTCCTTGAATCTCTCTTGTTCCTTGATTTCCAGTATACTGGATCCCTTGTTGCTCCTTTTAATTCACCCTCCACCTTACACCCTCTAAACTCCCCATTCTGGCATGTCTTCTGTCTGTTCTGTACATAACACTTGTGTAGCATGGCCCCCGGGGTGCTCAACTCATTCTTTCCATCACTGTCTCAAAAAGATATCCCCTGGCCTTCTAATCTAGCCATGTTTTCAGAGCTGTGGATCCGTATCTTGCCCCCACTGGCTAAATTTATTGACCCTGATCTCTGACACGTTAAATTCATCATACCCAGAGTCTGCTTCTTGTATTTCCTTTAGAATCCAACACCTCACTCAACCTAACTATCTTCAGAGCAATGAATCTCAATTGGAAGGGGGTAGGGTGGGGATTATGGGTCCCATTGAAAATACATACTGCTATTAATGAGTACATTTTACATATAATCCCCCTACTCTCAGATGGTCTTGGACTCAAAACCTCTCTCTGAAAATGTCTCTAAGGTCCATGTCAGTTTTCCCCCCCTCGGTTCTTGCCTGCATAGATAGAAGACTTTTTTTAATTGATCTGTCCTCAATTAAAGGACAGATTGCTCTTCCTTCAATCTGTAATCATCCTACCAGTACTGGTAAATTGATTTTCCTAAAGCACCAGCAAAGAGCATGTAGTTCTTCTCTTCCGAAACCTTCCGTGTCTTGTAAAGAAGTCCACATAGTACAGCACGACACCAGAGCGCTCTTCTGTAGGATCCTGTGCTCCATCCCTAGGCTCATCTTCTACGTTCACCTGCTGCAGCCTCTGGCCCCCATGGCCCCTTGTGCTCCGACCATAGCACTGTCCCCACCCCTAGCTGAGCCTTCCTCCAAACTGCTTGGGGTGTAGAGATGTTCCTTTTTGAATGCTATTTTCTCCTTCAAGATCCTGGTCACGGTGTCATCTCATCCAAGCCCTTCCTCAGTTTCACCATTTGGAATTAGCTACCTTTTCCTCTCCATTTTTACGGTGAATTAATCATGTCTCTCATATGGCTTCCACATTCGGCTTCATTGTGGGTTGTGTGCCTGACTGTTGTGTGCTTCCAGAAAGGTAAAGGACCCTGCACTGAAGTATACAATGAAGGAATGACTGACCCAGTGAATCAGTGAACCCACTCTTTGGGATTTTACTTCTCTCAAAAATTCTCAAGTGCCACAGGTGCTAGTTGGACTGAACCACTCAAACCCCTAAAGTTGTGGAAGCATTTGTGTTGAGACCTCCCCCGTCCTCTTCAGGAGCCACCTCGTTACCATCCTCACTGCTAGGGTGTGATATTTAGCTTGTCCTGATGGTGTAGCAGAGCCATGGAGGCCTTGTGCCTGAGCCGCCTGCCTGGATCTTGGCCACAGTTCTGCCTCTGCTTGCTGGCAGGTCATGCGCACCATGGGCAAGGTGTCTTCTTGCTTTGTGTCTCAAATTTTTTTTTTTATCTCATTCTCAACAGAAAACCCTATGGTATCTACCTCATAGGGTTGAAGTGGGAAAGTGATAATCTTTACAAAGCACATAGCATAGCACCTGGCACATAGCAAGCATTCAGTAATGACTGCAGACTGTCTGTGTAAGGTCCTGGGAAGTTCTTGATCACTTCTAGGTCAGGGCTAATTACCTGGCAGCATCTGGGCTAGTTATGGCCCACACATGAATGTATTGTTTTTGCAGGGTCAAGGAGTGTGGAGGTGGCTGCGGAAGTTTTGAAAAGAGGAGGAAATGTAGGAGACTGGGTTTATTATTTCTCTTGAGAACATTAGACTATCTGAGATGGTAAATATAGTGGGTAAGAATATAGGCTCAGAAGCAAGAGTGAATTACAGTCCTAGTCCTGTTCCGTATAAGCTGTGTGACCCCCATGCGAGTTGCTTAACTTCTCTGTTTCTCAACTTCTCTATTTTTAAAACGAAGATAACTATCGCACTTTATAGACTTGCTGGGATTATTAAATGGGACAGTCTAATGATAGCTCTTGCTTCGTACATAATAAATAGTACTGTGTGCTGCTCTTATTGCCACTGATGTCCATTCTTCTGCTCTTGCTACACTGGGCCGGCAACACTGGGCTTCCAGTCCCTCCTGTGACAACAGTTGCCACTGAGTAGTAGAGGCCCCCATAAGTTGGGCACGACTTTTCAGGTAGCCACATCCTCCCCCATTACCTGTAGCCTTATATCTGCTCTCTTAATGACAATTTTGTCGATGTCTTGTTGACAGATGCCACTCCTGTGCGTTCATGTCCAAGAGGGCTGTGCTGTGAATCAGTGTTTAAGGCAACATGAACCTCAAGGAACATTTAGCACAATAGTTATTAATGTGTGCTCCAGACCAATAGTATCAGTATCCACCGGAAACTTATTCTCAGGCCTCACCCCAGACCTACTGAATCAGAAACTCTGGGGGTGCGCCTAGCAATCTGTGTGTTAAGAATCCCTCTGGCTGGTTCTGATACCCGCTGCAGTTTAAGAACTACTGATGTAACACATGAGTCGTATGTCCATATTACTGACGTCCAGTAAAAGTAGTTACATTTAACTTTTTACAGAAGCCCTTGTTTGTGATGTGAGCTCACATATTATGTTAAAGCTCACTACTTACTTTTTTTTCTTTTTGCTCTTTTTTCTGTCATTAATGGCTATGGTAGAGCATCTCATTCTGTAAGTATTCTAGAATTTGGTATTTGTGATTGCTAGTTTGGGAATTTCTTTTCAAATAGTTGCTTTGTATTTTGTGAGTATTTTTTTTTTAATGTTTATTTATTTTTGAGAGAGAAAGAGAGAGAACAAGGCAGGGAGAGGCAGAGAGAGAGGAGACACAGAGTCCAAAGCAGGCTTCAGGCTACAACCTGTCAGCACAGAGCCTGACCTGGGGCTTGAACCCACGAATGGTGAGATCATGACCTGAGTTGAAGTTGGATGCTTAACCAACTGAGCCACCCAGGTGCCCCTGTGAGTGTGATTTAAAGGTGACTCTAATATGCCTGTCTTCCAAGTTCTTTGTAGATTATTTCATTCTGCGCATCAGGTACCCAGCTTTTGACTATAATGTTATTATAGTAGAATTAAATATTTGTATTTAGGGAAGCCATAATTTTGAAATTTTATCCTGAAAGATCTTTCTAAAAATTGTATGTAGTATCAAGATGCAGTTACTTATAATACATTATTAGAGTCTACATGTGATCATGTAATGTACTCAGTAAAGGTAATGTAGATTTGGTAACATCTGTAAGTTATTATGATTTAGTTATTTTATTTGAGAGAATGAAAATCAGACATTAAGAGTATTTTCTAAAGGAGTTTTGGAGATTGTAATATGCTACTGTTAAAAATTTTACTTAACCAAAGCCAACAGCCCATAGCTAAAGCATTTTGTCTGTAACTTTAAAACTGAAATGTTGATAGACATTAGCCCCAAAGCTATACACGTACTGTTTAGTAATCCTGCTTCCTTCATGTTCATTTACTAGTGAACCCCAAAACATCCCACTTCCTAGGCTCCTGTGTACATGCTATAGGAAGGCAACTAAGAAAAGCTTGAGTATTCAGTCAATTTATATCATATTTGGAAAAATAAAAATACTGAGAAGTGTCTTCCTCTTTGCTTTTCGAGTATGTGAAAATAAAACCATTTTGGGTTATTTTATCAAATATTTATTGATGGCTCAATAAGACACAATCCCAGCTGTCAAATGTATACATAGTTTATTAAAAGAGTAGGTACATGTGTGGGCAAGTCATTACAAAGCAGTGTGGTAAGTACAGTAATTGAGGTGTGACAACATACGGATGAGGAGGTGATTGGGTTTGAGATGGTGGTGGGAGTTCGGCCAGATGAGATTGCATGGACCAACTGATGGCATCTTAGGTTTCAAGAACAGGTAAGAGTTTTCCTGGTGAATCAGAGGAAAATTTACGTGTGCTGTGGCACAGGGGCAAAATGGAGCAAGGTATTGTTCTGAGAGTTACAAATGTATATAAGAGTGTAAGGTTTCAGGAATCAATAAGGCCAGAAAGGTGGATAAGTTCCAGGGCCTTGAGGGCTTTTTGGAGCATGAGAAGAGGTCTGGGTTTAACCTTAGAGTGATCCTGTTGGAGCCAAGGGTGCATTTACAGAGCATGACTACCCCTTTGTGCATTTTCTCTAGAAGATACAAATCCGCATCCGTAATTCTAGATAACCACATTTTAGTTTTTTCAACCACAAAAGATTTCAGGAGGAAATGTGGGGGGTGAATAGTTACTAATAGGTTATCGTCCTTTGAAAAACTTCCCAATATGGATGCTTTTCAGTGTGTGTCAGCATTTCTATCTATAAATGTACAAAGAATGGCACAATGATGACATATTCTATTTAAAACATTTGTTTTTTCAAAATTTTAAAAAATGTTTATTTTTGAGAGCAAGACCACGAACGAGGTAGGAGCAGAAAGAGAGACACAATCTGAAGCAGGCTCCAGGCTCTGCACTGTCAGCACAGAGCCCAGTGTGGGGCTCGAACCCATGAACCATGAGATCATGACTTGAGCCAAAGCTGGACTCTTAACCACCTGAGCCGCCCAGGCGCCCCTCTATTGAAAACATTTGTAATTCACAGTCTGCAGGGAGTAATTTGGGAGATACCAAGAAAACCTGACATGTTTTCTGTCTTCAAAACACGTCTTTCTTAAAGAATCCTGACCCTCTTTGGGGGATTCAGTCATGAATATAGGTAACTAGCAAAGGGAAATCTGCAATGAAAGCCCTAATGCATAACCAAACAGTGGGGGAAGTAGTTGCTTTGAACCAGAGGCGTGAAGCAGGAGAATAGAGGTTGTGGCTCAGAAAGGTTTTGCTGTGTTGGTGGCATATTCAGCCACCATTAGAGTGTTGGCTGGGCGGAGGGAGAATTCCAAAGAATATCAATCAGTACGGTATTCTTGCCCTTAAATTATACACACGTAAGATGAATGCATAGTACAATAGTACAATATTTTATGTGGCTTAATGGTCTAATGATACATATGGAATACTGAAACAATGTCAGTACTCTTAATACTGGAAGAGGCTCTTGACAATTAATAAGGAGGAACTCCTTCATCCAGGCTTTCTCAGGGTTTCTGACCTACTTCAATTCCCCTGATGTTTCGTACCCAATGGCTTCAGCTTTCATCAAAGGACTCTCAAGTTTTTTGCTTTGATTTTAAACCAGGAAGTATCAATACTTGTGGGATACAGAAGCAGTAGTGTTGTTTGAATTATGTGTGTCAGAGAATGTGAGAAGGTGTTCTGGAAGGAGGTGTTTAGTAATACAAGTTTATCCATATCTTCTCCAAAATCTCAGTGAGTGTTTGCAAAAAGGTGACCTCTAGTGGCCACTTGCTTTCTGTTGCATTTCTCTCACTGATACTTCACTCTGCTTATGAATTGATCTATGTGCAATTAAAATTTATAGAATCCTTTCTGTACACCACGATAATAAAAAGCATTTGCTCCATCCTTTTTTCCTTGCTTAAACTTTATTTCCAAATTGACTTTTGAAATTTTACCTATTAAATATTAGGTAACCAGAATAAAGTTATCAGCCTAGGGTTATATTGTCTGTCTGGATAGTACGATTTTCTTGGGTTGATGACATGATCTTCCTCCCTCTCATACATGGTAGCCTTTCTGTGAATTTTTTACATAAGAATATGTATATTATGGGATCCATGCAAATGTTAGTTGCTGCCAAAAAGAGGGTTGTTTCTTTAGCTATAAACAATTGATTTTGCAGCCTGCAGTCAGTCTTATTGTTAGTTTGACTGTGAGTGTAGGGAACTCTGGCAAAATGAAATGGAGCAAAACACACAAAGAAAACAGCCACAACGACAAACACTTTACCTTCCAGCTTTGTGTTGTGTTTGCTGTCCTTACTTCTGGCTTTTCTGTAAGAGTTGTATACTTTTTTTGCAATCACCACATAAAACAGAAGCATTAGGACAAAAACAGTCCAGAAAATGAACTGGGATATGTAGTTCACCACTTGATGCCATTTCAACCCCAGCGGATCCTTTAAGGAGGCACACTTTTTCACAGATGATGGTGTTGCTTCCTTATTGCTCAAGATTATATTCGGCAGAGAGATGAGGAACAAAAAGAGCCAGACGAAGGTCGAGATCATTTTCGCAAAAGCAGGTTTTTGTACAAAATATTTTCCAAAGGGTCTGATGATCTTCAGGAATCTATCAAAGGCTATGAAGCCTAGCAGTGTGATACCCACATACATGGCCTCGTAAAAGATGACCGCAGAGAAACGACACACAAAGGCCCTGAGTTGCCAGGGTCCGAGGTGTGAGTCAGAGAGGATTTTAAATGGAAGCATGAAGGTCATTATCAAGTCGGCCACCAAAGTATTTTTGAGGTAGACAATGAAGGTGGAGGAGCTGGGGATGTGAATGAACACCCACAGGGCCAAGGTGTTCAGCAGGATGCCTGTGAAGAAAACGATGGTGTAGATGACTGGGAACACCAGCTGTGTTATCCGTGTGTCCCTGGGGCACCGCTCAGACCCATTGAAGCCCTTTATCACTGTGGTGTTCATGGTTTCCAGGGTCAGCTGTTATAAAGAAACACATACACAAAATCAAATAAGAAGTCATGATTTCCAAGTGCTACTTTTAAAAACAGGCTTTAGGGGGGCGCCTGGGTGGCTTGGTTGGTTAAGTGGCCGACTTTGGCTCAGGTCACAATCTCGCGGTCCGTGAGTTTGAGGCCCGCATCGGGCTCTGTGCTGACAGCTCAGAGCCTGGAGCCTGCTTCCGATTCTGTGTCTCCCTCTCTCTCTGCTCCTCCCCTGTTCATGCTCAGTCTCTCTCTGTCTCAAAAATAAATAAACGTTAAAAAATAAAATAAAATAAAAACAGGCTTTAGGTATATAGCCTATTAACACCTTATATTTATTCAGCCCATTCAGTAGATGAGTTGAAAAGGCACATGTTTCTGGCTACAAATTTTTTCAAACGTGTACTACATTTTTGGTACTTGTCACAGTACCATTACTTCTACACCCTTTTGAAATCCAAATAACAGGTTCTACCTCCTTCACAAGTGCTGCTTTGAACATGGCAATGAAGCAAGACCCATTTAAGAAGTAAAAATTCATGTCAGCGTGCTGTACGTTATATCATTCCTTATGCTCTTAATCTATGGTTTCTAGAATGTTTACCATAAAGTGTTTTTTCCCCTTGAATATATTCTGTCTTTCATAAGCAAGCCCGCCCATAAGAAAAGTTGAAATTCACCTGTGTTTGGAAGGACACTGCGCTCAGTGTCTTCTGATTGAGGCAGCCATCAGTACAGTCCATGAAGAGCATGTGAAGCAAGTGTTGTTCTGCTTTCTTATGCTGGGTTTCCTTCCTCATTTTCACGTGTGTAATGTAATCAATTAGAACCTCTTCATATTCAAACCTTTGCAAATTATCTAATAGGAAAGCTCGTTTATTTCAAACTTAGGTGATGTTAACCTACTGTGACTTAAATGAATTAGTTTAGAGGCCGTTCTCTTTATATTCTCTCATCTAATAACGTTCTGGCAGTTTATCTTTGCCGTCTACATGGTCAGCGAAATTTTTGAGTACCTCTTGTATTTTATAGTAGGTGGCAGAACAATAAATTAGCCCCAGGTTACAACCACACAGAAGAGCAAGAGTTGACTTTAAAATTAGAATCATCATCTGCTCACTTACAGACTGCTTTTCCCAGAAATTTGTGTACAGTTGGCCGGCCTGTTTAATTTTACATGTACCTTAGTTTTTTGGTCTTTCTATCTCAGAGAGACAGAGTGATATATTTTCTAACAGTTCAGGGCTATTAGACCCAGATTTTTTTTTTTTTTTTGGAGGGGATGGTTAGAATCACAGATCCAGCAAATACTGAGTACTAGGTAATAGACAAATGATTTCATAGCTCTCTCAGTTTCCTCATCTGTGTAATGGGTTTAATGATAGTATATTACCTCATATGTCATTGAGAAGACAAAACGAATATATAGAATTATGCTGGGTATATAGGAAGCACTAAAAAATGTTCACCCCATACTGCATTGGTGAGTGAAGTGCAGATTTAAATGGAGGTATACTATTTCGCTCATTGGAAATCATCTTTCGAAATCTCTCTGTTTAACGTATGTGGAGTGTGGAAGACTCAGGAATTTTATCAACCTTGGGCAAGGTCTATACAATTTATCCTTTAAATGTCTTCAAGTTTGAAAGGGTGTAATTGCCACTTTGTTCAGAGACCATTGTTGTCCATGAACAGAAGTGTGTCCCTGCCAGATAGGTAAAGGGAAAGAGGAAATTAGTGGACCTTATGAGGGGAATGTTGAGTTCTCCATGGTGAGTTTCACTTCATAGTTTCTCCTGCACATTTCACCACAGAGTTGGACCAGACTGTGGGGTTAGATTGAATAACAATTTGGGGATGACTTGGTTTGGGATTCTAAGAATAAAAATTTCATGTCCCACTGGACATTTGAAAATATGAGGCAGTAGGATGCTGGATAATTTTGTTGGAACTGCCCAATCATGGCACAATTTACAACATGTAGGTTTGACTCAAATAAATTGTTTCTTGAGATACAGATTCTGGATTTCATTTATGTGATAGAACATAATTTAAATATACACCTTTATGCTTTTTACTTCAGTAGAGGAAAAATAACCAACTGGTTTTACTTTTTATGTAGACGGATATGACCTACATAATGAAGTATACATTTCCTGAAATCTCCAAAATCATTATCTAGATGGAGGTTTGGAATAGTTTCAGTTTAAACAGGGAAATGCTGTACAAAATAATTGCATAATTAGAAAACTGGAAATCACACTTTGGTCAACTTTCAAAATGTCGAAGTGTGGGAAACTCTGAAAAGGGGAACTGACTTAACGCTGCCCATTTCTAGAGTTCTGGAAGTGTATTCTTTTAAATGTGGCAAGTTTCAAAATGTTTGACCATACTAAATATTCCAACAGATCACACGTTCCTATATGCCCATGTGTTTAGTATGAAGTCGTTGACTTTTCTTTGATTTACCCTAGTGCTGGTGCCCAGGGGGCAGGGGTGTGTGTCTTTGGTCCTTGATGGCCTGACTGAGAGGAGCACTCTCTCAGGAACCAGAGTGCCTGGTTTCAATTTCTTATAGCTCTACTTTTCTTGTGACTTTGGGCATGATATTTTATGTTCTGTATGAAACCATTGTCTCCTCTTTACAATGAAAATAAATAATAGTATTTGCTTTGTTGGAATGTTAAGGAAATGAAATGAGTGAAGTTGCACCAAGTGTATAGAATAATGTATGTTAGGTTGTAGGTGTTCATGTGTTTCTTATTAAATGAAGCTAAAAGTAGAATACCTTTGGTGATAGATCAGAAAAGACAGGCGGGAAGAATCGAAGATGAAATGAAAGGTTCCATAAATCAGAAGCTTGCCAAAATGGGAATAAATTGAATTTAAAATCTTATCAGACTTGCTGAGGACATAGTCAAAACCAATAAAATAAGTATAGCTAGTGATTATACTGCTCAAAGTGATAATGTGATCTTATTTAATTCTTAGAAAAATCCTCAGAGATTGATCCCATTTTACAGATAAGAACATTGAGGCACAGCAGTTAAGCAGTTTGGTGAAAATCATACAGCCCAAGCCCACTTCAAACCCACATAGTCTGGTTCAGAGGCCATACTCAGAACCTGCCTCATGCTCCCAACTGTCAGCAATCATGGATAGGGTGAACTAGAATTGTTTACTAGATTGTAGTTTTTCAGTTGGGTATTACTGATTGATGAGTGAGGAATAACAATCAACTTTAAAGTTTAATGGATTTGTGAAACTTTTTTCCTTACTGTGAGGTATCTGGCTGAAAACATAAATTGGTTCCAAGTAGTATGATCAGCAAAAGAATTAAAGAAGATATAATTAGAAGCCTGCCAAATGGCACTAAACTATTTTTTCCATCTGTAGTCTCTTTTGGGATTCTCTTTTGGATCAGGATTAATAGTCTAAAGGTTTCTGTTGATGTGGCTAAGCAGTACCATATAAAATCTGAAAAGATGAGGAAGCATTTATTTTCATTTGGAATGAAAGTCAAAGTGGGAACTCTTACAAGAGCCTGTACTTTCCATCAGACATAGCATGGTACGTTCTCAGATGATAGAAAATTGTTTAAAAAATTCCCCACTGGATGAACTGAAAGCGGAAATAATAAGTTAAAATAAGTTGTGCAGTTTAACATTAAATGTAAAAGTGTCTATAAATAGAGCCAGTATAGAAAACCTCTACAGATAACTGGAAACAGGCGATAAGTTCATAGTAGTACCTGAAACATGTTCATATCAGTTTCATATTTTTATTATAATATGAAACAATACAAGTTTGAGGAGTTCAAATATAGTCATGTGCATAGTCGAAAGTGAGAATTACCCCCTTGCATGAACATACCATCGTGTGTGGAAGCATATATTTATATTTATTGATATATCAGATCTTTGTTTCCTTTCATGATAGTACATGAAGATTTGCCTTTTTTTTTTTTTTTTTTTTGTTTATTTTGAGAGAGAGCGTGTGCCTCTGCTTGCATGAGCTGGGGAGGGGCAGAGAGAGAAAGAGAGAGAAAAGGACAGATAAAATCTCAAGCAGGCTCCGTGCTGTCAGCAGGGAGCCTGAAGGTGGGGCTAGATCCTAAGACCCTGGGATCATGAACTGAGCTGAAATCAAGAGTGAGATGCTTAACTGACTGAGCCACTCAGGTGCCCCAATTTACCTATTTTTTTTTTAAAGTTTATTTATTTTGGGAGAGAAGGAGAGAGGCAGAGAGAGGGAGTCCCAAGCAAACTCCTTGTTGTCTGTGGGAGCCTGAAGCGGGGCACGAACTCATGAACCATGAGATGACGACCTGAGCAGAAATCAAGAGTTGGATGCTTAACCAGCTAAGCTACCCAGGCACCCCTAACTAATAAAAAATAAATAAAAAATTATACTATGTAAAGTTACCATAGTTTAGTTAAGGAATTTACTGATTGGCTTTTTTTTTTTTTTTTCTCAAAAAGTGTCTCTATTAGGCACAGTACTGTAGGACACACATATGTCTGTATATTTTCGTTCAATTCCAACATATTAGTAGTAAGTTTCCTAGAGGTGGGATTGCTGGACCAAAGCTCTGCATCAAAATGTTGAATGATATTTTCAAATAGCTTTCCAGGAAGATTATACCAATTTACAGTCTCCTTGAGTGGGATTCTTCCAATACTGTTAGAAAAATCTTTTAAATCAAATCTAAACTTAAAGATGAAAAAAAAATCCATGTAATTTAATGTAAATTTATTTGCTTATTAGTGAGGGTACAGATTTTTTCATATTTTTAGTGTCTATTTGTATTTCTCCTGGAAATTAATTTTTTATATTCTTTTCCCATTTAAAAAGTCAGGCTGTTTCTATTTATTGACTCGTAAGTGTATTTCTACATATTTAATTCCAACTGGCATCAGTGTATTCTCATTTTGGGCATTACCAATCAATAGTGATCACATAGATCAGGCACTGGAATCTGTAGTTGTTTTCTGAAATAACTAGATGCATGGATAGAGGGTTCTTTTTCTGTGTATTTTCTCCCTGTTTTCAGAGTTCTAGTCCAGGGATTGTCAATTTTCATTTCTCCCTTTCTTATAGAATTTTTTTTTCAATGTTCACCTGTGAGAAAGAGTGTACGAGTGTCCTTGTAAATGGGGGGAGGAATAGAGAGGAGGACAAAGGAACCGTTCCAAGGGGGCTCTGGGCTCGTAGTAAATATTTAGGTTTTACAGCCATGCAGTCTTCGTCACAATTATTCAACCCTGTCGTTGCAGCAGGAAAGCAACCTTGGATAAAACGTGAGGGGGTTTGACTGTGTTCTAATAAACCTTACTAGGGACACTGAAACTTGAATTTCATAGAACTTTAATACAATATGAAATTTTATTCTTCTTATTTTCTTCCTGTTATTTGAAAATGTGAAAACCGTTCTTAGGTCTCAGGTGGTGGGTTCGGTTTAGACTAAAGTTTGCCACACCTGCTTTAGACTGTTTCTGTAAAACCCACTGCCAGAAACTGCCACTAACCGGCAGCCTTAGGACTTGTTAGCTACTAAGGCTTTGGGCAAGACTACATTTTGTTGGTCTCATCTTCTGAACTTTACAACTTTTGGACCCGAGAGTACAAAACTTGGCTTTCCTTTTTTTTTTTTTTTATTATAAAATCTGGGATTTATTATGTATATTAAAATTCCTAGTGACATGTAAAAATAGTGACATGTCCTGTGTATCATGAGTGTTCTGTAAACACATATCTCTCAGTCTGTCTTGAATGGATTCATTTTGATGTCCAGTGCAGGAGTGTATGCTAAGGTTTTTGAATAAGGAATTCCCAACAAAATGTGACTTAAGATTTTAATGTAAATTTTTCATATTATATATAAAAACATAAATGATTCCAAACACTTGACAGTTCTTTTATAAAAATTCTATAATACTATTTGTGTTCCTGCTTTCTTTCTCTTGTCAAAAATGTCATTTCAGTAAATTAAATTAATCCAAAGGGAAAGTTTATTTGGGAAAGTCTTTGTCCACTCTGCCTTCTCCCAGCAGCTCATGGGGTCGTGGTACCTCGGTGTCAGTTTTAACCCGCCCTCTACCCCCTGACTTGGACGGTGGGTCTGCCTTCCATTTTTCCCAAATACAAAATGAGAAGATCAGATTAACTGATCTCCAGGTTCTTTCCAGCTCAGCTCTCGGGCTGTTCTTACAGAACGTGCACCCTTATGCATGTGATATTAGGGTGAATTGCGTTGGCCTGTGTGGCGGGAATGTGGACTAGTAGTATGTGGAATAGGCATCTTCTCTTGGTGCATCTCCAGTGTCATCCAGTGCTTGTGGACATCAGTGCCATGTAAGTAAAAGCGGCCACTTGAGAGTAGATAGCATTTAGGAAGTTAAGTGACTTCGATACTGGAATGTAGCTCAGCAGAACTTGGAGGATGTAGATAAAATTGATGAATACTGAAGTTCAGTGACCTTCCTTACACTGAACTTCACTTTTATTTCCTCTCCCATCAATTTTGATATTGCCTTATGTTTGAGAATCATCCCTGAGGGTCATAAACAATTGACATAAATGATATCAGCTTCCAAGTGTGTTATATATTTTGTTTACGTTAAAAATAACGACTGTGAAGGGGTGCCTGGCTGGGTCAGTTGGTTGAGTGTCCGTCTTCAGCTCAGGTCTTGATCTCACACGGTTCATGTGTTCGAGCCCCACGTCTGGCTGTATGCTGACAGCTCAGAACCTGGAGCCTGCTTCGGATTATATGTCTTCCTCTCTTTCTGCCCTTCCCCCACTTGCATTTTGTGTGTGTGTGTGTGTGTGTGTGTGTGTGTCTGTCTGTCTGTCTCAAAAATAAGTAAACATTTAAAAAATTAAAAAAAAAGGACTGTGGCTTATGTACAATCAGTACGTTATCGATCTGATCTATTATTTCATTTACTTATGGACTAATTCATGTGATAGGTTACCTTCAGAAGAGACTGCCCAATAACATCTCATAAAATAGTGTTGTCAGTTACCCTTTATTAAGTGGGTTTGCTGTTTGATGTAGTAGTATGTAAGAGGTGAGACATGGTATCTAATGTCTTTGAACAAAGAAATTCCAACAAAGTGTGATTTAGAGTTTAATATACATTTTTTTTACACACAAATGGCAAACCAGTAATTACAAACATTTTAACTACTTTTCTGTTACTAGTTATGATTTGCAACCACATAATCACATTTGTTTTTCTCATTAAAGGAAGTATTCATTAACCCAAGTAGCACTTAATTTCTAGAAGCTAGTTAATAAAGGTAAGTGGCAATGATGGTACTGTACTGAGTAAAGTTGTCAAAATATTAATAAAACTGGTTTCTCTAGTATTAAGGAAATACTCAGGATTTTTTGGTTTTAGAATGTCATAAAAGTAACCATTTTAATAACTTTGCTATTTCTGCTCCTTTATTAGAAAGGTATTTTTAAACCTCTATCTTCTTAATGAAAATTAAAAAAAATCAGTCCAATTACCATTTCAATCAGTTTAACTTTCCTAAGATTTTTGCTAATAATTAGAAGTTAGTAGTAACTATTCTTTGTGTGTCCCACTTAAATCTTTATAATGAGTATCACAGTAGATGAGCATTTGGTTACGGTCTCGGATGTATATACATCTTAGTATAATTTTTGGTCAGAAGATTTTTTTATCAGATTTATCATTCTTCCTTAGTTGACTATAACTTGATAATAACATTGTGCTCAGTAACATATTTAAAGGATTACAGTAGATATTATATGGTTACCCATTTTGCCAAAACTCTACAAATCATGAGTTCTCTGTAGTTTGGCTTGTAACCGTGGTGATTCGATACAGTTTGTTTTGCTACCCATATCTATATGTTAGGTTTCTTTTCTGTATTTTAAGGTAGCTTTTTCATACTGGAAAAGTAAATGAAAATTACTTCTGTAGTTTTCTACTACTTGTTTAAAGAGTCATTATTATGGACTCAGCTTACTGTTTAGTCAGTATTTTTACACAGTGTTTTCCTTTTGTGTATTCCAACCACTTACAGATTGAAATATTACCTCATTTGGTTTACATTGGAGTCTCTTCACTTGGGTCACCACCATCCTGTTCTTTTTTCCTGTTTTCTTGAGATAGAGATGTTGCAGAATTGGGGCACTTCAGCATACTCATTAAGGAGTTTTTGAAGGACTTGCAAAGGAAAAAGTAGATGAATGGATCCAGGCATGCATTTAAGGAAGTTAACCAAAGGGTGCTCTCTTTAACATAGAACAGAGTATTTTCAGCAGAGCAGTCAAAGACATCCCGGGTCTGGCTCAGGGTATAGGGAATGCGGGCAAAATGGAAAGGAACAAAACAAATAAAAAAGACAGCAATGATAATGAAAACTTTGATGTTTACCTTCTTCTTAGGGACTTTGCCTACACCCCTTGTTCTGACATATGACCTGTACAGTTCTTTTGTAATAAGTGTGTAACATACAATGACAATTAAAAAATTAATCCAGAAAATGACTTGACAGATGTAATTGACTATTTCATGCCAGACCAGACCAAACTCCGATTTGAGGAACGAGCATTTCTTCACATTCTTTTCTCTTGGCCTCCTGTTGGTCAGAATCATGTTGGGCAAAGAGATCAAGAACATGAATGCCCAGATTACAACGGAGAGAATCTTAGCTCCCAAGAGATTGTTGGGATTGGATGTCTTAAATGGCCTGGTGGTTTTCTGGTAACGATCAATAGTTATCAGTCCCAGGAATGAAATACTAATGTACATTGTAAAATAAAATATGACAGAGGTCACTTGGCATACAAAGGTTCTCAGTGGTCCTGTTCCCAGCTTGGTATCACTGAGGATTTTGAATGGAAAAGTCAGAATCATGAGAAGATCAGAAATGACTGTGTTCTTAAGAAAAATAATAAAGTTGGATTTACTGCGGATTTGAAAGAAAATCCTCATTGCCAGGCTGTTTATGATGAGTCCAACAAAAAAGAGGACGGTATAGAGGAGCGGGAAGAGGACCTGGGTGATTTTGTAATCTCTGGTGCACAGGCTGCCATTCCCAGCCACAGAGGTGAGGTTGTCCATGGCTTGTGTTTCTTCTTTGCTACCTAGGGGAGGAGGGAAGGGATGATTATTTTCAGTCCCAGACCATTGATTTTGTCTTATCCCTGTAACATTTTTGGACAGCCTTCTCTAAAAATTGGGGTTTCCTATCCTCGTTACAGAAAATTGAACCTTAGAATACTTAATCATGGCAAATCCTCTATCTCCAACAAATAAAATAGTCTGACGTGTATTATGTGAAGGTATAGATGCTTTGTATTTCTCATTTGCTAAATGTTTGTCTCTTAAAGGACATTTTGATCGTACACAAGTGTGCAGATATTTTAACCCATATATATGTCATTTCGGACTTTGCACAGTGTATTAGAAGTTTTTACATACATTTTCTTGAATACTATTCAATACAAAAATAGTAAAAAAAAAAAAAAAAAAAAAGAAGTGGTCATCAGATGATGTTCTTCAAAAATAGCCAGGGCATACTTTCTTAGGTATCTAGAGTATATAACTGTAGCTAAAATAAAATATTGGAGCCATGTCCTTGCCTGGTTCTATAGATAATTATACCACAATAGGCGGCTATAAAAGAAAACTAACACTTGACTTGAATACATTATCTGGTATCTGAGTTTTGAAAAAAAATTTTTTTAGTTTTTACTTTAGAGAGCACACAAGCAGGGAAGAAAGGGGATTGAGAGAGAGAGAGAGAGAGAGAGCGAGAGCGAGCGAGCAGACTCTCAAAATCTCAAGCAGACTCCAAACTCCAGCCTGGAGCCTGATGGGGGGCTACATTCCAGAACCCTGAGCTGAAATCAAGAGTTGGACCAACTGAGCCACCCAGGCACCCTTAAGTTTTGACATTTGAAATGAAATTTGTAATTTTTTTTAATCACAGGCAAATGCAATTGATTTTCTATGAATATTATTCCTAAATATAAGACATGGTGATGTTAAAAGCACACATATCCAAATAAAAGGTTCCATTTGAAATACTTAAATTGTGACAAGTAGAGATAACATTAAATTCTCACAAATTTAATTTTTCATTGTCTAATTATTGAAAGTAAAAGTTTCATATTGTGACAATTATGGCTTCAATTTTCAACATCCCCTCACCTGTTTAAAAAAACAAAACAAAAACTAAACAAAACCCAGTATTAAATTGATATAGGATCATAGATTTTAATCTTCTTTGCTACTGCTATGTACTCTTATTTGTGCATTCACTGATACTTTTTTTTTTGGAAATTATGCATTGGGAATGCTAATGTGACATAGACTATATCTTATTTAATGAGTATTCTTGATATTAAGATTATTATTTCCATCTTTCTATATTTAAATCTCATTTTACACTCCAGGTAAAATAAATAAGACCATTTGTATTTTATTTCTGTGCTGCGTGTGTGTGTGTGTATGCGTATGTGTGTTTAATGAAGAAGTTAATGGTTTTCCTGACACCATTAGTACAGCTTGTATTTTAATTTTTATTCCAAATAAGTTCATGCATTGACATTATTAAAGGTTTCCAATTTTAAGAAAACTTGACAAACATGTACACATTCATCATCATGTAAACACCTGTATTTGTCAAATACTTTTAGATATAAAATTACCTGGTTGTTGTGTTGATTCAGGAGGATTTAAATGTATCCATTAATTGGCAGTTAAGGCAACCTGCGGAGTAGCGTCTGGTATTTTCCTTTTAATGTCTTAGTTTAGTTGTTATAACTCTTTATCTTCTGAGTGTTCATCAGTAAAGTCTTGAGTGTTCTAGAGAAAAAGAGAGAGGAAGAGAGGACTTCACAATCAGAAATTACCTTCCAGTGCCCTGGACTCAAAGCTGTGCAGACACTCTATTTCCGTCTGGCTGTTTTTAGGACTTCTGCTTTTATTTCCCTGAGAAATGTGGGGCAGGATGGGCAAGAATTCATCTTTTAAAATGCAGTTTAAAATCTTGCTTCTGTTTGGTGAGACCTGCCCATAGAGTTTGATACTTTATGAGTTCTTTTGGCTGTTTCTCATGTACACAGTAAATCCATGTTGAGATCAAGCTTTTCAAAGTCTGCTTCCTGGAGAAGATTGTGAGCTTGCTTTCTCGGATGATTATTTACCTGAAAACATACTGTGCTCAAACTGGGTGATATATTGCCTTTTAACAAGTAATTACATTAACTCAAAATGTGTGCTTGTTACGGATGTTAAGTCTCTTGCCCCTTGTTTTTTTTCCCTGGCTAATAATGTCATTATTTTAAATCTGTGTTTGATCAAGTCTTCGTACGTGAAACAGTTTCCTCTCATTATAAATTTGAAGATTCCAAAATTACATTAAAAAAGAAAAACAGTTGTATCCACTGCCAGGCTTATTATATAAAGTGTCTTTCAGGCTTTTCTTAAATAGAATTTGAATATAAACAATTATTTTGTAATCTAGCTTTTGGTTGGGCAGAGAATATATTATTAAATTAAGGGATCTCTGTTTCTCTGTTACCTTTACATAAATGTTTTTGATGCTCTCTCACACACACACATACAAGATTTGAACTGTAATGTCCATTTATTTCCAGTAGATCCACTTGGCTTGGTGCCTTTGCTGTGAACGTATGTTTTGATTACTTCTTTCTTTTGAATTTTGAGTGGGTCTATCTCTGCATATGTTAAATAATCTTTAACATCAATTTTCAAAGCGCAGAACAGCGGCCCAGCATCGCCTAGGAAGTTGTGACAAATGCACATTCTTGGACTTAGCCAACCTAGCACCATTGAATCAGAAACTCTGGTTGCACCCCTTAGCTATACTTTAAAGAACCTTCCAAGTGAGGGTTATGAACAGTAAACTTTGAAGATCACTGATTTAAACCAACCTGAGAATTTTGTTGGCATTAGGAGTTTGGGATTAAGCTATAATTTGAGTAATTTCAGGGCACCTGAGTGGCTCAGTTGGTTAACCAAGTCTGACTTTTGGTTTCAGCTCAAGTCATGATCTCATGATTGTGGGATCTGGCCCCTCGTGGTGCTCTGTACTGAGTGTGGAGTCTACTTGGAATTGTCTCTCTTCCTCTCTCTCTGCCCCTCCCCTGCTTTTGCTTGTGTGTGCTCACTCTCTATCAATCAATAAACTTTAAAATATATTTGAGTAATTTCAGTCAGAAATTTGAGTCATGTAATGATCCCAATCTGTTAGTCATCTAAAGGTGTGATAGTGGAGTCCTATAAAAGTGGGAATTCTTACGTTATTTCTATTTTGAAATGTATTGCATTAAACAAATTTTAATACTTGGTTTTTGGTTTGGAGACACAATAGTATACTTGTGGAAAACACTTTTATGCCTATGTACACTTCAGAATAATAAGAGCCAACATTTGACTTCTTATATTGTCGTGAATTAACTTGTTGAATGATCTCTGTTATTCTCTGAAGTAGATAGTCATCTTGTTTCTGTTCTCTGTATGATGGAAATTGAGGAGCAGAGTGAAGTAGGGACCCCATTCTAACTGATCTCAGAGTCTGTACCTGTAACCACTGTGCACCTAGAAATCCTCCCCGTCTCAGTGTCTGCTCGACCTAACCCCCCACCCCCATGTCCACTTTGTTGAGGCCCTGGAGCAAGAGGTAAATACCATGAATGGAATGGCTGTACTGTTTTCAAGAAAATAGAAGTCATATTTGCCTATACACCCAATTGCAAAGTTTAGTGTAAAGGATGTTTATGAAGTGTTTTTAAGGTACTCAGATGAAACAAGGCTTGTGGAAAAAAAAAAAGAGCATTACTGTTTTCAACAAATTAATATGCCATACTAAAGAAACACTAATTCAGGATACTGATATCTTACTACATTATGAAGAATTTATATTTCCAGATTCCTAGAAGGCTATGAATAGTGATTTGAGGGGTAAATCAAAAGGCCCCAGCTCTTGATCTAAATTAACTATCCTTTGATTGTAACTCACAACCACCTATCTGTAAATCTTCTCTGGTAATTTTCTCATTAGGAATTGACTGCCAGTTACCCATGTAGATCACTTTCAAGTGAATCATCTCAGGTTATAAAAGTATACTGTTGGGGCGCCTGGGTGTCTCAGTCGGTTAAGCGGCCGACTTCGGCTCAGGTCATGATCTCACGGTCCGTGAGTTCGAGCCCAGTGTCGGGCTCTGTGCTGACAGCTCAGAGCCTGGAGCCTGTTTCAGATTCTGTGTCTCCCTCTCTCTGACCCTCCCCTGTTCATGCTCTGTCTCTCTCTGTCTCAAAAATAAATGTTAAAAAAAAAAGTATACTGTTGACCCGTGAACAACGTGCAAATTAGGGGTACAGCAGTCAAAAATTCACATTAAAGCTTAAAAAAAATTTTAAGTTTTTAATTGATGTATAATTGACATATGCATATAAGTTTTGACTTCTCACAAACCTGACTAATAATAGCCCACTGTGGATGGAAGCCTAATCAATAATATAAACAGTTGATCAACAGCTATTTTGTATGTTATATGTATTATGTACTATATTACAGTAAAATTAGCTAGAGAAAAAAATGTTATAACAGACAGTCCACTTCTAGTACTCTACTATATTGATTGAAAAAAGTCTGCACATAGGGGCACCTGGGTCGCTCACTTGAGCGTCCAACTCTTGATTTTGACTCAGGTTATGATCTCATGGTTTGTGAGTTTCAAGCCCCATGTCAGGCTCTGCTCTGATAGTGCAGAGCCTGCTTGGGATTCTATCTCTCCCTCTTTTTCTGCCCCTCTCCCCATCTCCCTCCGTCCTTCCCTCTCTTTCTGTCTCTGAATGAATGAATGAATGAATGATCTTAAAAGGAAAAAAGTCTGCATATAAGTGGGGCCCATGCAATTCAAACCTGTGTTTTTCGGGGGTCAGCTATATTATTGTACAGAGAAGTAGAACAAGTTGTACACTTGAGCCTGTCATTAATAAACAACAGTAAATGCAGTTTATAATTGTATGTATTCTCATTGGAAACAGGACTGATTTTGATTGATTTGGTTAATTTCTAAGACTGAGATGACTTCACAAAATGAATTTGTAACCCAGAATTTTTACATGTAAGTGGTTTAATTGGTTGGTTTATTTTGCCACATCTATTAAAGGTAGTCTGCTTCTCTGAAAATATTTGCCTCAGATGGATTACTCTGAACTTAGAGAGCCATGTCCTGAAATGGTAGGACCTGGTGTTCCTTGTGGAACCAGGTTAGGGCAAGAGAATGGAGATGTAATTGAGACATTTGATTAGGTCTTAGGATATTTTAGTTCTCACATTGCATGGTTTCAAAATGTGGTCATTTTGACATTAGTGAATGTTTTGAATGAACACATGCATTTTAAGGCACTGCTTACTCATAGAATTTAGTGGTTTTACCTGTTTGAGTATAAAAATTGAGGTCGTATATGAGACAAACTCCACAAGTAAAGATTCTTCGGTGTGGGGTATTTTGCAAAAGAAAATGTCATCTTGATCTAATGATCTGTCATCCCTGGCTTGATTGTTTTGCTTGAAAGCAGAGGACTAGTAAATATAGTCAAACGCACTGATGTTCATTTTATTGTGCCCCCAGGATGCATTGAGCCTCTTGCCCAGAGCTGTCATTTCAGCCATACCATGGGCCTTAAGCTAGTGTAGAACAAAAATTTCCTGTATAAATCTAATGAAAGGAGTCTCCTTTTTTTTTTTTGGATTTAAAGGAGTTCTTCCATTTCAGGTGGAGTAACAAATGAGAAGAAGCTGCTAATTTCTTATTCCTTTGACACAGCCTCTCCATGCATGTCTGCTCTCTTATTACACCTCTGCCCAAGGCTTATCCCTCATGTCACACTTATTTGGAAGGTCATTTATTCTAAACAGAGTAATGTGACATATTGAAAGATTCTGTGAAAAAATAATTTGAAGGCCTCTTTTAAGAGTTTTTCATTTTAATAGATAAGCAAAATCCTTATGTAAGTAACTCCATTTTTTTTTTTAAATGGTAGTTTTTCTGCTTTTCTGGGATATGGGGTAGGGCGCTCTGTGCAATTTATTTCATGATGACTGCTGGGTTTACATTTGAATATTTAAACATACACAATTATAGAGTGTTGGAAGTATCAAATGCAATACCTTATTTTATTAGGACCATCACATTTACTTCATCTGTTTCTCATGAGTGTTTGGAAGAAAAGGAAGTATATCTAGAGTGGGATTCTTTTTTACCTCCTTCTAAAAAGAACATTAATTTATTAATTTTAAAATTCTCCGATGATTGGGTCAGTATAGAAATACCAGGACATATGAATGAGGTAAAAGGAGAGTACACAGCTCTGATAATCACCTCTGTTATCCCATCTTATGAACACACATACACGCTTCCGCAACATGTCTAATCACTTAGGTTTTGATGATGACTTAGAGGAGACCTGACGTCAATTAACTCAAATTCTTACCAGTAAGGGTATTTAGCTCAAGATACCTATTTTAATTTCTTCAGTACTCCAAGCCTTCTAGGGCTTTTGGACATGTCTCCTCCAAGTTTGTTGCTCACTTAAGTCTTTGTGAGTGTCAGATATTGTCTGAAGAAAAAGAGAAATCGGTCCTGAGGATGAGATTTTCAGAATTTAGCTTATACGGGAGATGACCTGTTTAACCCAAGCACAGCAGCGGGCTAGCAGGAGACGGGTGGCCGGCCTTCCAGAGACACGACAGCTGATTCTTTTTTCTGCCCAGCAAGTTGTGACCTTCAGGGTATAAATAATGGAGTATGTATCTGATACAGATACCAACTATTCAACTTGACGGTTTTTTAATACCTAGTTGAAGGAACAGAGAACTCATTGGTGCTTTTGGAAATATTTGGCCCATTCTCTTAGGTTGACCTTGTTCTCATGTACTATAAATTGCTACTTGAAGACGTAGATTTTCTGTAAGTACAAAAATTTGATATAAACAAATCTTGTGGGCTAATGAAAAACAGTCACTTTTAAAATATCTTTGAAGACTAGTAAAAGCTATCATGATTTACCTGAAAATATTAATTATCAGACACAAATAGGGTCTTCAGGCCCCATATAGAGGCTAATGGTTCTTTTGCAGCTAAATGCATATTTGTCTTGATTTTTTAATTTCATCCCTTCACTCTAAACTCTTGACTTGGCTGCTTCTGGGCCACCTCCCTGAGCAAATCAGAGCCAGTAAACTGATGAAAGCTTTTTCAAGTTTCTTATTTCCTTATCTCCAAATTTCCCTATAGTTTTACCATTTTCTTCCCCGAAGTAGAAAGTTGTCCTGGGTTTTCTTTACAAGCTAATCCAAACAACAAGCCATTGTTTCCTATCTCCTGTATCAGCTATCTACCTTCCAATCTGGATTTCCTTCATGGAGATTCTTTTAATTGAAACATACCTTTGGAACAAGAGTTTGCCTTTGGTTTTCCTAATACACCTATTCCCCTCCACCTTTCAAGCTATTGTTCTTCCTGACCAACTACTAGTAAATGCAGGTTACTTGCCTCACCCTTACCATTTCACCATCTACTCTTACTACAATCCTGTTTCCGGCTTTCTGCCCCTACAGAGAAACTTCTCTTTTGAAGTTGATGTGTAGTTTGCTTTTGTTTTTGTTTTTTTTAAATAAGTCAGAGAGGCAACATTCATTGAGACTTCTTGCTGCATTTGACACTGTTGATGGCCCTCTTAATGTCCCCCCCCCCCCCGACTTATGTGACCTCCACTTGTCCACTGATCTTGTTAATTATGGAGATTATGTGTGCATCATTTGATGGCTTATTTATCTCCTTCCTGTCTCTACTCTCTTAGTTGTCCCCTCCCCTCAAAGAGAACCTGGGGGTTTTGCGCCCCTCCCAGGGACATATTGCTCTTACCTCTAAGCTGTTACCTCTGTGTAGGTCCTCACGTCACACCACCTAGTCAACAGTTATAATATGTATCCACTGCCTCCAATTCCTCTCACCTACAGGTGAATTCATGAGCTCCCTGTCCTTATAAGCTGCTTCCCTCCCCCCATCCCAACAAATTTTATCTAGTGAGTCCATCTTGAAATCTAGTGAGATGCACATTCACTTAGATGCCTAATTCTTTCCCAATTTCCTTCAGTACTTTTGGTTTTGCTTCTTATTGTTTTTTATTCAGGCCACTGAGAGATAGTTTTCACACCCTATAGACTTTGGCTTTTTCTCTCTGCTTCTCATTTCTCCTCTTCAGTTCTATCAGCACTTAGCTATCAGGTTAGGTTTTCTACAGAACGTTTTTGTTCTTACTTTCATCCCTGCCCTATTCTTTGAGTCATGTGTTCTTTCATTAGTCCACTTATTTATTCATTGTTTAACGTATTCATCATAAATTAAGTGCCTACACAGTGCCACTGAGGGGAATATAAATGTGAATAAAACAGACCTGGAGTTCTCCCTCACAAAACTGACAGAGGAGCAGGGAAGACACACATTAAACAAATACCTCGAAAGTGAGTGAATTACACTGTGGCAAGTGCTCCAAAGGCCCTCTTCCCCTCCTTCCTCCTCCTGGGCCAAGGGCATTCACTAAGGTGACAGTGAGGGACCTAATGCTGTAATTGTGTACAGCACTTCCACACATGAGGGTCAAGCTATTGAGAGTTAAGTATTTTAGGTGGCAGGAGGAGCAAGAGCAAAGGAAGGAAGTATCCTGGTGCCTTGAGGAGATGTTGAGTAATACAGTTCGGTGTGGATCTGGGGCGCATGCAAGTGAGAAGTGGAAGTGTTGAAACCTGAATGGACAGCGATGGGCTCTCTGATATGCTGCTTTGCTAAGTGCTTTACATGCTTCATCTCAGTTATTCTTGCAAAAATCTTACAAGGAAGGTGGTGTTAGCCGATGTTTCAGGGGAAGCATCTGAGGCCCAGAAAGGCTCATTAGGACAGAAAGACTCAGGACCATGGAGTCCGCAAGTGCCACAACCTGAATACAGCCATAGCTCTCTCTTACCCTGAACTTGGGCTGTTATTGGTACAGTATGGAGCCATAGTATCTCTGTGCTGAGCACATGGGTCTTTCCAAGGTAACTTCTTTTACTATCACCATTTGGGCTTGAAGCTCTGCAAATGCTACTTTTATGACACTGAATCTGTGCTCATGGAGGACAGGGAGCATTCATCCTTGTATTTTCGCAGAGTCCCTACCATCTTGTTACCAAGGTAGGTAAGGTAGGTAGATCCTCCAAAAGCATTTGTTCAGTAACTTTGATGACATCTTTCCATCACCCATCACACAGAAGTTTACATTAGAACTGTTTGACAGGTGCCTTAACTAAATACATTTGTTAGGACACATGGCTGGCACTGCCTGAGTTTTGTACAGTGTTCTTAGTGCCTTCCCCCTGTTCCCTTTACAGGGCTCATATGTACACATCCCGTCAGACAAAAAAGAAATACAACAGCGGTACTCTGTAATGGCAACAAAAATTGGAAATTAATAAGCAGCTCAGGTCATGCCTCAGTGCAGCCAAATGTAGGAATCACTCTCTATGTTGACTTTATCCCGTGATTAGGTGTGTCTTTTGAAACTTGAGAGGAAATTGGGATAGTCAGAATATTAATAACAGCAGTTTCTAGAAGAGACCTGCTCCTAGCTCTTTTTCTTTTTTAAGATGCAAATTTGAACACATAAAATGTTACTAATCCTGGACAGGGTAGCAAGATGGACTGGCAAGGTATACAGATGTATATTTCTGGTGGAGTATAACAAAAAGGGTATCGGTGGGGAGAGAAGGGGTGCCTTGAATGCAAGGGTGTGAGAAGGACAGTGATGGAAGGTGACAGCAGCTTAGAAAACGGGCTCTCGTTTCAAGAGTAAAATGTGACTTTGTGCAAAGTGCACATGTGAAGTACTTCAAATGAAGCATTGGGATTTTCCCAGGTCTCCAGGCTTCTGCTCTTTTTTTCAGCCATTAGCAACACATTACACTTGGTCTTCCCTAGAAGAAACTCTTTTCTCCTGCAAGCTCCTTAGAATTAGGTACTGTTAGGAAGGGTCCTTGCCCGTAACGGATGAACATGTACAGAAAGATAAGAAAAGTGATTGTACCGAAGGATAGAAACTTACTAAGAAAATGGAAGAATATAGGATCTGAGAGAGAATTTAGAGAGAAAAATTCAAAACCAGTCCTAGGAGAGAATATACACCCTCTACTGTTTCACCTAAGCTAAGGAATGTGTGTGTGTGTGTGTGTGTGTGTGTGTTATGTTGTGATGACATAATTTCTTTTCCCTTGTGGGAAAAATAGTGCTTGAATTTACTGTGTCTGCGGCACAGGGGTGGGAAGGTATTCCCCTAGAGGAAGGTGGTACTGAACATGTTTGTGTTTGCAACTCTACCTCACACCTAACGAGACCTGGACTCTTTGTTGTTAGGTCATTTGGAAATAAATATACATACACCTCACCCAGTCATGTGGGAGGCCAACGGAACAGTTTTTCTCAAAGTATTTGAGGATCATAGCAAGATCATTTTTTGAAATAGGAAATATTTAGTGATGCTTTATATAGAAAACCAAGCTTACTAAGAAGTAACATTTTCCTTAAGGAAAAAGTGTGACTAAATAGTATGTAATATGATGTGAAATTAATACCATGTTAAATTTTAAACAATGAAAAGTTTTCAAGAGTCAAAACTTACTCTGTAGGGTACGCCCACATCAAATGCTTCTATTAAGACTTCGGGTCAGTTGACACTTTTTTTTTTTTACTTTAGCAAGTTCCAAACTGGAAAAACAAGGGTGTAGCCAGTGGAGGTTGAGGTGAATTGAAAGGTGGGCGGGATGCCACCGCCAGCCAGCACCGAGAGGCTGTGGTTAGTGCATTTCATGGATGGGAAATGCAGCCCCGCCCCTGCCAACAAGGGTTTCAAAATGCATTTTCTGTTTTTCAGGATGAATCTTCAAGTCATGAATGTAACCAGCGCACAATCCTGCTTTATGGAGTGGGCAAAGAGCGTGACGAAGCGAAGCATCAGCTGAAGAAGATTACCAAAGATATTTTGAAAATCCTAAATAAGAAGAGCACCACAGAGACAGGGGGTAAAGACCCTTAATGCCTTTGCTCCCATTGGGCTGTCTTTTGGCCTTCCTGTTAGCACAGGCTTTATCAGAGTCCTGGATGTCACTGTCACCAGAGTGTTTCCTCTCATGAATGACTGTCATCTTGAAATATGAATAAGCACATTGAAATTTTAAGGCCTTGGTTCCATTTGTAGTAAGCTTTATATTAATTTTAATTTTAATTTTCTGCCCCCACCCCGCCCTTTTTTTTAAAAAATCCTTCCCATATTTCCTATAGTAGACCTAAATGAAGTACTGAAGAATGAATTGGAAACCCTTAGTCTGGAAGAGTTCCATTTCTTCAGTTCTCTGCCATCCTGTTTTAGGCTTGTAGTTTGCTCTGAGTACTCACATTTGCACAGTAATTGAAAAGCATGACAGTGTAGTTGCTGATCTTTTCTTACATTAGAACGATACTTGGAATAGGTTGCTGCCTATAACAGCGAGCGATTTCAAGTTACACAGAAATTTGGTTCTTTGCTCGGTAATGCCTTCTTTCCTTGGAACAGCGTTTCCCCATGCTTTGGACATAGTTTTTTTTTTTTTTTACATGAAACTATGCCTTATATTATGTCACCACATTGCATAATTGGAATTCTGTAATTACCCACTTCACATTTGCCTAATTACTCTTTTCAAGGATTGTTTATTTTATCAGGCATTCATAAGATTTAAAATAAGATATCATTATATATACTTCACTGCCATTACTGGTGTTAATTTCTTTTACTTAAATAATCAAAGAAAAAAAGTGTTTGGGTTTTCCCTATTTATACAGCATTCTTCCTTCCACATGGCACAGACTCCTCTAGGAACCCTACGTTGTTGTTCAGTACAAAAGACACACATTTTTATGAACCTCTCTCTCCCCAGGACCTCTGGTCTTTAGATTTCAACCAGATGTTTTCCTAGAGCTTGTCTACACTAGATCTTTGCAAGAGAAAAGTACAGAGAACTAATACAAATAGGTTTCTGTCCTCTCTATCGGTAGAGGTGCACATGCAGAAGCAAGGTACAAAGGCAAGATGGTTTTCAGTGTGAATGTGGTAGTGCAGGTGTCTGATGTCTGTGGCAGTTGTCTTTAGAGCATAATGGGAGGGTTAACTTTCATGTGATTTACAGCGCTTCCCTGACCCCCCTCCCATCCATTGCCCCTGAAGGACCTTGTACCACACTGGCTTCGTGAGGGAACAACCAAGAATTGTGGATGGGAAATGAAACCTTGTTGTTGTTGGCCTGTCATTATTGAGCTTGGTTTTAGAAAACAAACACCCACCCCCCCACCCCCACCCCCGAAACAAAGAACCTGATCTAAGAAAAACTGTTGATCAGTTGTTTTGCTGTTTCTTTTTGTTTGAGAAAAGAGGAAATGGATTGCATTTAGAAGGTTGAATTTAGAAGCCTGGTAACTAGCTAGCAAAGGGATTTGAAACTTCTTTTTGTGTACTTGGTAACTGGGTGGACACTGTCTTCTTTAGAAGGGTCAGTAATACATGTTTTATCAACACTAATTGTAGAGAGTCTTTCCAGCTTTTAGGGAATTTGGGGGTTTGGGAGGTTGAGAAGAATGGGAAAGGGGAGGAAACAATGCAGTGTCTTTTTCTGTTGAGCCTACTTCCTTCCTTCACAGTGAGTGTTTAATGCCCGACTACAGTCTGTCCTATCTTTGTACCAGTCTTTTAAATAGGCACTTCTCACTTTTGAACTCACAAAGAGAACATCTTTGTTGTTCCATGCTACTTTTTGAGTTATCAGCAATAGAACCACCACTGTGGAGTGGCATTTGCAGTGGGGATATTTGTCTTTTCCTCATTTTAGATAAAATTCCTCAGATATGTGTTAATTTGGGATGTAGTGAGCTGCCTTCTGAATAAATAGTCAAAGGTTAAGTCCCTCCTTAAAACCTACTATGCTTGCCAGAAGCTAGCTAGCTGTACTTCAGATTAATGGTAATTTGTCCATCATTTCAGCAAAGAAGAGAATTGGTAAAGCAGGAAAATACAGTTTGTGTTAGCGTCTATTGATTTGTGCCTATATAGTGGTTTCGTATTGTTTTGAGGAAATCATTAGAAGTGGTCTCAGATCAGCCAGGCCTTATCTAGGAGTTTAAATGACACTTGCAGTTGAACATGGTCAATCTTCATTTTCTATTTACATTGGCTGGTCATCTTTGGTTGTCAGTGTTGTTTTGTTTTGTTTTGTTTTTGTTTTTTTTAAGTACATTAATGAAGTTTACCATGAGAATAAAGACAAATGTCAGGATCATACACTTTTTTTTTTAAAGAAGACCAAAGTTAAGCAACATAAGAGCAATAACATATATTATGAAAGCAGATTAAATAAAGTAAATGAGGAAAATCTGTAAATTATGACTGAATTGTTATTCATGTAAATATCATTAAAATAGTCTATTGAGAACTACCACTAATTTCTTAAATGTTTCTTTGAAAGTGAATGTAAATTGCCAAGAATCAATTGTATATTCTTTATATGAGGTTTTAAGAAGTTAGTTACTGGGGCGCCTGGGTGGCGCAGTCGGTTAAGCGTCCGACTTCAGCCAGGTCACGATCTCGCGGTCCGTGAGTTCGAGCCCCGCGTCAGGCTCTGGGCTGATGGCTCGGAGCCTGGAGCCTGTTTCCGATTCTGTGTCTCCCTCTCTCTCTGCCCCTCCCCCGTTCATGCTCTGTCTCTCTCTGTCTCAAAAATAAATAAAAAACGTTGAAAAAAAAAAATTAAAAAAAAAAAAAAAAAAGAAGTTAGTTACCTGTAAGTAAATAGATCCTATTTAGCATAAACCACAATCACATGCACACACACACACATGCATGCACACACACACACACAAGATGCATTTGTGAGTTCTCATGGTGGCAATACTACAGATGTGTTATTTTTGTTTATTTGTTTTGTTTCCAGGAAGGAGTGATTAAATATATTAACTTCACTTTTACAGTACATTATACCCAAAATCATTGATGTGAGTTTTCAGCCTTGGATCAATGATGTTAGTAAATGGAAAATTCAAAACTTGGATATTTTAAACATGCTTATTACATGTGAATAGCTATATTTAAGGCAAACCACCATAGTTAAATTGAGAATAGATATTGAAAAACAAGTAGGTTTAATGAACTTCTTGGTTCTTATTCTTTGTGTTAGATATGGTGTTTTGAACAAAAGTGGCACAGTCTCTTACCTTTTGTTACCACTCACCTTTTGATTCTATTTACTCTGGTATCAGGGTTTGTTAGCTTTAGGAAATAAAACACCCTGCTGTGTGTGTGTGTGTGTGTGTGTGTGTGTGTGTGTGTGTGTGTGTGTTTGCACATGTGCATGAAGCATCTAGACTATGCTTCCTTACATTTGAAAGAGGATCTCTTTTCTTTCAGTGTTATTTTCTAAAACCATTAGATTTACCTTTATCAACATCGTTTTGAGTTGAGTGAAATATTTGTGTCTTTAGTAGAAAAAAATCAGTAAAGTGGCCTTGGTGCTCTTAAAGTAAACTTTCCTAAATAAGATATGAGTCGTAGAGGTCCCTTCTTATGACCCCTGAGAATCGTAGTGTTGGAAACCATCTTAGGAAGCATATAATCTGATCTTTGTTTTTTTGTTTTCTTATTTTAGATTTGTCTTTATAAATTCATGTATTTAAAGATATTTAACACAGGACTTAATTCTTTTGGGTCTTATCCTTAGTACTGTTAATAAGAACTAGAGTCCCCTGGGATAAGAAGTGTTTATAATTTTTTTTTTATTTTGGAAGTTTTTTAAAACTTCTTCATGCTAAATTGATAAATGTAGCACTTTAACATTATGTGGAGAGATTTAATTCTTTGCTACCCCTAACAATGTTAGAATGGTATAAATTTCCTTTTTTACATATTAAATTTTTGGGGATTAATATCCTGGTGAATGCCCTAAGAAGATGTCAGTGACATATCCTGTTCTGTCACTGTGACCATCGGTAATTTTTACCCCCTTTCATTGTTGCTGTCTTGATATTTTAAGAGTTAGAAATGTTTATAGAGGTATTTCCCATTAATAGCCAAAATATGGAAACTACTCACTAGAATTAAGAAATAAATGGTGGTATATCACACATTGGTATACTATACATGAATGAGAATTATTCCTTTTAGAACAAATTCCTTTTAGAACAAATTAAAGTTGCCTCAACAACATGGATCAAGCTCAGAAGCATATTGTTGCATGAAAGATGCTGGATGTAAAAAGTATCTCTCATGGTTCCAAACTGGACATTACTAATCCAAGCCTTTAGACTTTAGGATCTTGGTTTCCTGGGGCAGAGAGGACTAGAAGGAGACTGAGGGGTTTCCGGGGATCTGGTGTGTGATTTTGTGCTTTGAGTCTCAATTATGCGAGTGTTTTTACTTTGTAGATATTCATAGTTTGTGTGTCTCTTCATATATGTTATACTTCAATAGAAAGTATCCACTGAAAAAGTCAAGAGCTTCTATGAAATGAAAAGTAATGTATCTATTGTATGTTTAGTTGGAGATGAAGGACAAAAAACCAGGAAGAACAAACAGGAAGCATTTCCAACTCTGGAGACTGTATTCACAAAACTTCAGCTCCTTTCATATTTTGATCAGCATCAAGTGACATCTCAGGTAGCCATTTAAAACTGTGTATTGTGCATTTGGGGTTATTCATTTGCACTGCGTAACAATTTCTTTCATGCAGTATATACTTTTGGCTTTGTTTGGTTTTATAAATATGTTTTTTAAAAAATATTATTTATTTATTTTTTTATTATTATTTTTTTAACGTTTATTTATTTTTGAGACAGAGAGAGACAAAGCATGAACGGGGGAGGGTCACAGAGAGAGGGAGACACAGAATCCGAAACAGGCTCCAGGCTCTGAGCTGTCAGCACAGAGCCCGACGCGGGGCTCGAACCCACGGACCGTGAGATCATGACCTGAGCCGAAGTCGGACGTTTAACCGACCGAGCCACCCAGGCGCCCCAAAAAATATTTATTTTTGAGACAGATAGTACAAGCTGGGGGGAGTGCCAGAAAGAGGGGTGGGGCACAGAGGATCCAAAGAAGGCTCTGTGTTGCCAGCCAAGAGATCATGACCTGAGCCAAAGTCAGATGCTTAATGGGCTTAGCCACTCATGCTCCCCTATAAATATGCTTTTTAAACGTATTCGCAATCATCTCAAACTCTTAAGTAGTTCAGTTTTAAGTGTCAGGTTGCCCTTTTCGGAGAAATTTATTTTTTTCACAAATATTTTTACTTAATAATAACCAACACTATGTCAAATAATCCCTAATGCAATACTTAATACATTTTGGCCCTACATTGCTATTGATAAGGGAGAAATCTGTTAATGAGTGAAATAAAATACTACTTAGAAGAAACCAGATCTGTGTTGTTTTACAAATCCATTGATATTCAAATAAATGTTATCTGGAAATTAATTAGCATTTGTAGCAGTTTTACCATTAGGATAGTTAGGTCAAGATCTTAATGACAACTTGCCTTGTATCTTCAAAATACAGTTGGAAGGAAGTTGTTTGATTTTTATATGGTTTTGGTTTCTGTGGAAATATGTTTTAAATTTTAAGAGCAATATATAAATTCAAATTTCTTAAAAAATTAAAATAATTTTAAGTACTGCTTTTCTAATTATTTTCACATTTTTGTTGTCCAGATCTCCAATAATGTGCTGGAACAAATCACAAGCTTCGCTTCAGGAACATCGTATCATCTCCCTTTGGCTCACCATATTCAACTCATCTTTGATCTTATGGAGCCAGCGCTGAACATCAATGGACTAATTGACTTCGCAATACAGGTGTCAGAGAGACCCTGCTTCTCTGATTTTTAGGAAAGCAAACCTGCTAGACATCGTACAACTTAAATTGAGCGGACGACTGTATTTTTGAATAATTGAGACCTTCTGAATCAACAGTATTCAACTAGCGTTTTAATGGCAGCTATGTCCATAATTTTCAATTAAATATATAATTGGGGCTAAAATATATAATAGTCATTTAAAAATGTGAAGGGTTTTGAGGATTGATTTTTGTCTTTTGCTTAAGAAATGGTAAAATTTACCATTTATTGTAGGGTATATTTTAGGTTAAGAACAAAAATAAAACCATATAATTTGATTTGTCACATTCCATTTTTTTTTAAGGGATTAACATTTGTTTTGTTTTTTTGTTTGTTTATTTCTTTTGAGAGAGAGAGAGAGAGAGAGAGAGGGAGGGAGGGAGGGAGGGAGGGAATCCCAAGTAGGCTCCTTGCTGACAGCTCAGAGCTGGACTTTGCACTCAATCTAGTGAACCTGAGATCATGACCTTGGCTGAAATCAAGAGTCAGATGCTTAACCGACTGAGCCACCCAGGTGCTTGTGTCCCATTAGATTTCTTATACACATACTTGAGTTCATTTATTATGTTATTAGTGAGTAGAATTTAAACTTATTTTCTATTGCTTATTGGAGGTGTTAGTTTGTTGATAACAAGAAAATAATGATAAATAACATCTGTTTTCTTAAAAAGAAGGGAAAAGAGAAGAAAAAGTGAGAAGTAGGGAAATCATCTGGTCTAGAACTTGGGGCTTCCCTCAAGTTTTGGTAGATATTTCAATGTTGGATACTTCCTGACTGTATATACCATGATGTCTAGACAAAAGAAAAACTGTAGAATTTGGCAAGGGATTAAACATAAAAAAGTTTAATTCTAGGGGGCTTGTTTTCTCACACTGTAGTTATATGGCATATGGTCCAGGGACACAATAATGGGTGAGATAAGATGGTGTTAGCATAACTCAATATATTCATGGCTTGTGAAGATAAATGTTTTTCCTATCATTTTGGCAGCTACATTTTTATTCACTCTTTTCTTCCATTGTAGCTGCTAAATGAACTGAGTGTTGTGGAAGCCGAACTGCTCCTGAAATCCTCCAGCCTGGCAGGAAGTTACACGACGGGACTGTGTGTGTGCATTGTGGCTGTTCTCAGGCGGTACCATAGTTGTCTGATCCTGAATCCTGATCAGACAGCCCAGGTGTTTGAAGGGTTGGTATACTAAATATCATTATTTTTTTTCAAATTAATGTTTTCCATGTATAATTGGTGATGAGATATTACAGTGATTTTAAGAGGAAAAATAGTACAGGTGCTGGTTTCAGTTTAAAAGATAGAGTTAAAGACTACTTTTGCCAGAAAATGTTTATCTGAGAAGGAGGTGTAAACATGAAAGATAATGTTCTCTTAGTAGTGTATGAGTCTTTCCTGCCTTCCTTTCCTGCCCGTACTTTGTACAAGTATAAACCAGTTATTCAGAGCACTGCATCATCTGCTACCCTGAACCATGGCCTATTACGAATGATGAATACGTGCCAGCTGCTTTGCTGATGTCATTTCAGTTTATATTCGAGACCAAATAAGCTTTGCATGCGTTCTTACCTTAGAGATTTGCTTCTTCAGTTTTATTTCTTTTGTAAAAAAAACATCTTGACAAAAGTTAATCTAGAACAAATGACTTCCTTGGTTTGGAGTTTGTTTTTCGTTTGTGTGAAGTGTAGGCTAAAGTTTTCTTTACTGCTGTTCATGATGTTGGACTGTGTCCTCATATCCCCCATTCCAATCTGAGGTTACAGGAATGAGAGAAACATAAAGAACTGTCCTCTATGGAGCTCCTTTTTGTCCACTGCAGGCTCCTTTCTACAGGGCTTTATATAAAAAAAAGGACAACCTCTTTTTTTTACCTTTTTTCTTTCTAGACTTAAACATGAGGTTCTTCAGATTCACAGTATTTTTTTGGTGTGTGTGTGTGTGTGTGTGTGTGTGTGTGTAAATTAGCACATGTAATCAATTTATAATTTATTCTAGAGTGACATCCATTTAATAGCAGTTTTTTGGGGAAAAGGGAATGCTACCACATTAATTTTACACGTAGATTATTGACTGAAATCTGAAACATCCCAGATATTTTTAAAAGTTTGAAAATAAACATTTTTGAATTCAGGAAATATATGACTACTTAATAGCCCTCAACTACCATGTAAAAGTGAATAATTGGTACCAGTTACACATCAAGAAATTGAGACTCAGTCCTGTTAAATGAAGTGTATGTTGAAGTGATGTACTCAATATCACATGGCTAATAAATCTCCCAGATTGCTGAAAGTCATTCTGAGTTAGAGCAAATTCATGCTATTGGATTAATACTGTACTTTTTAAACTGTGTATGGAAACCCATGAGTCAGTAATGAAATCAATATTATAGGTTTTGACAAATTTTGTTATTTTAAAATTTATTTGTGTCATTTAACAGTTTAAATTTATTACTTATTAAATGTTCATAGAATCATATTTGATCTTATATTTTTAGTTTATCATGGATACTAAGGATCAATGTTTTCGCAAAGATCTTATTTTGTACTGATAGGAATATGCTGGATTTCAGTGCAAAATGTTTTCTTATCTCTGACAAGTGAAAAAGATCAAGGCAACATTGCTATACTCTGGATGCCTACCAAGCTCTCAATAAATATTTGTTACCTTTAAATTAAAAAAATTCTTTTAAATGTTTATTTATTTTTGAAAAGAGAGGGAGAGACACAGTGCCAGTGAGGGAGGGGTAGAGAGAAAAGGAGACAGAGTGTTTGAAGCAGGCTCCAGGCTGTGAGCTGTGAGCACAGAGCCTGACATGAGGCTCGACCTGATGAACTGCGAGATCATGCCCTGAACCAAAGTAGGCCACTTAACCAACTGAGCCACCTAGGCACCCGTTTGTTTACTTTAATCACAACATGATACTTGGCTTTTTAGAATATGTCTGGAATTTATGTTATGTGAATCTAGTTATCAATATAGCGAATCCTCTACTTCTTAATTGCAGGATACTTTTGCTGTAATTGACTACTTTTATCAGCTCTCTGGTTGCTGTGTCTACTGATATCAATTCATAGGGCTTGGGGTGCAGCATTGTCATTTCTTTGCAGTTTCCTGGGTTCTACCTCTGGTATTTCTGATTGTAGCATCCTTCTTGGCCTCAACAGCCTAGGCTCTCTTTGGCTTCCGCCCCATCCCCTGAATCACAGAGAGAACTCTGGATGTGAGTCTAGAGACCTAAACACCCCTCTTGTTTGTGCTGTGAACTAGCTTTTTGCCTGTGGGCAAGTTACTTCACCTGTCTGAGCCTCAGTGCCCTCTTTATAAAAGGAGGAAGGTGAATCAGATGATTTCAAAAGCCCTACTTAGCTTCAAAATCTGAGTCATCGATGACGCTATTGTGGTATTACTGAATCCTATAACAGAATACAAGGTGGTAATCGTGGAATCATACTCATAAATAGGTGAATGGACCACTAATGTTTACTTCTGTGTTATATGAAGTATTATGTTGAATGAACTGTGGCCAAAGGGGCCATCGTTTTGATATGGGGAAAGGGGCATTGAAATGGAGTAGTAATGGTATTTCTGAGTTGAAAGACGTCTAGGGAATGCCACTAAAAAGAAAGGGTTTTAAATTCTTACATTAGGTAAACTAAAATTTGTTTCTAGTTTGGATAAGGAAGGAGAATGTGACTTAAAATCCTGACTTCATCAAGTTTTTGCCAGAACCAGTTCATGGTCCTGAAAGTGAATTTCTCAGATTTACTGATGTAGAGATTTGCTCTTTTTCATAGGAGTGGACTTAAGAATCTTTGCAAATAGCTTCTTTTTTTTACTGAAGAGAGATTGTCTACTACAACTTTCTTCTTGTGTTCTGGTCATAGCAACTTAATTGATGGATTCTTCCATACATTCCTTCTGTATGGAGGAATTTCTTTCCTTTCTTGTTGTTAATGGTATTTCCAAAGTCTTTTTAAAAATCATTTTGTATTTCATTATCCTCATAGAAAAAATGATACCTTATTCAATTATTTACTATTGTATCAACAATCTAATACCTTTTTCCTTACCCAAGTAATAGCTGCACATATTCTAAAAGATTCAAATAATAACATATATATTAGCAAAATACGTGTCTCCTGTCTTCACATATTTTTCTCCTCAGGTTGTGTGGTGTGGTAAAGCATGTTGTGAACCCCTCAGAATGTTCTTCCCCCGAGAGATGCATCTTAGCCTACCTCTACGATCTCTATGTGTCATGTAGCCACCTCAGAAGTAAATTTGGAGACCTCTTCAGGTGGGTAGAAGAAAATCAATAGGAATGGCATCATGCCTATATTTGTTAGTGACCCGACTGTGATATTGTCATCCTTGTTAATAATGAACGTTAATCGTATCTGCCAGAATTCATATTGAATTATCTTTCATTGTAGCTTTAACCTCCTTTTGCCAATTACTATGCATGTTTAGCTCTGATTGCAATTCTGAGATAAAGTTGAGAGTAAACATTCTATAGTTTGCACTTGCTAGTACCTCACCTGGAACGTTGTTTGTGTTTGCATGCTTACTTTCTCACCGCCTTGGCTTCTCTGCCTCTTTGACTGTCTTCCTGCAGATGGTATCCCTGACTGCCTATGATTCTGTGCATCTTAGCACCTGCTGTGCCCCCACCGGTAGACAGGCGCTAGAAAATACATACTTAATGATATTTTGAGGAAATTTTGATGATTAATTGTGGGTGGGGGGAAGGAGATGGTAATGGCTGCAAAATAAATTTGTCATCTAGAAGGAAGGAAAGAACCATCAATTACAGTTACTTGTTCCTGAATTCTGGGAGCTCTGTCTTCCTGGTTTGTGTGGAATGTGACTACTGGCCATTGCTTTGTCACTACTGCCAGCTCTTGGTTGGACTAGTGCAGAGTCATAACTTGTTTCTCTGCTTGCATCCCTGACTCTCTTTAGCATATCCTCAGCATACCTACAAAAGTCATCCTTTTCAAACAAGAATAACTTGCAGGTTTCTAGTGGCGGCTTATCTACACGAATAAATTCAAAGTCCCAACTGCCTTCAGGGTCTGCTATATATAATCTCTTCTTCTTTCCTTCTGTTTATGCCATTCTAACCACATGGACCTCTTTACCGGTCTTCACACACTCTGAGCACGCTGTCTCTTGGGGCTTTTGCACTTACTGTTACCTCTCTAGTAATCTCTCCCCTGTTACTTGGATGTCCATGCCCACAGTACATTCATAGCTCTACCTTCCTGACCACCCTATTTTAAATAGCAACCTCTTACTCCTCCTCTCTGTCATTTTCTGAATCTTAGCATTCGCTACCACTGGGTGACTTACATATTTATTTATGGTCTGGCTTCTTTCTCAACTGTAAGTTTCATCAAAGGAGGAACTTCATATTTTCTTCACTGCCATATTATGATACCTTGAAGAACATTTATTTGGCTCCTAGTAGGCACCACAGAAAGCTGGTGAATGGAAGATAAATCCAAAAAAACCATGATATTTTTAATGGTATTGATAGGGAAAAAATGGGAGAGTATATCATCATGAAATGAGCTAGGTTTCCAAATAATTTCTCGTAGAACATTTGAGTGGGTCTTAGGAAATATGTTTCTACAGAAATGATATAATAATAACAGTGCTCATATTCTTACTTCCAGAGAGCTTTAAGTTTCAGTTTACAGTTTTCAGATGGCTTTCTCATACATGATTTGGTTCTCGCAACAGCCCTGTTTTATTTAAATAGTGAACTTCCCAAGACCCCCAGTAGCCTGTTTGACCCCTAGTGTTCCCTCAGGGTAGTGCAAGTATGTTAACTCAGTGAATTCAAGTCCTGTGCAGTGAGTGTGTGGAGATTTAGGAGACCAACAGTAAGCTGAGGATCAGTACAGTGTTACATCATAAGATGTGGCCCTGGTTAACGTTTCCTCAATTAAAGAAATGGAGGACAGGTGCAGCCCTCAGGAATCCCTGACGTCAGGCATTATTTGTACCTTGGGATTAAGAAGAATGGTGAAACAAAAGCTAGATACTTGGTGAGATTTCTCTTAGTATGCTAATAAAAACAGTTTTAATAATTATATCTGTAGGAGCATTTATAATAAAGTTGTGTAAGAGGATTATTTGGGAGAAAAAGAGCACTGATGATATCTTGCCCTGATTGTGCTGGTACTTAGTGTGCCAAGTACTGTGCTGGGTCTTTGCCATCAAGATCTTTAATCTGCCCACCACCTCAGGAAGTAGAAATGATTGTTCTGACAATAAATGATTATTCCTCATCATAAGTTAATAAATGATGAAACCTAGATGTGACCATAAGTCATTTTGGCTTCAACGTGTGTGTTACTTTATTACTCTGTCAGGTTTTTCGGGTGCAGGCAATTTCAGAAGAAAACGTTTGAGTTGGTTCCTTATTTCCCTAGATGCCTGCAACAGAGGGTGGTAAGAATTTGAGAGTGACTAAGATGACAGCTACCTTTTTATTAAAACACTGAAGTGCATTTGGACAGAGTGTAGTACATGATACAGGAAGTCTAGAAACAAAGAGTAAGGACACTTCTTCATGAGCCACAGAATCCAGAAAAATTATGCACTCTCAGCTGGAGGTAGCAGAGGGTCAACTTGAGAGAAGTCTCTACACTGAAAGAAAAATGGGGGCTGAATCTTATAAAAATTGAGAAAAAAAAGCAGAATTCTTCTGGGTTCTAAAGACAGACATGAATAGTTTGGTAGAATTAAGTTGGAAAAGAGAGAACACTTTACTCTTTGCTGAGGTCTGTTTCATTAAAATGACACTCAAGGTATTGGGAGGTTGAGGGAACCAACAAAGCACAGTTTCTTTTTGTTTCATTTCTAGTGAGAAAGTAAAACAAATTAAGAACTATTGCTGAGTGAGAATGAATGAAAAGTTGAGTGTGAAGCATGGCAAGAGTTAAGACAGTAAAAAGGGAGATGTTTAAAAGCACTGGTGACAGTTCATTGTTCATCATTTTGAACAGGTCATACTCCAGATGGCAAGCTTACAGGCTTCAGTCACATTTGACACGTTTTTATATAAGTTGTCTGCCAAGAAAGAGAGTATAGAACCCTGTAATTACCGCCACTTAGGGGGTGGCTTTAGTCCTGTCTGTTAGACCGGTATTTCCCAGTCAATTAAGAACGTGGAATCACAAACGACTAATGTGACTCTTCTCCAGGAATACCTTACATTTGCTGCCATTGAATCTGTCCTTAAGTGAAATCGCTTTCTAGTTACTCTTGTTTTATTTTTTAACTCTTTTCCTTGTAACCTCAGTAGTGCCTGTTCAAAAGTTAAGCAAACCATATATAATAATGTGATGCCTGCAAATTCTAACTTGAGATGGGATCCGGACTTCATGATGGATTTTATTGAGAATCCTTCAGCTCGTAGCATCAATTACTCAATGCTGGGCAAGATCCTTAGTGACAATGCAGCCAATCGCTACAGCTTCGTCTGTAACACGCTCATGAATGTATGTATGGGCCATCAGGATGCTGGAAGGTGAGCTGGGTTACCCTGGAATTCACAGTTAACCGTCTAGTCCTTGCGTTGGTGCTACTTTTAAATTAATGTCTTTAGTAATTGCCTGGGCTGACATTTGGATGTTGTTTGCTCCCCCCCCCCCAACCCCCATTTATTCCTGATTTCATCTCTGCTCTGTACTGTGATTTCCTTAGCCTAACAGAGTATGCTGGCTGATTGCTCTGGCATGAGATGCTTTAGATATAAACTATAACTTGTCTATCCATTTACAAAAACATAATAAAAACATAAATTAAAAAATCCCTATATTTAAAAACACTGTATTTTCACCTACCTAAATTACATAGTCTTTAATTTTACGTTGCCCTTAACGGTGGAAATTCTGAAGTCAGATTTGTTCCCAGGTCAAAAATATGTTAATTGGCATCTGTACTGATTATTGTTTGTGGCTCAACAGCATCAAATATTAAACAATATCTGAAGCCTGTTACTTGTATCTTTGCTTTCAGGTTCTGCTAGGTTATTTAACAAGTGGGTATTTATTAAATCTTTGAATCTTAGAAATGAATGACTTGTTTGATGGTAGTGAGATATGGGTTCGTTAAGTATATCACATTTGCGTGCTGCTATCCTGTTCTACTCTGTTCTTTTTCCTCCTTCTAGGATTAACGACATAGCCAATTTCTCCTCTGAGCTGACAGCTTGCTGCACTGTTCTTAGTTCAGAATGGCTGGGAGTTCTGAAGGCTCTTTGTTGTTCTTCAAATCATGTGTGGGGGTTTAATGATGTACTTTGCACTGTAGATGTAAGTTTTCTTTTTCATTTAAAAACTCATCTGTGCAATTAAATATTTAGTTAGTAATTATTTTTGATTGACTGAACCAACCCTTATCTGAAATGTGTTTTTTTCTTTCTCTGCCCAAAGGCAGTAAACAAGAATGTGGTTGCCAAGGATTAAATAAATGAAAAAAGTAAATAAATACAATAGCTTAATCAACAGCAGAGATGCCAAGAGTTTCCTTGTTTGTTCGCTGAAATTTCTTACATACAGTCTCTTCAGAGCTATTGGCTCATATTATTTATCAAGTGCCTTGAGTTCCTCATGGTACAAGACATAATTTACCTACAGGAGTTTGCATTTTGAAAAGAACCACTTTGTTTTTTAAAGATCAAGGTGCATTCTAAGAACATAGGTTTCACTAGGTTGCCTAAGAATGCCCAGGCCCAGAACCATTGGCATGTCTTTCCTAGTGATTGTGCCTGAAAGTTAGTGAAAAGATACTCAGTATGTATCACTGCTTTCTTTCACATATCCTGTTGTACCTGTGATGTGTAAATTTCTTAAAAATCTGTCATGATTCTCTGTTTTTCCTATCACCATCTTGGAGTGATCTGTGTTACACGTTGGTGTATCTTTGCATTTTAAACCCCGCCTTCCAGTTAGAGGCTTAATTCCTAGTTCTGGTATCTCAAGACGAGATGGATTATTCTACTCCTTTCTGTAGATACCCAAGGTACACACACACACACACACACACACACACACACACACACACCACACATGGATATATGTAACTCATATCTGTGGCCTGCTTTTCCAGACAAAGATATCCTAATTTTTATTGTTAACATAATTCTTTAACCTCTTGGTTGTTTTCTGTTATACTTTACCTTACCTTTGCTTTGTTCCCTCATCTGCAACATTGGGATTAATAAAAGTATGAGCCTCATGGTGATATGCTATTAAGTGAGGTCATCTTTTGTACATCACTACACATGATTATTGGCATATAGTACAACTTAACGTGAGGGCTGCTGCTTATTTCTTACTGTTTTGTGCCAAAGTCTTATGAGGTCTATATAGGTAGAGGATTCATTCTGAATGAATTTATTTTCCTTCTCTTTTTTCATTCTCTCTCAAATTTAGGAGTCCGTTGGAAATTTTCAGCGTTGCTTTTTAAGACTAATTTAATTATATTATAGAATCCCTAATAGTTATCCCTGAAAAGAACTCTTAAAACATCAGTGAGGCTTATTTTTCAATTAGGGGAATCTCTGTGTTTTTTTTCCTGCTCTCTCACAATCTTACCCTTAAATGTTAATGCCGTGGTCTGCTAAAAAGTTTTCCTTATACTACATCTTATTAGGAATTTCGTGATTTTGTTTTTGTTTTGTTCAGTTATGTGTACTCAAGGTGAAACTCAATATCTTTTTGTAGCATTGTGATGTAGGTAAACCTCATCCTTTGTCTTAAAACGTAAAAATAGCCCTTAGAGGATGATAATCCTGATGTGTAATCATTTCCCTCTGTTGGTTCATTTTGGGATTTGTGATCTTACTGGTACTGCCTACATTTTCTTAGATATTAATCTTAGATATTACTTGAAAGGGCGTTGGGTATTAAAACATGTCAATGTTTTTCTTGAAGGTGAGTGACCTTTCATTCCATGATTCATTAGCTACTTTCATTGCTATTCTGATAGCACGACAGTGTTTCTCCCTGGAGGACGTCGTGCAGCACGTCGCACTTCCCTCTCTCCTAGCAGCAGGTACGACACATCCGGAAGGGCTCTTGTTATTTGTTGTCTTGGGATGGTTTCCAGCTATTACAACAACACCGTGAACGTACTTTTTAAGGCTACATGCCTTGGGCAGTGGTGTGGAGTTGATGTAAAGTTAGTAGGATTGTAAGTGTTGTTCTGTACAAAGTCCTATGGATCCCTATAGAAACGGTCATTTTTAAGGAAGCAGTCTGCCTCCTCTGGAAAGCATAGCCAGTGCCTTCCTTCTTACTGTAAGGAGCATTTATATTTAAGTTATTCCAGAAAAGTTAGCTTCAGAGAAAACCTGAAGACATGTCAGTCAATCAATTGGAAAACTTGCTTTGAAAATCTTTCCTAGCTTGTGGAGATGCAGATGCTGAGCCGGGGGCGAGAATGACATGCCGACTCCTGCTTCATCTCTTCCGAGCTCCCCAGGCCTGCTTGTTACCTCAAGCAACCGGTGAGCCGACAGCTATAAAATCCCCAACTGCATGTTCATTTGGAGGTACAGATTCTAAAATGTCCACGTGGGCTGTCCATTCTGCCATTTCCTCCCTGAGTTTGGTGACCTTGCTTTTGGGGGGTGATGAAGGAATGCACCACTGCCATCGAGAGGGCTGTCAGCACCCTTGATTTATGCAATATCAGGATGTATTGAGAAACTAAAATCGAGTTAATAAACAATAAAAATACTTTTGCTCTGAGGCCAAGCCACGCTGGTGGTCAACATGATCCTCAAACCTGTAAACCACATCATAGCAGCTTAGGGCAATGGTGACTCATTTATTCTTTTACTAAGGTAAGAGGAATAAGGTAAGAATTCTAGGGGTGTTAGTGAAGTGTGTTTCTGAAGATCATTTTTATACAGGGGTGTGTGTGTGCGACAATCAGTATAAATAGATGAAAGTTTTAATAATTTTTTTTGATACATCTCTCCAAGGAGCAATGACGTTGTTTTCATAATTAAAAAGCAAAGGTTAAGAAAGGAATAGTGACAATGTTTTGTAGTGAATCCATGAAGCATCCATTATAGCTAGCTAAGGACAATTAAGTACCTATAGTCTAACAATGACAGGCTCTGCTGATTGTAAATGGTTACAAAAGATTGTTAATGATGGTGATGAGACAATTAAAGGTTTGTTGTTGTTGTTCTCATAGGCAAACCTTTCCCTGGAATAAGATCATCTTGTGATAGACACCTCTTAGCCGCCGCTCACAATAGCATTGAAGTGGGAGCCGTGTTTGCTGTCTTAAAAGCAATTATGATGCTTGGTAAGACTATCCTGGCACTAAACTGGGTTAATCACCAGAAACAAAGGAAAAATAATTTGTATTCATGTTCAACTCTAATTCAGATTATTAGAAACATCATTCTGTTTTGCTCTCCTGGCAAAAGTAGTTGGCTTCCTCCAAGTCCAAGATCAGCTGGACTCTGAGATGTCTACTCCTTACCTACAATTCTGGGGGTATTTAAATGTAACACTTTTTTGTTGTTGTTGTTGGATGTTATTTTAACTGGAAGATATTTCATTCTGATGTAATATAGATTCTCAGACCCATCGGGTGGTTTTATCTTTATTTGTTGACATAAATGACGTTTTGTAATGGGTCAAGATGAAATGATGATCTAACCAAAGGTTTAAATTTTGTATTATGGGGCGCCTGGGTGGCGCAGTCGGTTAAGCGTCCGACTTCAGCCAGGTCACGATCTCGCGGTCCGTGAGTTCGAGCCCCGCGTCAGGCTCTGGGCCGATGGCTCGGAGCCTGGAGCCTGTTTCCGATTCTGTGTCTCCCTCTCTCTCTGCCCCTCCCCCGTTCGTGCTCTGTCTCTCTCTGTCCCAAAAATAAATAAAAAACGTTGAAAAAAAAAAAAAATTTTTGTATTATGTACCAGGAGTAAAACACAAGAAAACCTGGGTTTTAATCTTAGCATTTTTCTTTCATTGTGATCCTGAACAAGTTCATAAACTCCTACCTTAGGTTTTTCATGAATCAGGTAATAATTGCAATGATATTGGTATTATTGATAAAACAGTATTAGATACCAGAATTTTTTAACATTTAATCTATAATGTCCAAGGCATCCTTTATACTCTGAATGACATATATATTCCTGAAGTAGTAGCATACAGTTTCTGTTCATTTCTAGGGCAATACTTCAACACATTTTGATTTTATAAATTGTGGAGGATTTAAATAAGTAGGTAATTTTGAGTCCCCACTGCATAATTAAATGTTGACAACCCTCTTTTGGCCTTGACTAAACAAAAGTTACCTCTTATGTTCTGAAGGAGCTCTCTTTTATTAGGACAGAGACTGTGGGGTAAATAGGAATTGTTTTAGAGGAGTCTTAAAGAACATATTTGAATGCTTTATACTCCTGTTTGAATGTTATTGGGTGATGATGAAGGATTAACAGGATTTTCACTAAAAAATTAATAAAAGTTCACCTTAAAGAATTACATATATTGTATATTCATACATAGTAATATTTACGTATGGTTTCTAATTTTTGCCATAGTTTAATGTACAGTTCAAGTCTGAAGAAAATGTGCATATGTATACATTCATTTTATGTGTGTGTGTATACACACACACACACACACACACACACACACACATATAAATTTCAAAGGATGCCCTTGGAAATGCCCATGAATTTTGCAGTAAAAGGGAAAAGTAGAGCCACATGGAGGGACATAACCTCTGTTCTGAGTTTAGGAGCTTGTACTATTGTATATCCAGCATTAAATGCTCATTTCAGTAAGTAAAATTTCTCTTCTCTGATGATATTTGAAAAAAAAAAAAATGGCTGGTCAATCTACTTAATAAAAATGTAGGGACCATGAAGTCAGGGACTTGCTCCCCCCCTCCCCCACCCCATGTTATCTCTAACACCCATCAGAGAAACTAGATAGTAGGTTTTGAAATCGTAGCTTTTCAACAAACTAACATAGGTAGTGTGAATGCAGAATGGATAGACATTGAATGGCAGAAACCAAGATGAGCGCAATCTAGGCACCTGCTCCTTTGTTTGGAGGAGTGGTCTAGTTCCACTAAAATTTGCCAACATCTATAAAGAGTCACATAATTGTATTTTAATATCCATGCATAATAATCAGTTCTTCTTTGTTTGGCTCTCCTTGACCTTTTTAATCGACCTCCGTTCTTGATAGACAGAGGATGATTCAGGTCTGAGAAGCCAGGATCAGGTCATTTGGATGTCAGCAGAGCCTTGGACCAAGTAGTCACTGAGCACTCTTTTCTATTTATTCTGTTATCTGTACAGTTACAGAAGGTTCTAGAACAGCCTCCTATACCTTCTCTGTCATCCTAACATCTAAACTAAATGAGAATCTGAATGAGGATTTCCTAGGCAGAGGTGTTTGTTTCTTTGATTTTGTTTTTATGTAAGTTTTAATTTATCTACCTCACCCTATTCTTACCAGTGTTCTTGCAAGTCCTGTCCATCAGGATCTATTTTGAGTTTGGGTGATAAAACTGTTATATAGAAAGTGGTTTCTAATTTATGTAGTAGTTTTAACTTAAGGTATAGAAATAGTTGTTTTATTTCACCAAATGTTGGACAAAGCATGCTAAATTTTGGTACACATCTTTCAGCTCCCAGGGACCTCTGTTGAATTAAATAAACTCTTGTGAATTTTAATAAGGAATGTATGATTATATATAATCAGATATTGATGACTTGAAAATTATTACTTATTCCTCCCAAGGACTTCTGTTGAATTAAATAAACTCTTGTGTATTTTAATAAGGAATGTATGATAACATATAATCAGATATTGATGACTTGCAAATTATTGCTTATTCCTCCCCTCCTCTTACCATTTTATAAATAAATACTTACTAATCCATTCTGATTTTGCAAATTTTTCAGCAGAGTCAAAACTTTTTCTTGGTTGACCTGTGGGTTGTAAAAAGCTTTTTGCACTGACCTGGGCTTTGTTTTACTCACAGTGGGCAGTAAGGGACTCCTCTGAATTCATTTGTTGGTTCCAGGAAATTTTCTTGTTCAAAGCTTATGATCCCTGTGGGTAAACAGGTGAAAGTTTAGAGGCTCTGTTGTCATTTGGCAGTCTTTACTACCAAATTATATTATTCTCTCACTTTTAAAATAGAATAGTGATTTGTCTTTCATGGCTAGAGAAGATTTCTTAATTCTAGCCTTTCACACATTCTGCTCCGTTTTGTCCCCCAGGAACTTTGCTATGAAGGAAACCTTTCCTTAGTTCCATTTGACTCAGTAAATTAGAGGTTGATCTGGTGAGGTTTTCTAATTTGGATATTTACAGAGAGGAAAGTGAGAGACTTGGGTTATTCAATGAATGCCCTATGTTTTAGGGCTTCCTTAGTATGCATTGCCCTTTTCCATTCCCAGGGAAATAAATCTCTCTTGTCAAGAAGTTGATAGTAAGGTGGGCTAAGGCAAAACTTTTCTCTTGACCTATGGATAGAAAATAAATCATTGTAAGAGAAGAAATGGAAAAGGGACATCTAGAAGGGTGAGTAACCCATTTTTTCCTTGTCTATAAGTGAAATGAATTTGAATATTGAATACATTCATGCTTGAAATATTGGTGAAATCAATGTTCTGTGATTATTAAATATGATTCATAATGGGCTTTTTATTTGGTGATTGCATACTTAATTCTGTAAACAAAATAAGGAGTAAGTCTTGAATTTCCCTTTTTTTTCTCGTGCGTATTGAAACTTCTCTGGGTCCTTGCATTTATTCTCCTGATCGATTCTCTTTCTTGCTGAACATTGGGCTATGCCATAAAGATGCCAGTCACATATTTTAAATCCCCGAAGGCTTGCTTCATTAACTTCTCAAGTATTTGGCAATATTTGGAACTTCCATGATTTTGCTTTTGTGGTTCTATTATTTAGGAGATGCCAAAATTGGCAATAACAATGTCAGCTCTTTAAAGAATGATGACTTCACCATGAGAGGTTTACGACGTGATGGGAATGCTGATGATATCTGGACTGCTTCACAAAATTCAAAATCCTGTGGGAAAAGCATTTCCATAGAAACTGCCAATTTAAGAGAATATGCTAGATATGTACTGAGGACTATCTGTCAACAGGTATTTTTCAGTTTTAATTTGACTTGATCTATGAATATATAATTGTTTTTGTGGAGATGCTCACTGTTGTAGGAAGCTTGCACATCGGTGGTCCTTTTCTTCCTGCTAACTTTGTTTGGCAATAAATTCAGATTTGTTGTAGAGTTGCAATAATAGTAAAGAACTCTGGTGTATACCTTGTATACAGATTCACCAATTTTTTACATTTTTCCACATTTGCTTTATGATTCTATTTGTGAATGTGGATGCATATACTTTCTAAGATTTTGCTGAAGCTTTTGAGAGTAGATGGCATATATTATTAACCTTGAGTCTTTAATATTTCAATGTTTACTTGTAATAGAACCAAATGCAGTCATCAAAAGTCAGGTAATTTAGGGGTACCTGGATGGCTCAGTCAGTTAAGCATCCGCCTTCGGCTCAGGTCATGATCTCACGGTTCGTGAGTTTGAGTCTCATGTCGGGCTCTGTGCTGACAGCACGGAGCCTGGAGCCCACTTTGACTTCTGTGTCTCCCTGTCTCTGTGTCCTTCCCATGCTCATGGCTGTCTCTCTCTCTCAAAAATAAATAAATATTAAAAAAATTTTTTAAACATCAAGACATTTAGCTTTGGAACAGTAATTTTTTTCTCACCTGTAGGTCACATTCAGTTTCGTCATTTGTCCCAATAATGTTGGATTTGTCTGAAATTTCCCATACATTAGCTTTAGATGATGCATTCTTGGCGAAAATGATACAGAAGTAAAGTTGTGTTCTCAGGTAATCACACTTGAAGTCACACAATGTCCATTTGCACATCGCTGGCAGCAATCAGTTTGATCACGGTGTCTCCATTGTATGGTTTCGAGATTTCTCTGCCATGTGGTTTTTTTTCCCCCCTTGCAATCAGTAAACAGTCTTTGGGGAGACACTGTGAGACAATACAAATATTTTGCCCCTCATCAAACTCCACCACACATCTATCATTCATTTTGATTCTTCCCTAAACCAGTCTTTACCAGTCTTTACATGCTGCAAAATGGTGGATTTTTTTCTTCCCACAGCTCCTCTACAGTTAACAGTTTGCATTCTATTCTAAGGAAAGCATACCCTCGTTATTCTTATTTATTATCCATATGTATTATAATACACTGTCCTTAGCTATTTTCATGTTCATATTGTCCCAGCTTTTTCCAGTGGAACCTTTTCATCCTGGCTTTTAAGTTATTTTGACATGTCTCCATCTCCCCCTTGCCCTCCACCAAATATTTTCTTAGTTCCTGACCCCTATTGTACTTTCCCTGTCCCATACCTGGAATTAATCATTCCTCCAAGGAACTGTCATTCTAGTTAATCAAGTATGGTATTTAGAAGCCAAGATATGGACACTGTGGTGCTCATTACTATGGGCAACGTATGTTCGTTGCCTCTGGACCATTTTAGCAGGCAGAGTTAGGAGGAAATATATCCGTATACATAAATGTGTGTGTGTGTGTGTATTCTTGAGTTCATACTGATATGTCTAGAATTAGTAACTCCACTTATTCTTTGCATTCCCCCATTCCATATTAATTTTGTATTTTCCAGTAACATCAACCATTTACTCATTTGCTTAATTCTACACTACACCTGGAATGGTTTCAGAATTGCTACACCTATACCACTAGGAAAAACGTAAAAGGAGTTGAAGATTTGTTGGTAGTTCTTTTTTCCCTCAAAGTTTATAGTATTGTGTTAAAAAGTTTTTTGAACTTTCTCCTTCAATATGGATATGTTACTCATTTGAAATAGAACCAATTTCATTTGTTTCTGTTTGCATTCAGTTTAGATTCCCATTTTTTTCTCCCCACCTCAACTCCATCTTTAGAAGAACATGCATCTACAAGTCAACTGTATAAAAAGGTGTACTTCGTGATATGTCCTTCGTCCGTTGTCTCTTCTATCCTGGGTTTTTTCCTGCCCCGGGTGATCAGTGTTCTTATTTTCTGATTTATCTTCCTTTTTTTTTTTCCTTTAATTTATCTTTTCTTGTAAGAAGTATAGTATACCATATATACTATTTTCCATTTTAGTGGAGATGTTAACAGGGTCATGTTTTTATTAGGGCATATTGCAACTATGTTAAAAGTTTGCTACATAGTTTTATAGATAATGAGAAGCAGTTGTTGATTGGTTCCACTATGAGTGTCCACCAGAATCACCAAGGGTCAGACAGTTTTAATGTTTGTTTAATGGGTACCACCATCAGATATTTATTTGTTGGAGCCTGGGCAATGGAATTTTAGCAAGCTCCATAGGTGAGTTTAATAGACACTCAGTATTGAATTACTGGTATAGTTAAGAAACAGCCTTCCTCTGAAACAGACCTGGGTTCAAATTGGACTCTGTTGATGATTTCTTACCCGTCTAGTATAAGAGTTTGCTTTTAAAACAATGATAAAGAAAAAGTGATAAGTGTTCAAACTGGTTGAAACTCTATGGAGGGCAATTGGCCATATGCATTTACCGTCTTAAATTTTGGTATACTCCTTGACCCAACAATTGTACTTTTATGAAATTATCCTGAGAAAATGATTGTGTAGAAAGCAGATGTGCACACATGTTTACAATAGTATAAAAAATGTTTGTTTTCTAAGTGTTGTACTATATTCTATGCAGTGGGATATAGTATGCATTACATAAAAATGAAGACATGTTTTAATATAGAATCATTACCATTATATACCAAGTTATAGAAAATGATTACAAAACAATACCTAGAGTAAGGCTCTATTTTCCAGTTGAGAATGCGCACCGATTTTCATTACTCTCTTTAGCTTTCTTTTCTTTCCTTATTTGCATATCTGTTCTTCAGACTTTAAAAAAAAATTTTTTTTTTTTACATTTATTTATTTTTGAGAGACAGAGGGAGACAGAGTGTGAACAGGAGAGGGGCAGAGAGAGAGGGAGACACAGAATCTGAAATAGGCTCCAGGCTCTGAGCTGTCAGCACAGAGCCCATGCAGGGCTCGAGTCCATGAACCGTGAGATCATGACCTGAGCCGAAGTCAGATACTTTACCACCTGAGCCACCCAGGCACCCCTCTTCAGACTTTTTAAAGCAATGCCCTGCTTTGTATTTTTAAGAAGTCACAATACCAGAAAGTAAAAAAAAAAAAAAAATTTCCCTCTACTTTTTTCATGTAATTTTTTAAAATTAGATTTCTGTCTGCTTTATTTGTGTATCATGTTTTAGTGCATGTTACATTCACACAAGGGAAATCTCTGCCTATCAACCTAACTGCCGATTTTTTTTTTTTTTTTTAGGAATGGGTAGGAGAACATTGCCTAAAAGAACCTGAAAGATTGTGCACAGACAAAGAGCTTATATTGGACCCTGTGCTTTCAAATATGCAAGCACAGAAATTATTGCAGCTTATTTGTTATCCTCATGGTATTAAAGAATGTACGGAGGGCGACAATCTGCAGAGACAGCACATTAAGCGCATTCTTCAGGTGAGTTAGTGATTAGAGTCTAAAGATTATGTGTCTATCGCGTAACACATTTTCTGTGATTTTAACAAGAGTAGTTGAACCGTTTTTTTTTTCCTTTCTCATTGCTAACTAATTCTTGACCTCAGTTAATTCTGATGTTTATTCTCCCAGTTTTCTTTTCTTTATAGTTGTCACACTCCATTGCTAGGTGAATGTTGATAATGCAAATGGTATACAATCATTATAAATATTGATCTTTTTAGTCTACTGTATTTACACGAGACATAAGCTTTCTGGAGGAATAGTCTTAAATATATAATTCAAAAAATATTGAAATCATTTTGTAATGGGTTTGCTTAGAGAAATAGATTTTGAGAGAAAAATGCTTGTTTTATTTCTAGTGACTGGCTGAGTGTTGCACATTATTTTAATGTTGTTTCTTATTTCTTTGTGTCTACAATGAAAGTATGTAATGGACGCGGAAGCCATTTGATCCTGACAAATCCCTTTATTATGTATGATTATTTCCTTTTTAAAAAATATTTATTTATTTTTGAGAGAAAGTGAGCACATGTGCGTGTAAGTGGAGAAGGGGCAGAGAGAGAGGGAGTCACAGAATCCGAAGCAGGCTCTAGGTTCTAAGTTGTCAGCACAGAGCCCATTGTGGGGCTCAAACCCACGGACTGTGAGATCATGACCTGAGCTGAAGTCGGACGCTTAACTGGCTGAGCCACCCACACTCCCCTGATTATTGTTTCTTGAGAGAGGGAATACTGCAAAGAATTATTATATTTTCAGATATGTTCAGTATTCCTAATGTGTTAATTCTTATTGTTTTCCCCAGAATCTTGAGCAATGGACGCTGAGGCAGTCCTGGCTAGAACTTCAGTTAATGATCAAACAGTGCTTGAAGGACCCTGTGAGTAGATATTGGAAGCATGTGTATGTATACAATTTTATGAACAGCAAGAACATGATGTTTGAGGAGGAAGTAAAATATATGCATGCTAGTTTTCTTTTGTGTCTCTCCAGGGCTCTGGTTCAGTGGCTGAGATGAACAACTTACTGGACAATATTGCAAAGGCAACAATAGAGGTATTCCAGCAGTCTGCCGACTTGAACAATAATTCTTCTAATTCTGGAATGGGCCTCTTCAACCCAAATGGGATTGCAACTACTGATGCTGGTAGCACAAGGCAGAATGGAATTAAGACATTTCTAAGGTATTTGTTTTTCTGCAGTTTTATTGGGCTACCAGTACTTTGTGCCATGTGATGGTATATTTTTATTTGCATGATGCAATTATTTTTCATAAAGCTTCAGCAATGTGAAGAAATTACTTGTAAGTGTCAATTATCGTTATTTTATAATACATTAAAGGGCAGTATTCTGGGATGAATGATGTCTCAGTTTTAACCATGTCCAGAATCTTGAAACCACATATGGCACCCAGTGTGGATTAATTTCTTTATTGTCTCCATAAGTCTACTCTGTTCCATAGAATTCATTATATAGGAAACACTTTCTGCCATCTTTATTAATTGCCAGTTTTGCACAAATAATAATCATGATAGACTGATTTGTATTTCATCATTTGGGTAGAAAGTATAACTAATGAATTTTAAAAGTTAAAAAAAATTTCTTACTAATGTGCTAAAACATAATCAGCACATTTCATATCTTATCCATGACATAAAAGTGTGTTGCCTGTTGTACAGAAGGACTATGACTAATCAGAGAGCCAGAATCATAGAAGAACACCAGCATAGATTAATAACTTCTGTTACAGTATTCTCCCAGAACCCGATGTTTTATCTCTTTCCACAGTGAGAGTGGAAAAGTGTATCCACCTGTCTGCTCTGGTAAGAGGAAAGATAGTACAGAAATAAAAGGGAAGGTTTAGTGTGATCGGTGCTTGTTACGCATGGAAGTTTTCCCCTGGGGTTTCTGTTATAACAGTGAGAGCGGAGGAAGAGGATGCCTCCTCGTGTATAATACCTATTTCTGGTTTTAGTTCCTCTGAACGCAGGGGTGTATGGCTGGTGGCCCCCCTAATTGCCAGGCTGCCGACCTCTGTGCAAGGAAGAGTATTGAAAGCTGCAGGAGAGGAACTGGAGAAGGGACAGCACTTGGGCTCTTCTTCAAAAAAGGAAAGAGACAGACAAAAACAGAAAAGGTACGGCTGCAAGGTGTGTCTCAATGTGGAGGCTTAAGGAATAATTGAGAACAAATAGCATCTTGCAGATATAGTCACTGTACCCAGAGTACACGGACATTTCTTTTTTTTTTTTTTTAAATGTTATTTTTTAGAGGGAGTATGTAAATAGCGGGGAGGGGCAAACGAAGGGGGAAGGAGAGAGAGAGAATGAGAATGAAAATGAGAATGACAATGAATCTTCTATGGGGCTCAATCCCGTGACCCTGGGATCATGACCTGAGCCGAAACCAGGAGTCGTGTGGTTAACTGACTGAGCCACCCAGGCGCCCTTGAAATTTCATTTTTAAGTGGAAATGACAATATTCTGTTAGGCAAGGCTCCGTTCCTAAAAAGTTCTAGGTTATATTTAGTATGCTAGTTCTCAGGGCTCCCTCTGGACCCACATCACTTCTGAGCCATTGAAAATACTTCTTAGCCTCGCTTCAGACCTCTTGAATCAGATCTGCATATCCATTTAGTCCCTGTATTCTACACTTAATTACTTTTCATTCTTTTAATTATTTGTTTAAAATACATAGAATTATTTCCAATTCTGTCCTCTTGGGCCTGAAAATAGTTACTAGTATTTTTAACATTTAGGGCTCTTGTTCTAAATATAAAATTTATAAGCCACTTAGTTTAATGTTTTCTTAATTTATTTTAGGCTGTATAAAAGGTTTCAAATAGTTACATTTGCAAACTGACTCTGTTACTGAGAAAGAACAAAACCATCCTCTGATGTAAAAATATAAATTTAGCACCTCAGGAGTAAATGGAAATAATGATAATTTCTTCCATTTAAAAAATATGTAAAGAACACGTATGGTTCTTATCTCTTAATAATATTTTAGTAGCTACCACTTACTGAGATCTTATGAAATGCCAACTTTTGTATAAAACTTACCGCATACACACGTGAACCTTAAAATTTTCACAGCAATCATACATGGTAGGTGTTCTCATTATACCCTTGTTACGATAAAGAAAGGGAGGCATTGCAAAGTTCATTTCTCAAGGACACACAGCTAAGGAATTGTAAAACTCGAGTTAAAACCTAGGTGGTCTGGCTTCTGAGTCTGCGTGCTCTTAAATGAAGTGCACTTTGGTAGAGACCTAGCTTTGCATGTATTTTGTTATCTGGTTTTTAATGTCTGTCACCTCCGTCAGTGTGAGTTGACTAACCAGATGACTCACTTTTAATTCTGAGAGTTAATTTTGCTCAAGGGTGAATGTATGTACATTGCCTCCCTTCCCACAGATGGTATTGCAGAGTTTAAAGGTGTCTCTTCCCAAGTCCGTCTCTCACAGCTCTGCTGTCAGAGGATGAAGCACATTGAAATATTTGGGTCACTTTAAGAATTTTTTTTTTTTGCAATATAGCAATTAGTTTGTCAATATGATTTGTCAGTTCTCTGATGATTAAAGAAACATTAATAAAATGACAATTTATAATAGACCTTTTTTTTTAATCAAATGCCTTAAAACCTGTTAACAAGACAAGGTTTAAGGACATGGTGGGTTACCAAGGAGCTCACTGCTCTTGTATCTTCCAGCCTACATGCTGATCTGAGTTCTTCCAATACCCACCCTGTTTGGTCAGAAATGTGCTGAGAGTGCCTCGGTGCCTCAGTTGGTTAAGAGTCTGACTTCGGCCCGGATCATTATCTCACAGTTCGTGAGTCGGAGCCCCGCATCAGGCTCTATGCTGACGGCTCGGAGCCTGGAGCCTGCTCTGGACTCTGTGTCTCCTTCAACTTCTGCTCCTCCCCTGCTCACAGTCTGTCTCGTTCTCTCTCAAAAATACACAAACATTAAGAAAAAAAAAAATTAAACGTGCTGAAAAATAAAACAAGCGCAGCAATCACAGAGGCCTGTTTCCTTGACCCTGAGATAACAGTTTTGTTTGACAGAAATTTTTAATTTTTCCTCATATGCTGTATGTAAAGTGATATTCATGCAGATATTTGCCTTTTAATTCAGCCAACTATTGTAAAATACAAACTCTCTTCTGCCTGCACTCTCCCAACATGCTCCTGCAGTATGAATTTATGCTAGTTTGGGAATGCCTTCCAGAGCTAGAGCATGTTAAATTGTTTAGATGCATCACAGTGGCTTTTGATCTTATTAGTAGAGATAGGATTTAACTTTTCGAGTAGGGTTTGGCTATTTCCTACTCTCTTCCCTTTTCTTATAATAAAGTAAATAAGAGCCAGTAATTCAAGGGCAAGAGATAGATGTTGCACAGGAGGTAATCTATTCTTTCTAACTAGATCTGTTCTTACTACTTCCTTTGTAGTATGTCTCTTTTGAGTCAACAACCTTTCCTCTCACTGGTCCTTACCTGCCTTAAGGGACAAGATGAACAACGGGAAGGCCTCCTAACATCTCTTCAGAATCAGGTTAATCAGGTAAAGTATACTGGAATTATTAAGCCAGTCAAGTACTTGTCTAATGGCATTAATTTGTTTTTCTTTGAAATACTGAGATTAAACTAATAAGAATACAACGTGTTTTGATTAGAGGCAAGGCATCACAATCCACACCCTATTCTCCTGTTTGGCATTCTAGTTACTGTAAAATTAACAACTTTATAATATTAATTATGCCTTGGATGAATGTGTACTATAAAAACAATATTTAGTACATTGCATACAACTCTGACATACCTGCTTTTCTCCCGCCCCCGCCCTGTGGGAGAGGTCCTGGGGCAGTGTGTGTTGCAGGCATGGCCGTAACCCAGAGGAACCTCTATCCAGGTTCTCTAGCTGGGCCCCTGCCTCCCTGGAGACTCTTGGCTTGAGTTCTGTTGGTTCAGAAACTCAATTTTGTTTTCCTGCCAGAGCCAGGCCAATGCCAGTTAAATGTAAAGAAGCTCATTTATAAATAAGGCATGATGATTCTTTTTATGAAAAATTTGACTTTTGGCTTTCTACCAACCACAGTGCCCCTGGTCACTCTTTGGGCCACTTACATTTTGTGTCCTTCAAAGAAACCAGGTGATCACACTAGAAATCGTAATGGGTGGAATTGAACAAAGTAGATAGACTGGTCATGTGGGATGTTTTATCCTGCTACAAAGCCAAATGGAGACTTCCTGTGGCCCTGTGACTCTAGGACATCATGTCTTTCTCTCGAATGATAGTAGATGAGCATGAATAAGGACACTTAACTCATTTGGTCCTATCATCATTTTCTCCTCTTTGGAGATGAGAGATCTGTCCTTTGTACAGCAGCGGAGTGATCCTTCTAAGATGTAAATCACATATTAGTCTGGTGCCCAAGATGCTCCAATGTTTCTTACTGTACCTAGGATAAATATTCGGCCTGGGCTTATAAGGGCCTATGGTGATTTGGCCCTGGCTCCCACTTCTGCCTTGTTTCCTACCAGTCTTGCCTCCACTGTTTACACTGACCCCATTACTGTCATTGCAACTTGCCAGGCAGATTATCCTTGCAGCGCCTTCGCATCTTTTCTTCCCCTTGCATGGAAGGCTTCCCTCCCAGATGTTATCAGGGTCGGCTCCCTTGCTTCCTCAGGTCTCTGCTCAGGTGTCCCCTCCTCACGGAGGCCGTCCCTGATCACTCGCCAAAAAAAGGACCACAGTCATTTTGTATCCCCTTGCCCTGGTTCACACAGCTTGTTACATTTGACTTAATTTTATTTGTCCTGTTCCCAGAATGTATGCTGTCATACAGCTTTGTGTCCCTGCCTTGCACCGTCAGGTCAGGTTTGGGAGAGGACTCCATTGTGATGAGATTCGAGGAATGCTGTCCCCTCACCATGCCGTGTCCTTATATGTGTTGGGCAGGGTTACTTCTGCACATGACTCATTTACACTCTTAAGATGATTCTCTGTAGTTAATGTATTTCAGAGCATCCCAGTGGGAGAAAGGGCTTTGCTCTTGCCATCTGATTCTAGGGTGTTGCCACTTATGGCTTCCCTTTCCTAAGCAGTCCTTCCCTTTTTAATAGTAGTCTGACTTAGTGAAAAGCAGTACATCACTGGACTGACATCAAAGATGTCATATTTTTCAAAATACTGTACACTGCCTTTATCAAGGAAGATACACTGTATAGATAAGTCTGTAAGATAGCAAGCCCCCCTTCAATATAACATGAAAATAGGACCCTTGTTAAATGTCATAGCACGTCCCTAGAAATAGAACACAGGACTGATATAAAGTGTAATTTTGTCTATCCAGTACTTTACAAAATCAATGAAATAGCATTTTAAGTATCTTTATTTTTGTTAATCTTTAACTTCATAATCCTTTAAAGCTTTTTCTAAGACTTCCTAACAGGATTGTAAATTGATAAGTTTTCTTCTTCCATCTAGAAAGGCAGTGAACAAGAAATAGCTCCATTTCTGTCTGTGTGGAAGAAGGGAAGGAAAGTTAAAATTTTACTTAGCTTTTTAAATTAATTTTTTAAACTTAGAAGTTATTTTTAACAGTAAGAAGCTCAATGTAACTTTCAATATGAGAAAAAAAATCAATTTTAATAGGGAAAATAAGTTTTGTTTTTTTCTGTTAATTTATTGACTTAGATTTTAAGTAATTGGAGAGAAGAACGATACCAGGATGACATAAAAGCACGGCAGATGATGCATGAAGCATTGCAACTTCGCCTAAATTTGGTAAGGGACATTTTTCTAGTATTGTCTCTCTGTTCCACTTAACTAAATGTGAAAATAACTCTAGCTTTCCACTTCTTCTGTGGTCATGGTCTTCTCACAAGGTGAGGCCTTCCACTATTGGCTCTCTCTCTGCCATAACTTCCCTGCCTTTCACGTGCACTGTTTTCCTGGCTGCTGACCTTCCTGTCTGGGCTGGCTTCTAGAGAGCAATAGGCATTTTGGGCATTGGTTTGCTTTCTGCACCCTCCTGCCCCCGGGAATCGCTCCTTCTTGTCAGTTTGTGCTCCGAGGAGGTCTGAGAAGGCTACTAAATTGAGAGGAATTAGCTTTTATTATACTCATTTGAAGATCATGTAAAAATGTGCCTTAAGTTGAATTTTTGGCAAACTTTCCATCACATCGATCATAAAAACAAATTCAACAGGGAGGTTTTATAGACATTTACAGACACATTGCACATTTCTTTGAATTTCTCTTTTCCCACTGGACAAGCCTGAATGAAGGCTACTCTGGAGGAAGGATTGCCTGATTTTTGGCAGTTGTTTTTAAACTTAATTCCCACACCTGAATGCGTAGACCTGGGGGCCGAGCCGAGCCCCTGCTTGTCAGTTCTTCTGTGTTACTGGATATTTGCAAGTGTTGTTATGACAACAGACTTAGATCCAATAGTAATTTAACGGCATCAAGTGTAGATAATCAACTCACCTGATTTTGACTTATTCAGATTTAACTAATTTTATGTCAGAAAACCAGGTATCACAAAAGGTTAGGATTAAAAGAAAAATAATTTCCCTATTATTTGATTCTTATTGGCCTCCTACCCACACTCACGTTCCTCCTCTCCTCTTCCCTCCCCTTTTTTTCAATGACCAAATTCCTATGCTGAAAGAATCAGAAAGAGTGAGAAATAGGTAGCTAGGTAAGAGAGAAGACACGTTAATCCATAAAGCGGAGTGTGTTTGTTTTTTAAAAAAAACAAATCAAAATTGGCTACATAAAGTGATGGGGATGGCATTTGTAATAAAGTTTTGTTGTATTTTTTTGTGCTAGGTAGGAGGAATGTTTGACACGGTGCAGAGGAGCACCCAGTGGACAACAGACTGGGCCCTCCTCCTGCTTCAGATCATAACTTCTGGAACTGTTGACATGCACACTAACAAGTATGTTCTTATTTCAAATTTACTATTCTGTACACGTGCATGGTAGAAGCTTTGCAATAGTGACTACAAATTGTGCCACATCTTATTCTCTAGGTACCATCAAAAGCTCTGTGCCTTAAATAAAAATGCTCCTTCGTTAAGAGTATTTGGCTTTTACTTTATAGTGAAAATAATTATTTCTTCCCACTCTTAGTGAATTATTCACAACAGTTCTTGACATGCTGGGTGTGTTAATCAATGGAACATTAGCCTCAGACCTATCAAATGCATCCCCAGGGGGATCTGAAGAGAACAAACGTGCATACATGAATTTAGTAAAGAAACTGAAGGTAAGCTTATGACCTGCTTATATATCATGATCTCAAATAGTTTATGCGTTTGTTATTTAGTGCATTTTATCTTAATTTATTATGTGTTAAATTAGATGTTATTTATTGCATTCAGCTAAAATTATGTGATTATTTTGCTATTTGTCTCACCTCAGCTTGCTGGTACTCAAAAGCATATAGCTTGAAGGTATTTCTTAAATTATATTCACAAAATGTTTAACTTTTTAAGGAACTTTAGAAATGTAAGTCAAATATATAAGAAAAATGCCACCGTTGGATTTAAGATAAATCCATGCTTGGACTGGTGCCTCTAATTGAAAAATAACCATTTGCACTGATATTTCTAAACCCAATTCATTTGACTAACCACTAACACAATTTTTGAAATAAACTGTAAACAAATGGTGCAGAGAAAGATCAATATATCTGCCGACCTTACCAGTAAAATAACCAGTGAGTATCTTGAGGTCTGACCCTGGATTGGAGCATGTGTTCTGTGCTGCTGCTTCTGCCTTCTGATGGCAAATACTACCCTGGATTTTTGTCACTTCAGCACTGTGATGTTTGTTGTGTAACCAGGGTTCCATTATATGTGTTCTATTTTCTACTTAAATAGAAGAAATGAAACATACTCACTACTCTAATTTAAAGCTGCATAATCGACCATGTTCCAGGTTAAAGAACAGTCTTGTCATAAAAAAGGAAATGTTTCAGAGAGAAACTTCCTTCTTGCTAACTTTTGCCTTCATTGTAATTTCTGTCCCGTTTGTCTCTTTTTGGGTTTTTTTTTTGTTTGTTTTTCAGAAAGAGCTAGGAGACAAGAGATCAGAAAGTATTGACAAAGTTCGACAGTTGCTACCTTTGCCCAAACAGACATGTGATGTCATTACTTGTGAACCTATGGGTTCCTTGATTGACACAAAGGGAAACAAAATTGCTGGATTCGACTCTATAGATAAAAAACAGGCAAGAGTAAATGTTTGTTTCTTATATATATTTTTTCTTATTTTCCCAAAGGGTATATGAAATATCTCAATCTTACAGTTTCTTGATTTTTTTTAAAGTATTTTCTTATCCTTTAAATGCATCGGTCATGGACATTATTATATAGATCTTTGTTTAAAACTTTATGTGAGGGGCACCTGGGTGGCTCAGTTGGTTGAGCGTCCGACTTCAGCTCAGGTCATGATCTCCCATCTAGCGAGTTCGATCCCTGCGTCGGGCTCTGTGCTGACAGCTCAGAGGCTGGAGCCTGCTTTGGATTCTGTGTCTCCCTCTTTCTCTGCCCCCAACCCACTCGAATTCTGTCTCTCTCTCAAAAATAAATAAACATTAAAAAAAATTAAAAAAAAACCTTTATGTGAATTTCTGAAGCCACCAAGGGAAAACTAAGTGAAAGGTTAGTGCTTAAAAGAAAAAAGAAAAGAGAAAAAAAAAAAAAGGCAGGGGGTGCCTGGGTGACTCAGTGGGTTGAGCATCCGACTCTTGATTTCCACTCAGGCCAAGATCTCATGGTCAGGAGATCAAGCCCTGGGCTCTGTGCTGGGCATGGAGCCTGCTTAAGATTCTGTCTTCCACTGCCCCTCCCCCACTTGCACTTGTTCTCTCTCTCTCTCTCTCTCTCTCTTTCACTTAAAAACAAAACAAAACAAAACTCTCCTTTCAGTTTAGAATTGGAAACAATATATATATAGATAAGAAAAATTTGATTGATAAAGTCTTTATGTTGTAAGCTATTTTGAGTAAAAAATATTTTTAGAGTAATGTTACTTAATTTTCTCATCAATTAAACAATATTTTAACAAACACTTGTTTTATGTATGCTATTAAACAAGTTTCCCTTAAACACAAGAAGAGTGATCAGTTATTCTTTCAATGAACATTGAGCAACCACAAATTTGTGAAATCACAGATATGAAAGACAGAGCTCCTGCCCTTAAGCAGAAGTGGATAGACAATTACCATGTGGTACACAGTGTTAGGGGACCCTGAGAAGGAGCCATCACACTCAGATAAGGAGTAGGTAGTCAGAATAGGATCTCCAGGAAAACTGACTGTTGAATTATTTTGAAAGATTAAGAGTTAGCTAAGAAGTAGGGAACAGTCTGGTACAGGCCAATGGAAGAGTTTTTGCAAAGGTATGAAGGAGTGTGGTTCCTAGGAGAAAGGCAATACTTAATTAATTCACAGTAACTAGAGTACTTCTACCAGTATGGTTGTAGAGATGGAAAAAGCTAGCATTATGGGCATGTTGATTTTGCAGTGTCATTGGGCTCTCTAGTGGTGAGACATCTTGAACCCATTAGGATATATGGTCTTTGCACCTAGGAAAGAAGTCTAAACTCTAGGCAAGTATTAGGAAACAGTCCATTTATACATGATAAATGAGCCTTAATTTTGCATAAATCCATCCACGTAGATAAGAACAGGAGCATTCATATCTTGTGGAATGCCTGAGTAGTTATTTTTGTGGTTATTCTGAGGAAAAATGTTTTCAAGTTGGTATGCCAGGGAAAGTACAAGAGACATCACCAATTAATGTTAAAAATAAGAAACCTTTGTTTTCAGAAGCAGAGTAACATCTCCTCTTGTAAACTCACTAGAGGTAATCTTGTATTGAAGGGACTTTATTTGTACCTGTTGTCACAAGTTATGTCTGTAAGAATATTCCCTAACTATTCAGAAACTGGCTTATTAAGTACATGGAAGATTCCTGTATTGAATCAAGTCCATACATGTTTGGATTGAAGTAAATTTGAGCCCAAGTAGAGGTTGACAATAACTTGACTCTCAAGTTTTGCTTTATCTTAAAAACAACAAAATAAATTGCAAATGGTTGTAACTGATTATAATTCAATACAGTAAGATCAATATTGCAGTATTTTTTAGAACTATTTTTTCCTGAAAAACAACAGCAGCAAAAAATACTAAATGAAAAGCACCATTTAATTTATTTATTTATTTATTTATTCATTCATTCATTCATTCATATTAAGTTTATTTTTGAGAGAGAGCATGCGTGTGAGTGGGGGAGGGGCAGAGAGAGAGAAGAAATGGAGAGAGAATCCAAAAAATCTCGTGGACTCACGAACCGGGAGATCATGACCTGAGCTGAAGTCAAGTTAGATGCTCAACTGACTGAGCCACCAGGTACGCCGAAAAATACCAATTTGCAGTAATATATACTCAACCACGTGGTGTTGAGCATCACACGGTATAAAGAACCACAGAACTGACTTTAAAAGTCTGAATTCTAGCTGCAGCTTTCCAGTGATGTAGCCTTGTAACCCTGAATCAATGTGTTTCCCCATGTTCTGTATGCTAGGGTTCTCTAAGGCACGCAGCCAGCCAGAATATTCTGTGTATCCTTGTCCTAAGCAAGCTTGGGCTCTCGGTCAGGGAAAGATCTGAACGTGTGTTCACAGAGCATTATTTCACCACAGGGTCTCCAGGTGTCTACAAAGCAGAAGGTGTCCCCATGGGATTTGTTTGAGGGTCAGAAGAACCCAGCTCCTCTGTCTTGGGCCTGGTTCGGGACTGTCCGAGTGGACCGAAAGGTGATCAAGTACGAGGAGCAGCATCACCTGCTGTTGTATCACACACACCCCATGCCCAAGCCCCGAAGTTACTACCTCGAACCGCTGCCCCTGCCTCCCGAGGAGGAAGAGGAGGAGCCCACATCTCCCATCTCTCAGGAACCAGAGCGGAAATCAGCTGAGCTGTCAGATCAGGGAAAAACCGCAACAGATGAAGAGAAGAAAACAAAAGGAAGGAAGCGCAAGACGAAATCAAGCTCAAGAGTTGACGTGAGTGTGGGAAGTAGGGAGGTCTTTGGCTTATTGGCATCTAGTGAGAGATTTAATAGTGCCCAGATTCTTTTCATAGAAACATTATGAAGAGCATTATCATCCTTCTTGTAACAGTTGTAATGTTCACAAAGCTCTATTTTAATTAATAGAATGGCACATGAATAGTGACCTGTCACAGAGGACAGGATTATAGCTTGTGATTTTTTTCCTTCTCTAATTTTCACTGTTTTAAGTTTGGGCTTCCATTGTGACTAGTATTTAATTAATATTTCAGTGCCTCATCATTTCTCACATTTGAAACTTGAATTGTTTAGACCCGTAAAAGCTCATCATCTTACATATTTTTATTATAAGACATGTCTAAAATATTTATCATATTTTGAGCACTTGATAATGTTGGTAGATTAATATGGAAAACTATTTGCATTTCCCTAGCTAACATTCCATCTAACATATCCAATAGGATGTTTCTGAGATTTCATATTTTACTATTTCACCTTAACTTCCTATATATTTTACCTTTTTCACAGATTTTCAGACTTTATAAAAGATGAACACAATTTTAAAAAGTCCTGTTCCTTGTTTTCCTATTAGTCTTCCCTACCTCTACCAACATTTTCTTGAAAACAACAGAAATCATTGAGATGGCAATTTGGGAACAATTTTATAACATTTATAGAATGAATGTGTAAGGTATCTTTACAATTAATTCACCTAGAAAATACTTGAGAGAGAATTTAAAACATTTTTCTACATAATGCAAGGGTATTCTTGTTGTACCATGGAAGATATATTCATAATTGTATGTCTAATAATTATCTAATAGGGTTAGGGTTATGTCTAATAATTATCATGTCTAGTAATTATCACTTACCTATATCAGAACCACAACATATCTTTTCCTAGCTGATAGCTTGGTGATTAACATTTTTCTAGAGAAGACGACCATCGCTTTTGGATACCATTGAATGGTAGTGCCCTCTTCTCATACCTTCTACCAATATTCTTCCTACCAATATTCCTTTGTCTTGAAGAGGTGCTTAATAAGGTCCAGACTGCCACTCCCCAGAATCTGGACTCCTAGGCTGTTAGTCTACATGGATAAGTTTCTGTTATTTTCAGAATAACACCCTCTTAAAAGCTTGAAAATTCCTCTCATTTTCCAAGTGAGCCCTGGTAATATCCCTTCCTCCCATACTACTTCTGAAACTGTCCCTTTCTAGTGGGTTGTATTTCAGGGATCTGAGGTTTTGTTTTTCCTTTATCCTTTAGGGCTACATGAAAAGAAGCGGGGTGGGTAGGTAACTGGGACATTCAGGTGTGATCCTTAGAGACTTTGCATGTCCCATAAGGAAGACAAAGCCCAAGTGCAGGAAATGGGATGCAAGCAGATGGCAGAGAGTCTGCTTCATTTGCGTACTGGCTTGAATAGTGGAAATAAGATACCATCTAGGCCAGGGACTGGTCCTGAAGTATTGTGCGTCTTCATGGCCTCATTCTCATCCAGACCCAGCATATCAGGAAGGATTCCTAAAATGACCTAAGATGAAATGATCTGGAGAATGAGCATCTGAAGATGTTCTTTCACCTGTGGGCAGTGGTCAATATTGACGTGCTTTTAGTATTTTAAAAACAAACTTCAGAAGTGATCCTTTTCCATCTTCCCCCCACTGAAGCCAAGTACATTTTTTCCGCCAAACATTGACAAACTTTACAGTAGGGGGTTTAAATAAAAAAAGTGCATAGACAAAAAGGTGTTTAGGAAACTTGCTACAATACCTACATCCTGGGTCCCCAGGGAAGCAAGGGAGCGATTACTGGGTAGGCTAGAGGGGTAGAGGCATGGCGTTTGCCACCTGCATGCCCATATCCACCCCGAACATAATAGTTCTGGTGACATGTTCTGCAGGGGACTAGGGAGCCCCAGACTAGGGGCAAGATGGAAGCAGGGGGTGTGGTGGGCAGCCTTGGGGCTTTAGTTAAGGAACCGACAGAAGTGCTTGGTGCCATCGTCTTAGGGCAATTTGTTGCTGGCATTCACAACGGGGAATTTGTAGCCATAGGTGAGTTCCTCAGCACACAGGATGCAGGGCAGGGCAAAGATGTTGATGTGTTCCTGGCCCTCCGCCTGGATCACTTGGGAGGGGCAGTTGGGCTCACCTAAGTGGTTGATGAAGTGGCAGCATTGCCATGCCTTGTGGCCTCCATCGTGTCAAAGCCATCTATAGAGAACACGTAGCACCTAATACCCTTCCCATCATAAAACTTCTGCTTGTCAGCACAGAGTGAATGACAGTACCAGTGTACTCAATGACCATCCCGTCGGCATCAAAGTTTTGTTTAAAAAATAGGCCCGTCCCATGGATGGCATATCTGTAGACATCCACAGCCTCTTTGGATGTCTTCTTGAGTGCATGGCCACGGGCAGCTCCAGACTGGCAGCATGTCTGGTTCATCTGAGCTGCACCTCATCCTCTTCCTCATCCCAGGTGGTCTCCCTCAGGGAGCACCAGGTGCTAGGATGCCAGGAAGTTCAACATGTCAAAGATGCACTTCTGGAGATAGACCTCTGCACAGGCCACCCTGTGGGGATTTAGGGGTTGAAGCCAAGTACTTTCTTATTCTAAAGTTTTTACCCAAATGAGTGTCTTGCAAAAGAATATGTTGACACTCTTGCCTTCTGTCGTTACCTCTATAAAAAACAGCCTTGTCCACTGGGATAGAAGCTGGCTCGAAGAATGTGATAGGAGGAATTTGCATTAATTACCTATAGTTTGTGGAGTTAAATAACTTTATTGTTATTATCTTTTCTCTTTATTTTGAAGGAGTATCCACAGAGCAACATATACCGAGTGCCTCCTAACTACTCACCCATTTCCTCCCAGATGATGCACCATCCGCAGTCCACCTTATGGGGCTATAACCTCATGGGTCAGCCCCAGCAGCCGGGTTTTTTCCTTCAGAACCAATCTCTTACTCCAGGTATGTGAAGAGAGAGTGCAGTCAGGTCCCTCTGAGACATGAAGTAGCTTGGGGTTTAACTGGAAATCTCTGTAAAACTTAGAAAATGCCATAACTGAGTACTCCGTTGACGTTTCTGTAATCCTCTCTGCTCGGAGTGGTTTTTCTTCTAATAATATGAAGGTGTTTTATTTTATTTTTTTAATGATCCTTTTAATATATTTTTGATTGTCACATAGATGACAATATTCTAAGAATCAAACAATACCTGAGCGTATACAGTAGTAATCCAATATGTGCCCAATTTGGGGGTGTTCCTCAAGTGTTAAAATAAGGTTTTAATTACTAGTTTATGTACTGAGTTGGGAATTTTCATTCAGTGTTAGAAGGAAATTAGCTACTGATGAAAATGTACAATATCAGATAAAAAGTTGATAAGAGTTGTATGTTGTGAAATTTGTGTATGTTTTGATGAGATAAAATTCTTACCAGTGTTTTAAGTAATTAGTCAATATTGTGAAGCATCTTTATTTTCTCATGTGATGAATTGTAAATTGCTCATACCATGAAGGATCTCAGAAATTTAGTTCAGCAAGTAGACTGAGTTATCAAACAAAGAAAACTATCATCTCTCTAATTTTAGTATTGCTTTAATTCAAGCCCAAGTATATTTTATATCTGAAATGAACATGTCCTAAATAAAAAAATCTCTTAGAACTGAATTTAATTTTCTTTCTAAAAGAAAATTTGCTTCTTTCAACAGAGTAGCTTATTTTGAGGTCTTACTCTGCATGTTATGATTTTTACTGTAATTTAAGTATGACATTTGAGGCCTAGGAAAGACATTTTTTTATTCTTGGCTCATGGGAGAATCCATATTTCGCCATCTAAATTAGAGGTTAAGAGGGCTGGTCTGGAAGTTATACATACATCTAGGTTCAAGTCTGGTTCTACCACTCTCCTACTGTATAACATTGGGTTTTAGTTCTCTGTGCATCAGCTTGATTATCTGTAAAATGGATATGCTAATATATACCCTCATAGGGTAGGGGATTCAATTATTTATTCAACAAGATGTACTGAACTTCGTAATGTTCCAGACTCTGTTTTGGGTGGTAAGATACTATAGTAAAGAAAATGGATAAAAATGTTCATTCTTCTTTGAGTGATGAAATAAGGTTTATATCATACACATACACACAGAGTATAACTTAAAATTGTTTTTAACGTTTATTTTTGAGAGAGAGAGACATAGTGTGAGTGGGGGAGGGACATAGAGGGAGACACAGAATCTGAAGCAGGCTTCAGGCTCTGAGCTGTCCACACAGAGCCCAACGCAGGACTTGAACCCACAAACCGGTATGCGAGATCATGACCTGAGCCGGAGTTGGACGTTTAACCAACCGAACCACCCAGGAGCCCCTAAAGTAAACTTTTGAAAATGTAGCACACAGAAGATGATCTAACCCAGCAGACATGCTCAGTAAAAGATCTTAACATATTCCTACCTCAGGGCTTTTGCGCCTGCTGGCTCCTGTGCCTGTAGTGCTCATCCTTAAGTATTTTACATGGCTCACTGCCTCCCTCCTATGGGTTTGGTCAGATACCATTTTCTCACTGGGCTTCCACTGAGGGTAAATCTACCCTAAAAATAATCCCTTGCAAGCCAAGGAATCCCTTGGCTGTGTGACCGCTCTGTTTTAAATGGTAAGCCACAGCCCTTCCCTGAACCCTGTTTCCCTCTGCTTTCTATTTCCCCGTGGCATTAGCATTTGGTTATACACTATATATTTTACTTGCTTACTGGTTTATTATCTGCCCTTTTCAGAATGTAAGCTCTGGTAGGGCAGGCATTTTTTCTGTTAAGTTTACTGTATTCTCCTCAGAACTTAAAGCAGCCTCTGGCTTTTAGTAAGCTCTTAAAAATTGGTTCTTGAGGGGCGCCTGGGTGGCTCAGTCGGTTAAGCGGCCGACTTTGGCTCAGGTCATGATATCACAATCTGTGAGTTCGAGCCCCGCATCGGGCTCTGTGCTGACAGCTCAGAGCCTGGAGCCTGTTTCAGATTCTGTCTCCCTCTCTCTGACCCTCCCCCGTTCATGCTCTGTCTCTCTCTGTCTCAAAAATAAATAAATGTTAAAAAAAAAAAAAAAAAATTAAAAAAAAAAATTGGTTCTTGAGAGAATGTAGACCACAAAGAGCGAACTAGACAATAATAAATGTGGAAAATAATGCATGTTCTCTCTTTTGAACTTTATATTTTCAGTTCTAAGGTTCTTGTGAATTTGTAGCATTTTTAAACACCAGGGCTGTATGAATTAAAGGTTCACTGTTTTATAATGACATATACTCTTTCCCTAGAATACTATAAGCAGGGTTTATAAGTTAAGGAACCTTAGGTATTAGGTGAGTTTTAAGGATGTGTAAGAAAAAATATTAAGGAAAATGAAGATACATAGGGATTTTATATGTGTGATTTTTTTAAAATATGAGTCCTATGAAGTTACAGAAGAGTATGTACAGTATGCTTTTCATTAGTATATAGTTAAAATGCAAAGAATTATGCCCCCTCAGTATACACGTGTAGACATATACCCAGCCACTCGCCCTTCTACAATTTGTCTCTCTTTGTCATGTATACATGCCAGTTTGGTAAAGTCATAAGGAAATGTTTGGGAATATTAAACACCATATTCAGAATAACATTTGGTGAGAGAAAGAAGGTGAGAAAAGTAATTAGGAATATGCAGACGGCTTCAGGGATAGTTACTTTATTTCCTTAGTTGGCTCAAAGGTACAAAATTATAGGAAAGTTAGGAAAATTCAAACAATGTGAAATGTAGTCTGGTCCTTAGAGTTTCCTTTATCTGTAAAATGAGCTCATTAAGTTTTAACGTATTAGTATAGTTCCAGTTCTTCAATAAAATTTACCTTGCCGTATGTTACCTGAGTTGACTTTCCTCTTTTTTCCAAATGTTCTTCAAATGCTGCTGAATGACTTCATAAACCATGTTGCTGGCTGTGGGTTTGTGTCTTTAAAAGAATGTGGGTTTTTCAAGTGAACAACTTTAAAATGTGTTTTTCACCATATACCTTGTTTAAAAGAAAAAGAACACATCTTTTGTGAGATATTTATATAGAGGTTTTCTTACACATATATTAAAGTATATAAAATCTGGTAAATGAAGGATTGGCACCTAGTTTGAAGCCAGCAAATGTTGACAATTTTTTTCCCAAACTCTTAAAGGCATTTGACAAATTATATATGCAAATATGTTGAGGATTTCCTTTGGTTTCTCAAGGATCACTACAAATAACATTTCTTGTTTGATTTCTGTCCTTCAAAAAAGATGTGTTTTGTCTTTGAGTCATGGTATTTGAAGTTTCCAAGCCTTTCAAGTTTTCAAAGTATTTCTTGCGTCTCTTCTACAAAAGGGGCATTTTCATTTTGCTGTGGTCACAAAAGTTAAATATCATGAGCTTTAAATTTATTTAAGATTACAAAAGAGTTTCTATGACTGACTTAGGACACCTGGCAAAATATACCATGAAGTCAGTACATTTTATGCAGGTAATGTGTTCCTGAAGGCCTTGCAGGGTTTAAAACCCACATGGTTCCAAAATTACACCCTTGAGTCTGTTTCAGGGATTTCAGGTTATCAACTGAAGTGGGGCTTCTGTGAAGTCACTGAAATACTATAATTCACTCCTACATCACTCCTCCCCATCATTTGGAAATTGTGCAGTTCTCCACAGACCTTTAATATTTATGTGGGGTGAGGCGGGCCTTATTTTCCATTTGCTCACAAAGGCTTAGAAGGTAAGGTTCCTGTGTTTTGATAAAACAAGGAAGAAGTGTTGTATTAACATGCACAGAGAGCCCTTCTTTCTGGTTGCTTTGGTAGGTGGTTCTAGATTGGACCCCACGGGCTCCTTCGTCCCAACGAATACCAAACAAGCTCTGTCCAACATGCTGCAGCGGCGCTCGGGGGCCATGATGCAGCCGCCGCCCCTCCACGCCATCACATCGCAGCAGCAGCTGATACAGATGAAGCTTCTGCAGCAGCAGCAGCAGCAGCGGCTTCTCCGGCAAGCCCAGGCTCGACCTTTCCAGCAGGTTTGTCCAGATCCAGCAATGGAGTCCTCTGTGTTTTGGTAGCGCCTCTAGTTGGGGATGAGTGTGGGGTATGTGGCATATCCCTCCTGCCTGTGTATCCCCGAAATCGTATATGAGCACAGGCTTGCCTCTCCTCCAGGCTTGTAAATACTTTTCCTCCCGTGTATTTTGCTATTATCACTGATCAGATGAGAACTTTGGAAATATCTTAAGTTCATTAAAAGTATGCCTTTAGAACAAAAACAAGGGCTGATGACTTTCTAGTCACTTAGAAGCAGCAGGTTTTTCATCCTTGTAGTGACCGTCGCTGAGCCCTCTTTCCCTATAATTAGCACCATATTCTGTACTCCTTCGAGCTTTACTTTCATGTATTTTTAGTAGATTTATTACCCTGAAGTTGTATCTCTAAAATCCTTATGGTTCTTAGGTTTCTCCCTGTAGTTCCCTGCATAGATTCTATGTTCAGTATGTGCTTAATAGTAAGACCTATAGCAAAGAATATAGTACAAATAATAGTCAGTGTATAGATACCTTCAATTTCATTCTTGAATTTATATTGCTGTTTTTATGCCTTCTAACTCAATTGTCTTTAACTTTTGAGATGACAGTGATTGTTTAACAAGACAATGGTGGCCATCATACACAGCATAGTATTGGCTCATGAAGCCCACACGTCTGTACAAATAAATAAAATAGAAAAGGAGGTGAGATTGGGACTTTTTTTTTTTTTTTAATGTTTATTTTTTTATTTTTGAGACAGAGAGAGAGCATGAATGGGGGAGGGGCAGAGAGAGAGGGAGACACAGAATCGGAAGCAGGCTCCAGGCTCTGAGCCATCAGCCCAGAGCCCGACGCAGGGCTCGAACTCACAGACTGTGAGATCGTGACCTGAGCTGAAGTCGGACGCTTAACCGACTGAGCCACCCAGGCGCCCCTGGGACTTTTTTTTTTAATCCAGTTTCTACATACTTTTTGTACTTTGCATTTTTGCTAAAAAATATTAGTGATGATGATAATAGCAGCTAACACCAGTAGAGCACTTACTATTTGCCAAAACATTTCTAAGCCCTTTAAATGTGTTAGTTATCTTAGATCCCACAATATCCCACAACAACGCTGTGATTTAGGTACTTTCTTGAACCTCAAAGGAAGTAGCCAATCTGCATGTGTATCCTGCTTTAAAAGAAACCATAAAACTTTCAGATAAGCAAGAAATTTTAATGCTTCTACAAATATTCTTTGTATTTTGGATAACTTTCTAGGCATGTGTCCCTTATATAACTTAGGACATTTTTGCAGTCAGTCCATCCACTTAGTGATTTGGGGGTTTGAGGGTGGGAGGGTTAGTTATACATTCTTAAAAATCATTTTGTTTTTACCTATATTATAAGAAGGACAGGAAAGAGGAAACTAGTTCAATTGTATGGGGATGCAAAGCCCAGTCACTGCATGCTTGTCTCTCTTAGACCTCTAGCAACTGCTCAGACTCCCTGGGTGTCAGGTAAGGGGCCTGAGTTGCTTCTTACACAGAAATGATGAGGATTGGATATCAAGAAACAGTTATTTTGCTTAAATAAGCAGCAATTTTAAAACGTAAGCCATTAAAAACCTCAGTAGGATTTTAGCTATTCTTGGGGATGAACAAAAATAATTACAGTATTGTTTTAAGTCCTTGTCAAGATTATACAAAAAACTTGCTGTACATTGAGTAACCATCCCCACAGCATGAATTCAGTTTCCTTTTAATTTAATTTACAACTAAGTAAAACTTGCCTTCCAATAAGTTTATTTTTTTATGTCTCCTTTTTGTTTGTTTCTTTTTATGGAGAGAGAGAGAGACAGTGAGAGCATGAGTCAGGGAAGGGTGGAGAGAAAGGGAGACAGAGAATTCAAAGCAGGCTCCACACTGTCAGCACAGAGCCTGATGCGGGGCTTGACTCATAAACCGTGAGATCATGACCTGAGCCGAAATCGAGTCGGACACTTATCCAACTGAGCCACCCAGGCACTCCTCTTTTTCTGACTCTTTTTGCTAACTCCTTTTTTCCCCTTTTTTTCTTTTTCTTGTTACTCTTTTATTATTATTATTTTTTATATTTCTTAATGATTGTTTATTTTTGAGGGGGAGAAAGGAATAGACAGGGAGACAGAAGATCCAAAGCAGGCTCTGTGCTGATAGCAGAGAGCCCAACGTTGGGTCAAACCCACAAATCGTAAGATCATGACCTGAGCCGAAGTCAGACACTTAACCGACTAAGCCACCCGCCCTTCCTGTTACCCTTTTTGTTTTACCATTCTTCAAGTGTTAGATATTTGAGGGGAGATAACATTTTTTTTAAGGAAGAGACGTACATGCATGGTGCAGTGGTATGGTTGAATGGTCCTACACAAAGTCAGTGAGATTATACATAGCATTTGTCAGAGTGCCTGTACCTAGGCAGTCCTGAGGAAATGTTAGTTCCTCTCCTCTCATGTACAAACTATTAATATACCTGGATTCTAGTTAAATCTGGTATTGTGGCAGAAAAAAATTCTGTGGTAATCCTTAAAAAACTAGAATAAGAGCAGAATGATTTGGAATATTTGTGATGTTGATAAATTCTTTTAATATATGGTTCTGGATGCAGTTGTTTTTCTAATAAGTACTCACTTACGTCCTTCGTGATAAGAAATGATGGAGAAATGTTCATTCTCATTTTGGCCAGGACCCAGTTAAATGCCTACACATAATGTGATTCTCTCTAGCTACATAAGCACTTGTGATATCTTTTTCTCTCGTGAAATAGAAATCATTGATCTTCTTATCCTTAGCAATTCTGTAATTCTGGGAATCCATTAACTTAAGTGTAACAAACATGTTGGAGAATTTCAGACATCAGGTCTTATACTCTGTATCATGTTTACATGGTAGTGAGCAGAGGGTAGAAATTTATGAAAGGCTTATCAGACGAATGTGTGTTTTGGGAAACTATTTCCAGGATCCTAGAGCTTCCTAGTAGCCTTAATCCTTAGCAGTCTGATTTTTATCCACAAACTCCTCTCAGCCATCCTTCTAGTGCTTCCAGAATCTGCTTCCAGCAGTGATCTCTACTATGGTTCTTCTGAAAACCTAGCTGGGGCATGACAGGATGTAAATTCCTGGCTTCTGGATATGTCTCATACCTTATGGAACCCTCTTTGCCTCTTCCCATCTTAATGGAAACAAGGTGATATGTATAGGAGTCATCCAGCCTTAGATGGTGCACAAGAAAACTTCAGTTCCATTATAAATTAACTCTGTGTCCACTGCAGAAACTGAATATCAGCCTCAGTTGGTCATGGAAGTTTCTGTTATGGATCATTCTTATATTTCCTAAAGAACGTATTAAGACATTGGTATAGTGTCCAGAAAACAAATGCTTAAATAGCATGGATATTGTTAAGTCTTTTTAATCACATTACATTATCTGATGTAATGGTTGTAATTGAGTGTATTTTCTTAGAGCTTTACTACCTATCAGTATGCATAAAGATATGTTGGCAAGGAAACTTGCTTTCATTGTTTTTAGTTAGTCTTCATCCAGGAAAGTAAAAGTGATCTGCTTCCCATCCCTTACTTGATGTCCCTTATCTAAATGGGACTCAGTGCCGTGATTATGTTGCCCTTTTGTGCCTCAGAGCCTCATCTATACAGTGGAGCCAATGCAGTATTTATGTTACAGAGTTCTTGTGAAATTAATGTTTTAATACATGTAACAGCCCTTTACAACAGTGGCCGGCTCATAGTAAGTGCTCAAAAAATGTTAGCTGTCATACTTGTTGTTGCTGTTTTGTTAGTATCATTTTATGGATGTATTATTTCAAAGGACATCTCTATCACATAAAAATCTTTATTTTCCTAAAAACAGATGAAAAGAGAATTAAGAGCACATCCAATGCTTTACTTGTATCATCATATTAATTGTCCCTAATAAGACTGGTGCTCAGTGGCTGCCCATGGAAGAGGCCAGTAAGAAGGAATGTTGTTTACTTTTCCACACAGCCATTTTGGTTTCTTAAAGTGGTATATTTTTACTGTCTAATTTTGTAATACAAACTTTCGAGGGGATAATTCCAACTGTAGTGTTAAAAATATCGCTGTTATATTTTCTACATATCCTATGGGAAGCATCACAAAATCTAAAATATTGGTGAAAATAATGCAAAATGCTGCTTAAATTGTTTTCCAGTCTCTTTTTTAGAGCCAATATTTTTCTTCTGACAGGAGGAACTTGCTTTCCTCACCCCCACTGTATCAATCTTCTAGGGAAGGGGCTTTTGGAGGGCATCCTTAAGTTTTGATCGATGAAAAGGACTTAATTGTTTGCCTTGATTTGTGGTATAGCTTTATCCTAATTTCCCCGTTTTAGTGCACAAAACCCCTTTGTTGTTCTTTGTAATAATCAACACCAGCCAACTTATTTTAAGGAAGACAATATATGTAGCTTTCTTTATTAATTGTCTTTATTTAAAGAAAGACAATATATGTAGTTTAAATTGGCTGAGACAAATTTGGAAGAAGGCAATTGGTGATAGGCTACAGATAATCATATGGATATTGATGACATTGAAGAGGAAGATTTCTGACAGAGGACAGAAATGGTGTGCCCAGTTAGAGCTAGTGGTTACTTTAAGAACATTACATTATTAACCACAGGGCAGGTGCCATCAATGTGTATCTAAATGAAGGAATTAGATCACTTACTAAAAGAACAATGACTGAGTCAGAGCCTCCCAGAGCAGTGAGCTCCCTGGCAAAAGTGAATTTGTAACACCCTGAAAACTTGCCTCTTGGATGGATGAAACCCATTTAAGTTGAATGACCACCCTTTATATGGTAATTGATCTCCTACCCTAGGGATGTGGCATCACCTTGGAATTTCTGAGTCCTTCCTTTATTCTCTCCTTCCCTCCCTCTCTAGTGGTGTATTTCAAACATACAAGAATAGAAAATATAACAAACACTGATGGATTTACTACCTAGCTTTACTGAATAATCCTGAAAAATTCCGCCCATATTTGGTCTAGATCATCTAAGAAAATAAAAATAAAACAGTATGTGTACTCTCGTTTCCCTTTTTTCCTATAAAGAGGTAATCACTATCGTAAATTTAGTGTTTTTCTTTCTCATGAATGTTTTTATGTTTCTGTATATTTTTGCAACCATCAACATAAACATATATTACTTTCGGAATTGAAACTTAATATGATGGTTTCACACATATATTATTGTATTGTTTTAAAACTTTTTAAATTTTTGAATATCTTTAAAGTTTTGAATATCTGCTTGTCACATGTAGTTTTATTCATTTGTCTTGCTTGATGCTAGTCCATTATGGATATTGATCTAATATTTGTCCATTCCCCTGTTGATGATCATTTAAGTTATTTTCAATTTTTTCCTTACTGCTAATGCTATATTACCATTATGTTACATTTAAAAAAATTTTTTTTTAATCTTTATTTATTTTTGAGAGAGTGGAGACAGAGCGAGAGCGGGGGAGGGGCAGAGAGAGAGGGAGACACAATCTGAAGCAGGCTCCAGGCTCAGAGCTGTCACCACAGAGCCTGATGCGGGGCTCCAACTCACGGACCCTGAGATCATATGCCCTGAGATGAAGCCGGACGCTTAACCGCAGAGCCAACCAGGCGCCCCTATTATGTTACATATTTTACGTTTCTTCTGCACATACGGAGAGAGCTAGGGTATGTGCTTCCAAGTGGAAATGCTTGTTCGATTTCCAACGTGGTGATGATTCTCCTCAGTTATAAATGAGTTTTCTTCTTTCTTCATATCTCCCCCCAACCCTTGATGTTGTCAGATTGTAACTTTCTCATTCAGAGCAGGTGAAACAGTACCATATTATGACATTTAAATTTGTATATCCCAATTATCTGTGAATTTAGCCATCTTTTTTTTTTTAACTGTATTAGCTAGTCAAGGTTTCCCTTCTGTAATTTTCCTGATAATATAAGCGCATTTCACAATACTTTTATTCTTATTTGCTAAAGGTAGGCAGAATAGCCTTATTGGAACACATTGTTAGTTGTAGTAATTACCTTTAATGCATTCTCCTAGAGTGGATAATTTAAACACATCTCACTGGCAAAAATGAACTTCAGAGAAAACCCCTGAACTAGTAAATATGTCCCGAGCCCTATTATTTTGTTCCTTGGATGGAAAACGACCACGTCCAGGGAAGTGGGTGCTTTGGTTATTAGTATCTGGCATTTCTCCGTTTTTTTTTTTTTTTTTTGAATGATGAGGAAGATGTGCATTTTATTTGCTGAAATTATGATTGGGTCCCTATAGTTTAGAAAATAGTGTACACAGCTTGATTATTAGGAGAGAGGAGACAAGATTAGGGGGTGATGAGAGTGGACGATTAATAGAATGGTCGTTGGATCCAAATACAAATGTACAGTTGCCATGAATTATATACCTATGCCTAAAATAGTGAGAAGAGATACTTCCTATAAGAATTTTTCCTATAGTTTTTAGTCCTTAGTATAATAAAATACTTTTTCCTATTAGGGTTGGTAATCCTTTGCCTTATCTCTATCTCTAAAACTCAGTGGGCAGAAAATGTTTAACATCTTAGACAAATGTCACTTGTACTCCGTTTATAAAAGTGGTTAAACGAGTGAATTATTTTCCTGAGAAATAGGAATTTTCCCCATTGTTTTTGGGGAAACAAATCATATGTTTTTCTAAACCAGATTCCCTCTTCCTTTGTAAACACTGGTGGCCCTGTAAATATTTGTTGTCTGATTTGGTCGATTGAATGAGTGATTGACATAATGCCCAGTTTTCATTTGTACTTCCTGAGGATGGAGCTAATTTCATCCTCCAACAATGTATGACCCCACTGACTTGTTCACTTAATGTTTTTTGCGTTTAATGTGCCCCACGTGTTCTGAGCTTTCCCACTGACTATAGGCCAGGAAGGCTTCTGGCACCCCTTTTGCTCACAGTGGAGTTCCAACATCCCTTAGTTACCGTAAGTGTCTGTCTGATAGCTCCTCTGCTTCTTTTATGTCTGCATTTAACCTCTGGGTTGTGCTCTTCCATTATATGAATATTACCATTTATGTCCAGTCTATAGTACAGTGTTTGGTGTATGAATTAATAAAGCCTCTGCAGGGCCTGGGTTTTTAAGTCTTGACTCCCTGAAACATTGTTTTAAAATGAACTGTTACATATGTATTGTGGCTGCCCACATCGCTAGGCTAAAAAAAATCTTATCTGTATTGTCTGCCGTTTTCTTGCTGTCCCCTTTCTGTAGGACTTCTGTAACTCTGCTGTCTCCCTTCTGGAAGACTTTGACAACATAATGGTAACACCCCCGCTGTCATTCCTTTTTCTTTTTCTTTTTTTTTTTTTTTTTTAAGTAAACTTTTGTAGCATTACTCTTTGAACATCAAAGCGAGAAGTGGGTTATTCCTCTATAGTTGGTAAAAGTTATAGTCTTCATTTCACTGTTATTCACTTGGTTTATGTTTGAGACTGTAACACAGAATCATGAATGCATCGGCCCTGTTTGATTTAATGGGATTTATTTCTGAAAGTTTTCTCCTTTGATTGCCTCATGATTTTCATCATTTATGTGTACGGTTTAGACACCAATGGACATTCATGACCTGGGCTTGGGAACATAGACCAGTTCGTGCACCTTCATCTCAGTTACAGTTTTGAACGCATCTTTTCCTGAGCTCTTGCTTCCCTTTGTGGTAATTCACATCATTAGCAGAGGAATGCATGGCATGCTGATTCATAGGCCAGTGCAAGATAATGAAAACTGTGGTTATGAAACATACCCTTCTCATCACATCCCACCCACTGGCTATTCTGAAATTCTCAACAGAACGCATCATCTCTATTTTCTTTCCGGTACGGAGAAGGTGTTTTTTCAAGCACAGGTCTTGTGCATGCATGTCATAAGACATTCACCTCTGCTGCTTTGCCTGGGCTAGCTAAGAATGCATGTTTTGCATTAAATTACTTATAGGTTTCTGTATCAGGTAGCCAACCCACAACATAAACCCAAGAAGCATTAGAATAAAAAAGAGCACACATCTCAGATGTGAATGTAAGTCAACTTGTTTCACTGCCAATTTTAATGGGTAACATTTTCTATACGTTGGTGAAAATGTCTGTAATGCATATTCAAACTCTGAAAATATTTAGGTTATTAAATACTTGTTATATAGGCAATTTCTTTCATAGCTATTCAGCAAAGTTTGGAGATTTCTGAAAAGAATCAATTTTTCTGTCAATTTTTCTTGACGCTTTGTGGTATACAGAGAACAGGTGAGGTTTTTATTGAAAAAACTTGAATTAAACTTTATCAAATTAAAAATATTTTGGAGATAGCTTATGTTTGCTGTTGGGCATTTTGTTCAGATGATAATGTAATTTGGATAAAAGAAAATTTGCATCAATCGTTGATTTTACTTTTTTTTGACACCAAATATTTGTCAAGTATTAAAGTCAACAGGTTCTATGCTTTCATCCAAAATAATGGAAATGTGTATATGTATCTGTGCTGTCCTTTTCACCATTCTTATTTTCCTTTAATATTCTCCAGGGTTAAGAATGTCATGAACGTATATACTAAACCAATCATATATTCATCATTTATGGGCATATTAATAGAATATATTGTAAAAGTTCATTATTGTGTGAGGTGTTTATTTTAGAATGATTCAGTTTGTTCCAGCCATTAATGTTACTGTTAGTTGATTCCCAACCAACTTTAATTTTATATGAAAGCGTTATAAAAGATTCAAGCATAACTGGTCAACTGGACCTCTTGTAATTATAGAATTTTCTCTGTGTCTATTGTCTGTAATCAAAATACACCAGTGTGATGTTATGACCATAATTTCTGGTTCACACCATGTGTTGTTTTAGCCTTGGGCACCATTACTCAGTACCTTCCAAACTAGTAGTAACAAATAAAACCCTTTTTGCTAGGTGACTCATAAAACATTACCCACTGACTTATTATCCTTCAATCAGCATTATCAGAAAGTCACAAAATCTGGCTGTGGTTTTTCAGGTACACCTTGTCTCTCTGAGACACTGAAACACCCTTGAAAAGTTACTAAGTAGGGATTTCAAATCATTGCTAGTGAACTGAGTGCATAGAAAAGTCCCTGCTCCTGAGATGCTGCTGATTGTAATGCTTACTGTCTGCCTATTGTAGGATTAACCAACTCTTTCGGAAAGAGGTCTTCACATTTGTTCAGTTGACTAAGGGGGAGTAATTGCTAAATGAAGAGAACAAGACCCAGAAGAATGAAAATGATGATTTACCAAGAACTTTAAAGTTACTGGATGCATTTATTTCAAGTTATGCAAATTATTTCAAATTATGTGAAAGGACTTTGAGTCAACACCTCTTTGAGTTCAGATACTTCTCTTGTCTAGTTACAAATAAAGCAGGAAGAGAGAGTTGTTCTTATAAAGGCCAGGAAAATTAGTTACTATTGAATAACACAGCTTTTTAAGAATCTTTTAGAAAGTGGGGTTTTTTTTTGTTTTTTTTTGTAAAATGCGTTGGATTTACATTTCTTCTGTAGAAGCAAGCATGAAGCAAAATGCATAGAAATGAACTTGAGAGAACACACGTAGGAATTTTTCTCAGAGAGCAATGTAGAGTTGAGTGTATGTGATTATCAGAACTTCCCAGTTAATTGTGGTTTATTCCTTTAGCACATGTAAGTTGGGTATCTGAGCCATGGGGGCTTGAACAGGGGCACAAACATGTCTTATTTTCTCTTCCAGTAATGTGCTCAAAGGCAAATGGCAGCTGGCTAGGCACAAATATTTGGTCAAAAACCAGCCTCTTGAATTATCCTTTGCAAAAATATGAAGTTAATGTTACCTTTGATTGTTTAAGTTAGGCAGAATAAATCAAGAGGGAGAAATGGAGCTAATTTTCAGATATTGATGCAGGTAACAAGAAGTAATCATTAGAATGATAGATGCTAATAATTAAAACTGAATTTTCGAAATAAAAGATTGTGCTAAAAAATATGGGGCAATTGGAAAGGACTTGGTAAGCTAATATATGCTGAAATATAAATCCCAGTTTACTTCTAGAACTCTTTGTTAACAGATAAACTAAATTGAGTCTTAGATTTTCTCAATAGTATTTATTGAGCTGTTACTATATGCCAGACACCATGCTAGAAACTGCTTAAAAATAAATCTTAGAAAGTTTTCAGAAAATAACAGATAAATAAATGGATTACGTGTAACTAAGGTGACCATATTTCCTGATTTGCCAAGCATGGTTCCACTCTGTACCTCTTGTCCTTGCTGTCCTTGTTTGGATGATACAATACATAGTCTGTTCTTGATTTGATGCAGCAAAACTACCCCTGCCAACTTTAAGAAACTTACTAAATCTTCGTCTTTAGTATCCTTGCTTATTCCCACATTATGGCCCTTGGTTAGCATTTGTAAAGTCTTTCAAATTACTGAAGAACTTTCCTTATTCATTCTTTATTCAACAAATTCAACTATTTCTACAAATTGACAGAATGTTTGACATAATGTTTCTAGCATTATTCTCGGGAAAAACAAAAATAGGGCATTTTAGTTCGGTGGGAGAGAATGGGATATTTTTCATTCAAGGAAACATGATACAGCTATGCACATGGGGACTGGTGGCCAACTCAGAGTGTTTGATTTTCCCAGGAATGATATTGTGTATCTCAATTATTACCTACTGTACTTAAGTTGGGGAAAAATTGGAGGTAGGAGGTATACAGTATGTCCATAAATAAATAGTTTCCCTTTAGGCAAAAAATGATTAACAAAGAATGCATGAATTTTACAGTGTAAAACCTGTCTCTGAAATTTCTTATCCCTTTCTCTTCTTCAGAAGTTAGTGGTTTTCCTTGAATGTTAATTTTGTGATTTTTCTTTTTATGTAGAATAGTTTTAAATTCATATTTCTTTAATGTCCATGATTGCAACTGTAACTTGTCAATAAAAGTGTTGCACGGTAACTCAGATATTTACCTTATTAGTATTCTAGGTTTCTCCACATGTAAGTCATAGTTCATTTCATAGGGTTCTTCACTAAGCAAAGGAAGAATGAAGAATTTGAGAACATCTTTATGTATCTGCATGTAGCCGTCATATACAGATCACATCTTGTTTCCTTTTAAACCAAAGCAGGATGTGGGAATTGTAGACCACTTTTGGATATCATGACTTTAACTCAAACATATAAGTAACTTATTTTTCCCCCTTCTGTAAAAATGATAATATGAAAATATTTGTCCCCCACAAAGAAGCAAAATTGTATCTTGCAGGGACTTTGTACGACACTCTCCGGGAGCACTGATTTAAGGAGTAGCGTTTAAGGAAGTGGTTGATTTAATGACTTCTAGGCATAGTGTTTGAAAAATCAAAAACCTTTCAAATAGTCTGGGAGGGGAATAGTGGTAGGGCCTGGATGGTCACACTGCCATGGAATGAGTTTTCATAGAGGGAGTTTGGGATATTTTCCTTAGATTCAAGTACATATAGAGTAAATATAGACACAGTTGCACTTAGATTAACCAGCTAAAGCCTGAGGATATCTTCATGGTACCCTATTCTGGAAATGTAGATTCTCGTTGAAGCTATTATACGCACTCTCAGAAATTTTGTATTTGGTCCATATATGGGTGGATAGTCACCTTAGGAAAGGCTGAAGTTTCGTAAATGCCCTCCAGTGATTTTATATGAGGAACCGAGAAAGGATTTTACTAAATAATATATGGATTTCGTTTCAGCATTTCAGTAAGAAGTCTTTATAGATCTCTTGTTTTTTTGTTGTTGTTGGAGTGAGTTTTAAAGGCTATATATCCGTAAAGAATAAGTACCAAGCGAGGATTTAAATATTTCCATTTTTAATATTGCATATGGAGACATCTTGTCCTAACAGAAAGAGCCCTGGCCTTAGGGATCAGACTCACCTGCGTTCAGATAATAGCTCTGCCAGTTCTAGCTCAATGAGCTTGCTAAGCTGCTTAAGCTCGTTGAGCCTGGCTTCTTCTATCTGAAGATGATAAGTGAGGACAATACTCTCTTCCCTGCAGATTTATTGTGAGAAAATGGGGGTGAGAACAAGAAGTCCAGTCTCTGGCATAGAATAGATGTCCAATAATTGTTGGTGTTCACCCGCTAAAGCTAAATGCTTGTCGCTTTCTGCCTGCTAGAAAAATCTACACTACTTTCCAAGCACATTAAATGGCTTTATATAACTATAATTTAACACTTTTGAAAAATGCGGACATCTATAAGACAAGAGTAAAATATTTTGGAATAAACCCCATTCTGTGTAATTAGTAAGTGCTGTAAAAATCTAGGGATGGTTGGAAGCTAGACCTCTTTCCATGATGATTACTGCAAGCTTCCATGAAATAGCTTCTGACACCATAACATAAAACATATACAGTGGCTCTTAGATTTATTTTTCAAAGGGCAAAACATGTATTAAATTAAGACTGGTGAGCAGATGTTAATTGGTTTTATTTTATTATTGTCAGAGTTACATTTGCAGTTCATGTATTGTGAATTTTTATTGATAGTTATTCTAATTGATGATTAGTCATAGGAGATGCAAATTCATCTCTTGACCACATGGTTAAATAGACAATTGGTAGGTCACCGTGAAGAACCTTCATTAAAAAGCAATGAAATTTGTACCTCGTATTCTCTTTTTTTATGGGCACAGAATGGTACAACTCCATGCTTTCAGATTTCACACAGCCTCATGTCTTTCACTCTAAAGTGGCATTTGTATCCTGGGGTGTACAGCAGAGCTGTTTCAGAGCCTCTCTGATAAGTAGACTGTTGATTATTTTGGCTTGTATTTAATGTATGTATTATTGTTGGGACATCTATAGTTTTTGGCAGAAATGATAAGTTTAATAGTCTCTACACACATATAAAAAGTTCTATTTAATGCTGTTTGGAAAACTCCAAATTCTGTAGTCATCTAATAAGATTTGGTGTCATGGGTTATTGGGGTTCTTAGCCAGGAGTGCAAATCAAGTTCTTGCTGTTATGATCAAGAGTTTGCTTTGGCTTTGTTTTCCAGGGCCCACCAGGGGACCAGGCTGCTCTCTTTGCTGCACAAGCACGGCCCTCCCCTCAGCTCCCCCAGTATCCAGGGCTGCAGCAAGCACAGGTACCCACATTTGCCTTGTAGATGCCGCTGGGATTTTTAATGTTGTTTATTTGAAGTGGGAAACCAAGTGAATAGGATATCAGCTCCCTTACGGGGTTTAGAAGGTAGTACTTCTGCTTATAGATTGGAGTTGACATCTTAAAAAAATGCAGCACCAGTGATGAACAAACCTTCGGACTGAATGATTTGAAGAGCATAAAACATTTTAAAGAGTTCTTGATTTAAAAATCTAATCACTCTGTTAACGATGATGGTAGGTGTTGAAATGCTTAACAGTCCCAGAGTACTTATTTTACTTTATAATAAATACTGATGTAATTCATGATTGAATTTATCCTATTGAAAGATAGGTTTGCAGAGAATCATGGTAGAGCGAGAAGGTAATTGGCCTTGGAATTAGACCTTGGCACAATTCCTGACACCTTTCTAGCTATGTAACATTGTGCATGTTATTCTGTCTTGGTTTCCTTCTTTGTCAAATAGAGATGAGCATTGTGAGAATTTAAGAACCTGTGGAACCAGCACAGCACCAGATCCATGGTAGCCACTCAACAAATGATGGACTTGCCTTAATATAATGCAACTCTTGAGCTATTTTTTTTCCTAGTAATTTTGTTGTTTCTGCTTCTGTATACTTTTACTTTGTCCCTTTCATAATTAGGAGCCCGGGGATGTTGGCAAGACAGCTCGTGGGGCTAACATGTCACACTATGCCCACAGATGAAAGGCAATCTGAGATTGGCTCTCAGACGTGCCGAGCCCCACAGCCAGATCCTTGCATCCTGTCAGTTGGAAGTTGATTAGTCATTACTGTGTCTTCCGAGTCAGAGCCGTGAAACTACCCTAGAATGTGGTTCTTTGAGGATTGAAGAGCAGGTTTCTTCTTAAATCAGCATTCCATTCTATGAATTGTAGTCACCCAGCAGAACCTTATTACATTTTTTATTTACATTAGGTGTTAAGATATAAACACTCATATAGTAATATTGAATAGAAAAATTAAATATTCAGAGTATTGGTAGAATGCTGAAAAAAGGGTGTAGCCCATCCAGGTCTAGAGGATATCGAATATTCCCCAGTTATACCCTTACTCTCTGGTTAAGGTATTGGTTGGTCTGGGGTTTTTTGGGTTTTGTTTGTTTGTTTGTTTGTTTGTTTGTTTTGGTAACTGGTTAGTCACTACAGGCAAATTCATCAGCTCCCAAGGAGGTATAGTCCCATATCAGGAAAGCGTACTCTATAATTTTAATGTACATTGGACACGGATAGCTTTTCTTTCTAATTTTGGAAATGAAATTAATTATGCTTGGGATCTGTTGAACATTGATGTCATCTGTGCACTTCAGGTTTGGATGCTTGCCTGATAATTTCTATAAAGAAATATATCCTTCTTTCCCTCAAAACAAGCAACTGATTGTAAAACTGATCTCTTAACCCAAATGAGGATTCATTTTTATTTTTAATTGAAATTTCTGGTGAATCATTATCCACCTAGTTTATTCTATAGCTTTCTTGCTAGCCTCTTGCTTCCAGAGTAGTCCTCCTCATATGTTGAGTTATAAGAGCTTTAGAGAACAGTGGCTTTCAGTGAGCTCCTTCTGGGTTTGTTTTTGCCCCCTATGACTCAGTGATAGCAAAGGTGGTGCTTACTGAAACATTAATTTTACTCCTTGTGCCCACACCTCCAGACCATGCCCCAGGGCTATACGATGTATGGAACGCAGATGCCTTTGCAGCAGACCCCTCAGCAGCAGGCTGGTGGCGTGGTCCTGTCTCCTAGCTATAACTCCAGGACCTATCCGGCCACACATTCCAACCCGGCGCTAATGGAAAGACTCAGACAGATGCAGCAGCAGCCCAGTGGCTATGTTCAGCAGCAGGCGTCACCGTACCTGCAGCCCTTGACCAGCTCTCAGAGGTGATACATGTAGAAATAATGATTTCAATAGTAGACACTCAAATTCTTGTCTTTGTTATGCATTGTCTAGGGCGTGGCGCTTTATAATTGTTTTTATGAGCTTGCATATTTGCATGTAATTTGCATTGTGTCATCTCATTTTTAGTAGCATCCAGACAGAGGATCAAAATCAGCAGTGCCCCATATTGTTTATTTCATTCAAGGCCTCTGAGGTTTGACTCACATCTGCCATAGTATGGATGTAATAGTTTAGATAATGCTAATATGTTAGCTCCAGTGTTTCTGCTCTTTTGAACAGATGTTTGGCTAACAATATCTTACTATGAAAAAATTGGTGATGATTGTTAGCATTGCCTGACTGGGATACTTTGGAGCTGTAAAGTCTGTGATTGGAATACTCGTTGTGCATGGTGCCCGTAAGAGTTTTGTTATCTTGTCATACCCTTTTCTGCTGCAGGTATGGTTGGCAAAACAGGATGGTGAAAGACTCTTTCTCCATTCTTGCTGTACTTGGATCCCATAGACATCATGCATGGTAGCCACCAGCCATGCATGGCTATTTAAGTTTAGACTAATCAAAGTTAAATGAAAAGTTTAATTTCTCCATCACACCTGTCACATTTGAAGTGTTCAGTGGCCACATGCCGCCAAGCAGAGCCAACTCTGAAAGTGTGTGACCTGTGCAGTCACATGGTGTGCTGTGCTATAGAAGGCCCCCAGGCTTAGTTGAATGCTCTCCTGTCACGTTCTTGAAAATCCTACTTGTTTTTGATCAAGGAACCTTGTGTTTCTGTTTCACACTGAAACCCAGAAATTATGTAGCTGGTCCAGGAGGCCAGTCGCTATCTTATTGGACAGCACAGATGTAGAGCATTTCAGGCAGTGTGGAAAGTTCTGTCGGATAGTGTTCATCTGAAAGAATTTTCATGCAAAATTCTGCACTAATACTAGACAGCCGCTTAGCTTCCGTGTTTTAAAATCAGTGGCTGCACATCAACACCAAGTAGTTAGTGCTTAGAACGTTGGCATGGTTGATGGTGGCACATTTGGGCAAATAAATAAATTTGGAAAAACATTCATTGTATTTATTATTTTTCTAGTAAGGGGCAGCGAAGTGTATTGCCTATGAACTTGAACTTCAGAGCGCAGCCGTTCTGGGTTTAAATCCTACCTGTGCTATTTACTGTCTGAATAACTTTGGGAAATCACTTCTTTAGCTCTCCATTTTCTCATTTTTAAAATGAGGATAATGAAATGGAAATCCTTCCGTTGAGGTATCACCTCTCACCAGTGAGAATGACTAGTATGAAAAAGACAAGAAATGACAAGTGTTGGCAAGGATGTGGAGGAAAAGGGAAGTCTTGTGCCCTGTTGGTGGGAACGTGAATTGGTGCAGCTGCTATGAAAAACCGTATGAAGGTTCCTCAAAAAAAAAAAAATAAATAAATAAAAAAAATAAAAACCATATGATGCAGTAATTTCATTTCTGGGTATTCCAAAGAAAACAGAAATATTAATTCAAAAAGATGTATGTACCTCTATGTTTATCGCAGCATCATTTCACAATAGCTAAGCTATGGAAACAATCTAAGTGACCATTAGTAGATGAATGGACAAAGAAAATGTGTGTATACAGAATGGAATATTACTCAGCCATAAAAAAGAATAAATTCTTGCCATATGTGACAACAGGGTAGATCTAGAAAGTATAATTGCTAATTGAAGTCAGAGAAAGACAAATACCATAAGATTTCACTTACATGTGGAATCTAAAAAACAAAACAATGAATAAACAAACAAAATAGAAACAGACTAATAAATACAGAGAACAAATCAGTAGTTGCCAGAGGGAAAAGGCCAGAAGGATGGGCAAAATAAATGAAGGGTATTAAGAGGTACAGATTTCTAGTTATACGTTACAGAGACAAAAAGTACAGCATAGGGAATATAGTCAATAATATGGTAATAACTTTGGTGACAGATGGTAGCTATACTTATTCTGGTGAGCATTTCATAATGTATGGAATTGTTGAATATGTGGTACTAATATAAACGTCAACTATCTTTCAGTTAAAAGTTTTAAATAAATAAAATGGGGATAATAAAACTGACCTCAAAGGGCTGCTGTGGGGAGTAAATGAAATAATACATTTCAGATTCTCACCACTCTGACTTCTCCAGAGTAAATGCTCAATTAATGTTACTTATTGAAGCATTTGCCTAGGTGTGAGACCAAGTTGTGTTATTTTTTTACCAGACTAAATCATCAGTCGCTTCAGCAGAGCCCTCTGGTAGGTGGAGGAATCGATGCAGTGCTCACTCCCACGCATCCAAGCCTCCCCTCGGTGCCCCTGCCTCAGGACCCAATGAGAACCAGACAGCCGCAGGTTCGACAGCAGCAGAGACTCCTCCAGGTTTGCGGCTGGGAATGGGGGCAATGCGTGAGGGGCCCTCGGCCGTCTTAAGAAATAAGAGGCCCCGAGACTTGAATCGCCAAGTTCCAAGGAGCCCCGTGTAGTTGACACTAGGAGCTAAACCGGTGTGATGTAGTTACAACTCGGCAAGGATCTTCCTGTGTCAGTGCCTTTACCAGGTTATGGGCAGGAGGGTGCATTTTGCGGAATGTCATTCCCCTTTCACAAAGGTTCACGAGAGGGTGACTGGCTGCCTTTATCCTAAAAGTGTGTGTCAGCTTCCCCACTCACTGTTTAACTACAGACTATGCAGATTGAAGGCAGATTTTCTTTTATGTGCTGGGGGGGGAAAAAAACACGTAAAATTGAGCTGTCCATAGCTTTCATCAGATTCCTAGAGGGGTCTATAATCCAAAAAATTATCTCTGACACTTTTGGTCTGATGAAGCTGTGAAGTTGGAGTTACATAGCTAGGATATTTGAGAGGGATATTTCATTCTGTCTCTGGTCGAATCCAGAGAGCTATCCTTCATTTATTTGATGTAAATATTTACGTACCTTAGATAAAGCGTTCCTCCCCTTGACACATTCTTGTTTCTAACTTACTCATCTAGGAACTATAGGCTATTTATGTTTACCTGTTCCATTTGTCTTCATTATTAGCAAGTTTGTCCTAAGTTTTTGGATTGGATATCATCTGATGAGTCTCTGCGGTGGACTCTTATCAGTAATTCACCTTGAGATGCAACTGACATTTTGTGTGTTATTAAGAAAGAAAAAACACCACCAAAGACAGGGAATCTAGTAGAACTGGGATACCCAAAGCTATACTCTTGGAATGAGTTCAATAAACTTGTGCAGAAAGGGACCGTAAAGTAATGCGCATGTCTCAACCTTGACACTGGTTGGAGGGAAAAAAAACGTCTCCCCTGAGAATTTGAACCACAAGTTCAAGTGGGATTGAGGTCTGAATTCAGTGTGACCCAAAAAATTCTGGTTGACAGTACTCCCAAGTGATAGGCAGAAGCTGACACGAATCCTCCCGAAAAATGGGTTTTATAATTCTAAAATATCATTAGTTATACAATGCCGTTAGTTGCATCCCAACTTTTACCCGTTCAAATGTGAAGAAAAAGTTGTATCACAAAATTGATAACAGTTGGTAATTGGTTTAGGGAGAGTGTGGCCTACAAATGGCAGCCTCACTTACTATACAGTTGTTGCCTCCAACATGGTTCCTTATAAGGAAAGCTTTCATTTGATAATATTATTATGAACAGTCATAGTGATATTTTCTTATATAATTTTGTCTCAGGTTCTGAGGATATATTTTCAGAACTTTATAGGACGGATATTTATTTTTATATTTCCCTCGGCTTTAAATTTCTCACTTCCAAATCACTGAAGAAAGTTATTACATTATTTACTACTTCCTGTCTTACGTTGCTTTTCAAGGCTGCAGATTTTCAAAGCCTTTCTTTACTAGTTAATATGTGCTTTTTTATCCCAATTAGCATAGTATGCCCTTCTGGTAATGTTTTCTTTACCACACATTCCCTGGAGATAAAAGGGATTTACTTTTGCATCATGATTATACTTTGTTTGTGGTGACTGACTACCTCCGTAAAGGAACTAATTAATAATGATGAAGTTAAGTTGGTTTTTCTTGAAAGATTTCACAGTGGGCCAAATGGAGAATTGGCTTTATATTATAATCAGCATAGTCCTGGTCCCACTTGCATTGTTCCAGTTGGGAGCAACGCTGCCCAGACCCCCTGGTAGGATTCCATATCAACCAATATTGGCACTTAGTGGGTAATACCATCTGGTAATAGCTATTTGTTACCTTGCCCTAAAGAAGACAAATAATTTGGAAGATAGTATGCACACCAAGTTGGAAATGCAGAGGATGAAAAGAAGTCCAGCAGTGTCATCATTATGATGAATGCCTGGATGGAGGAAACTTTGAAAGTCACCAAGACAAACCACCTATTAATATTTTCCTCTCCTCTGTGTCCCACATAGTGGATGCCTAGTCTGTGTTTCTTCGTGACTTGGAAGTGTTTTCCAAGAGCCATTTATTTAAGCCAACTTGGTCACTGAGAGAATTTGTCTTTATGCTAGTATCTTATGCCAGAACATCTCACATAAACATCTTGCTTTAAATTTTTTTTTTCTTGGGCTCCTGGGTGGCTCAGTCAGTTAAAAGCATCTGTCTTTTGGGGTCAGGTCATGATCTTACAGTTCATAAGTTCCAGTTCCACATTGGGTGAGCTCTAGCCCCACTTCAGTGAGCATGAGCCCCGCTTTCTCTCTCTCCTTCCCTCCCTGCTCCTTGAAGGATTCTTTCTCTCCTTCTTTCTTTCTGCCCCTTGCTCACTTGAACCCTCTCTCTCAAAAAAAAAAACCTCTTTTTTCTTTTCTTTTTTCTTTTTAAGTGTATTTATTTATTTTGAGAGTGAGTGCAGGGGTGGGGAATAGAGAGAGGGAGAGAGAGTCCCAGTGCCAGGCTTCAACTTCTGAATTATGAGATGACCAGAGCTGAAATGACTTAACCCACTGAGCCACCCAGGCCCTCCCCCACCAAAAAAATTTATAATCTTTAAGAATTACTCTTCTCCCCCCTCCTCTTCCTGTCTTCCTTTGTTTGAGAGGTCTACATTTTTCTTAAAACAAAAACAAAAACAAAACTACAAGAGTTTGTTCAGATGTCATAGGGACTAAAAAGGTAATTACTGAGTAGTCCTTGTCTAACCTGCTGGTATGAGATAGGATAAAGTATGTGCAAAGGCCGATGACCTGAAAGGCATCAAAACAGTAAGTATGCAGGATGTCCTTGGACAGCAGAGGGCAGTATATCTCTACCGAAGGAAGAGATCCTTGGGGTTGTATTGACCCAAGAAGGCTGCAGGGGAGAGCCAATTTAGGTCTTGACCTGGAAAAATGAACGATGTTTGTTAAGACAAAGACGCAGGAGGAAGGTGTGTATCATTTTTGTCGCAACAAGATAATTAGATAAAAGGTATATAGGGGGAGAGAAGAGATCGGAATATATTAACCCCTCTGTTGAAGTATAATCCTGTTTCGTTCCAGATGCAGCAGCACCCCCAGCCCCAGCAGCCCCCGCAGCCCCAGAGTCAGACCCTTGGTCTCCAAGCAATGCAGCCCCAGCAGCCTTTGGTAAGGCCTAGTGTTGTGGAACCAAATATGTGGGGTTCTTCTTTAAAGGCAGGCTGCATTTTTCATGTCCCATAAAACTGTTAAGAATTGAAGTAGCCAGAATATACCCTAGAATTGTTCCCTAGAACTTTATCATTATAGTATGTTTGTTTTCCCAGAAAGGTATAAATAAATATTCTGGGTTCAGTAAGTCACACCATTTTTCCTTTGTAAATTTTTTCAGACTTTTCCATGGGCTAAAATATTTATGTTGAGACAGCAGTTTTTTTTCTAAACAGTATTAAGATGATAATTTAGTATATCTATTACAAGGTTATCTTGAGTTTTTACTTTAATTTCAAAAAAGACGGAGTGTACCTTCTGAAATATTATCTTTACTGATATAAAGAAACTCTGATTTCAGCCAGGTATTTTCTATAAGATTTTCATGTAATTCATAATCTCATAATTCACTTCTTTAGCTTTGTCAAATTATGAAATGTCCAATGCATAGCATCAGTGTTTTCTGAACTTCCATAATTACAACACCCTTTACTTTCACAAATGCCATATCCCTGCTTTATTACGTAAGCATTTTTTTTTCTTTAAATTGCTTCTTTTTTTTCAGTTTACGTAGATAAGTATGTTGTAAAAAGAAGAATTTTTATCACTACCATCAATGGTCACATCACTTGCTACATATTGGAAATATCTGTAAAAGTAAATGCTTGTTCTGAAGGTAACTGAGTAACATGAGTTGTGCAAGTACAATCTAAAATAAGCTGGCTTAGTGAACCCTTGGAAATCCTGGTGTAGACTCTTTTCAGGACAGGGTTACAAAGAGATGGTTGCTTTCACAACTTTTGTGGTAGACAAAGATCAGTAGAGCTAGATGGTAAAGGACGGATAGTGTCCAAATAGAACTGGTAAGGGAGCATTGGCAACTGGAAAAGGACATCTCAGATGCATTTTACAAGCCTCGGCCTTGGCCAGTTTGATCCCCATTTTTAAGGAAATTCTTCTTTATCATGAATCAGTTTTGTTCATTTTTTAGCTCCATTTACTTATTTATTTGTTTACTGTATAAGTGACATTTATTGCAATCCATCTTAAAAATCCTTTCTTAGGTAGAGGCAATATATATACATTCACAGCCTACATTCTTCATCATCAGAGTTGTATTAGCAGGGATCGGTTGACTGACTTACAAATGTTGTGGAAAGGACTCCTTGGCATAGGACACTGCTACCTCACCCTAACATCTAGCCCAAGAACAAGATAAAGTATTTTTAAGTAATTTCAAGCTAACCGAAGAATTAAAGGATAATACAAAGAATTACCATACATCCTCTTCCCAGATTCACTAATTATTAATATTTTGCCACATTTTCTGTATTCTTTCTATACACACGTACACATACACACACATGATCTGTACACATGAGTAAGTTGCAGGCTTGTGCTTCTTTACTCTGAGTACTTCATTGTGGTCTTTTAGGAACAAGATATTCTCTTACAAAAACTTGGTGCAGTTAGTGAAATCAGGTAATTTAACACCAATACAATGCTACGATCTATACATCTTTTGCAAATTGTGCCATTTGCACCGATAATATTCTTTACTCCAGTTTTTTTGTTTGTTTGTTTTGTTTTTGTTTTTTTTCCTGGTCTAGGATCATACTTTCATGTCTTTTTACTTACCTTTAATCTGGATCGATTCTGCAGCCCCCTTTTGTCCTTGCAGTTTCTGTTTTGTTTCCGTGACAGTGACATTTTGAGGTGCATAGAATTTGTAGAGTGTAACTCAGGTTTTGATTTGTCTGATACTTCCTCATGATTAGATTCAGATCATGCACTTCTGGCAGGAGTATCACAGAGGTGGTGCTGTATCTTTCTCAGGTGTCACATTAGGATACACAGCACTGGTGCAATTACTTTAATCTTTGTGTTTAGGTGCTATGATAGATATCTCCACTACAAGGTAATTGATTTTTCTTCTGTAGTTAAAAATAATTTACGGGGATAGCTTGATACAGTCTCATTGTTCTTTTACTCACAGACCTTTATCCACTAATGTCAGCATTTGTTAAATTATCCTCACCTTGGTCAAATTTTACTGTGGTAGTTGAAAGTGGTGATTTGCTAATAACTCTTGTTTTTTCTGCATGTAGCTGTTTGTATTCTATTTAAGGAAGAGCTTTCTCTTCTTCCCTATATGTCTTTCTGTGTTTCTATAAGTTATGTTTTGTTTTGTTTTTTTAATGGTTATTTATTTATTTTGAGAGAGAGCACCCACGAGTGAGTTGGGGAGGGACGGAGAGAGAATCCCAAGAAGGCCCTGCACTGTCAGCCCAGATCTTGACATAGGGCTCAATCTCACAACCCACAAGATCATGACCAGAGCTGAAACCAAGAGTTGGACACTCCACTGACTGAGCCACCCAAACACCCCTCCCTAAGTTGTGTTTTAAATATGAAGCCTAGGGGCTCCTGGGTGGCTCAGTCTGTTAAGCATCTGACTCTTGGTTTCAGCTCAGGTCATGATCTCGCAGTTCATGAGTTTGAGCCCTTCATCGGGCTCTGCACTGACAGCGTGGAGCCTGCTTGGGATTCTCTGTCTCCCTCTCTTCTTTTGTCCTTCCCCCATTCTCTATCTTTCTCAAAAAAATAAATAAACTTTATAAAATTGTTTAACTGTGAAGCCTAACATTTGATGCTTTGATTTTAAAATCTACAGCCACTGGGGAAAGTTTAACTTCTTGCCCCCCTTCACCCAGTATTCCACAGTTACATAGGGCATCCATTAGATTACATTTGCCACTATAAAGATTCACTTTCTACCAGGCATCTTACTATATCAGGCAGTAAAAAAGCTTAAAGTAGCCCCACTCTTTTGTTTCTAAATACAACAAAACATTCCAGTGATATTTTGACAGAACACGAAGAAATAAATGATAACATCTGCAAATTATATCCTGTTGAGCATTTGGGATATTTGATGTTGACCTGGCAAATTTTTAACCTTTCTTTCTTTCTCATTTAAAACAAAGACTTCTTATGCCATAATGCCCATGCGAACAACAGAAGCTTCCGAAAAGAACTGGGGAAGTTAACTCTAATAGAAATTTTCAGAGATTTCATGCAAATTCATAAGTGAACACTTAATTGACAATTATAAGGAACCCATTAATTTAAGAATTATAACTTCTTTGGCTAGCCATTGCTAATAAGAAACTGATTGCATAGTACCTAGTATACCAGAGGAGCAAACATTAAGTGTACAACTGCTTCAGTTACTTTTGAATATGTCACAGGAGGATAGTGCACCTTTTTACCTGCTTTTGACATTTAATTCCTATATGTAAATAAACATACATGACATAGTCACATATATGTGGCTCACAAATATAATAAATTTTTTATTAATATTAAAATTAAGATTTTAATAAAATCTGATATTAAGTCTACATATTTAAATGTATTAATATTTAAACTCTGTACTTTTTCCACATATTTAAAATCCATATATTGAATCACACAGATGCACAACTGTCATCCTAAGACTGTTTTACTTGTCAGAAATGTTGACTTCAATTTGTGGTCACGTGTCCTTATAAAATAGTTCATAATTTTGAAAAACTTGAGTTGGATGGACACCTGCAACTAAGCAGATAACAACATCTTTATTACCCTTTCTTTTTGGCCTTTCATCCCCCTCTTATTAAACACTATTTTAGTTGGTTTATAATGTAGCATGTAGGAAATATGTAAAATTAAATGCATAAAATGTTTTTATTCTTAGAGAATTGTGTTATATAAACACAGATGGATATTGATATCAAGTGCCTGAAATGTAATGATTATTTTGGGTAGGGTAAAAAAAAAAAAATTTGATTCTGTCACAAAGTTAAATTTATAGGGCTGGTTGGAAATTGTCTTTAAACTTCCTAATTATAATTTAAAGCAGAGGATCAGCTTTTACAGAGTTGAGAAGAGACTCTATCCCCATGTTCCAGTAGAAATAAAGCATATCTAATACAAGGGAATTTAATATCTTTTCTACTCATCTAGAAGTCTCATAAATATTTAATATATTTATTATGTGTAAAGAATACATATCACATTTATTCAGTTTCAACCTCTAAGGAGACAGTATTGAAGTTTTTCATGTAGTGGATTATATTTCACTCACTAGCTGAAAATAAATACATCCTAAGGATTGAGCAGAGTAGTCAAAACGTGGCCCATGATATTTCCCCACTGTGTTCTAGTAAAGTAATTCCAGAGAAACAAAAAACAGTCTTCATGGATAGTGTAATTCACAGCAAGCTTTTTCAGCCTTTTTCTTTCTTTCTTTCTTTCTTTCTTTCTTTCTTTCTTTCTTTCTTTCTTTTTCTTTCTTTCTTTTCTTTCTTTTCTTTCTTTCTACCTGAAGTCTTTTTTAAAAGTTCTCTTGGAAGCACAGGGTCTTATGTTTAGAGCACTATATTCTAATCTAGACAGCAATTATTTGTACATATGCAGAACTATTGTATATGTCATAAGTCAGGATAGGCTAGGAAATTTTGAATACCACTTAGAGTGACAGATTTCAGGATTAGAAGTTTTAAAGGGATGTCAACGAACTTAGAGTTTTACATTGTTGTAATTAGTTCTTTTTTTCAGTGTACTTTCATTTGGCTTCCATATATATACTTTTAAGTTTATTAACATAGTCTGCATGTTTGTAATTTTATATTGCTGTGAAGTCAGCTATATTCTTCTGCTATTATTTGCTTAACACCCCACTTAACTGCCGAACACTGATATTGTTTCCAATTTCAAAAATAATGCTGCTAGGGGTGTTTTGATATATATATTTTTTTCTTTTTGGTTTTCTTATAATGAAGGAAAGTAGAAGCATAGGAAGAAAGTTACCTCTAATTACATATCTTCAGAACAGCAGTAGCACAAAGCCTTAACAGTATTAAGAAAAAAAGTTGTATTTCTTAAAATTTTATATTGTTTCTTTGCTGGAGACTGAGCAGTAAGCTGGCTGTTGACGAGAAGCCAGCTCTGACTCATTCAGAGTTCTGATTCGTGCAGTCACAGGGGAGAAGTGGTACCGGTAGCCCAGCCACCATCCTCTCAATGACTTGTCCTACTGCTATCTGGTGACATTCACGGGTCAGTTCAGCTAGTGCTTAGTCGCTGTGGACAGAAGAGGCCGGCTCTGGGCCAGAGGTCATAAGCGCAGTAAGGAAGTACGTAGCATGCTCCCTGCCCCCAGACAGCTTAGAATCCCAGGAAGCGGTTGAGCAATGGCACTGTATGGCAGAAGCAGAAGTACTGGTGGAGCTGTGTTTGTTGGCTAGGGCTCGTGAAACAAAGCACCACACACTGGGGGGCTTAACCAACAGAAGTGTGTTACCTCCTAGTTCCGGAGGCTGGGAGTCCAAGATCAGGGTGTCCGCAGAGGTGGTTCCTTCTGTGGGCCATGAGGGAGAAATCCGCTCCAGGAGTCTCCCCCTGGCTTTTGGTGGTTTGCTGATGGTCTTTGGCATTCCTTGGTCATCGAAACAGACATGATCTCTACCTTCGTCCTCTCATGACGCTCTCACTGTGTGCGTTTATGTCCAAATTTCCCTTCTTTATAAGGACACCAGTCACATTGGATCAGGTCCTATCCTAATGATCTCATTTTAGCTTGATTACCCTCTGCAAAGACCCCATCTCCAAGTAAGGTCCTGAGGGTTACGGTGCCAGCAAAGCTTTTCAAGACAGCGTAATTCAGCCCATCACAGAGGTCAGGAAGAGGATGAGAAGCTTGGGAAGCCTTGATGGGCAGGAGGTTGAGTGTGGCAGAACTGGGAAGGCCGTAGGAGTTTTTGACTGCTGACTACCCCCTGGTTGACAGCAGCTGCTGGGACGTGCGGCACAGTGATTGTTAGCACCCACATAGGCAAGTTGGTCACTGCTATAAAAAGTGACCCTAGGAGTGAAAACTGACTTAGAACAGAAATTGGTACTTTTTCAAAAAGCATCATTTGGAAACAGCTTTTCTGTGAAAAGAGGAAGTGTTAGAAAGGCCTGTGCTTACAGATTAAATGCGGTGTCAGCTTAGTATCCATGCCTGTATTGTTACCCGCTTGCTCAAGTCTTTGGCTGACTTGTGTTTGCTGAGGGAAGAGCACCTGGAAAGAAAGGCTGAGCACCCTTGCTGGAAGATTATATTTGGCCTCTCTGGTTTTGACCTAAATTATCGTTCTTGACTTGAAAAATAGCTTCAGTAAGCTTTTGAGTCATGACGATTAAATTAACTCTTGATGGACTATGTTAACAGGCTGTGATCTTTTCTTTAAAACTGCTTTTAGCTTTTAAGAAAGTGAACTTTGCATCATCCTGCCGTGTCATTTCTTTTCATCTTAAACTCAGAGTGTCCTAGTTGGGTGGCCTGGAAAACATGCTAATACAAAGCTTTAAAAAGTTGGCTTTATTTAAACTGATTGATCTTTGTGTCAGTATCGAATTGAATATAATGCCTTATGAAAATTTGCATAATGGCAGCAGTACTTAACTGCATTATTTTGTAGCCAAACATCATGTGTGAAATTGTCATACAGTCTTCAAAAAATTCATATGCTCCATTCAGAGACATTGAGCCAGATGCCTCTAGAATTTTAAATTAGCCAGATACTATTTTCCTTTTCAAATGGAAAAAAGTAGGTCAGAGAAATTTATTGAGCTATGTTACCTTCCTCTGCATGAATTTTTTTTTCGTGTTGTGTTTTTTTGTTTTTTTTTTTCCTTTTTGAAGGGAAAGGAGGAGTAGTTTCCAGATGAAGGGTAGGGAAGACATGTGAGAGATTTCTGGTAATAGGACAGATATATATATATATTTTTTCCCCACTAAAAACTATATACAGATTTTTAAAAAATGGCTGCATGCAAGTTAGTAGCTAAACTGCAAATAAGTCCCATGCCTGGTAGTCTGAAATCTGTTGCTGCTGGTCCTTTCTGAATGTGCCACCTTGCAAATGGCAATATGGGAGCACATGTACTTCTGGCCAGGCACTCAGTGGAGGGGCCCTCATGGTGCCGTGGGCACTGGTGCTGGAACTGGTACTGATGAAAGGTTGTGTTCCATTCATCAGAGTACCCTAAAACTGGACTCTCTCAGTTGGCCGTGCAGGTTTCAAGTAAATGTTGCCTTGGTGCAAATGTTGCCTTGTCTTTTGCTCACTGATAGTGTGGTCACAGGTTTTAGGACGTAGCTCTCAGGAGTCAGGAACCGTGCTTTACTCTCTTTGGTGTTCCTAGGACCCAAAAATGTGCCTGGATTTGGTTAACTGTTGTTGACTTGTTTGTTGAATGCCATAGCAATGAAGGAAAAAAAAGCCCCACCTACTTATTACCCGTTCAGAAGATACGGTGTCTAAACCAGCTGTGGGGGGGTAGAAAGGCCCAGCACTCTTTCTTCAGCCCTGCTGCTCCTTACGACCAGTCGGTGTCTGCTGCTGCAAAGACACGCCCAAAGAAGCCAGCTTTTCTGACACAAAAACGATTCAATGACAATTATTTAAGTGGAAATTGCTACTTAGATATGTACTGTGCCTTAGTAATGATTGAGCAGGAATATTAAACACTCTTGAATAAGCATGTGTTGTCAAAATAGGGATTTAGGGATTAGTCAGAATACATCATAATAAAATGGTAAAATTTTTTTTTTTTTTTTGAGTTCATCAGAGAATGTGTTTAGTGGAGAGTAGTTATGTCCTGTTGGTTAGTTGGCTATACCTGACCGACATTGTTGAGCTCTGTGCTTTGTCTTGTGGTTGCAGCAAGAGCACGCTGCCCCCAAGAAGAGCAAAATCCAGAAAACTAGGGAGAGAAGCGACTGTCACATGACACCACATATGATAATAAAGGCATCTCCACAGTACTAGGGATACATGGGCAGTGATTCGCTCTTCAAATTCCCAAGGGAGTAGGTGAGCACTTGAGCTGATCTTTGAAGGACAAGCAGATTTTTAGGAGCACATAGGGTAGGATGAAGGGGGAAAGAAGGGTTTCTAGAGGAGGGATTAACATCTGCAGAGGCACAGAGGTGAACAAAACCATGATCATCACCTGTACGGATAGGGTCTAGAAAAATCTTTCCTCTTTATTTATCAGATTTAAGCAGGAAAGGATTTAAACGTACACAGACTGTGATTTTTAGAACCCCTAGGAAACCTCAACTGATCCACGTTGATGTGTGTCCTAAAAAGTTCCAGTTCCTAATTCAGGGATGGTTCTGAAATCTAGCCAAGCATCAGACCACTTAGGGGAACGATTTGCAAATGCAAATATCTAGCACTTTTGCCCCAGAAACTCTAATTCAGGAAGAAAGGGGAAGAGCCTACTAGGGTGACTCTTCAAATTTCCCCTGATGGCTTGACATTCTTCAGCCAGTTTTTTGCAGAAGCTCGGTGAATTGATTTGAAACACTCACCAGTGAGGTTTCTGTGGGAACCGGTGGCACTTTCTCTTTCCCTGGTGGAAAGTGCTCCAGGGCCCAGGGAAATTGTAAGTCTTGCCTGCTGACATTCACATACAGATGAAAGCAAATTAAAATTAGTATCAGAGGGGTGCCTGGGTGGCTCAGTCGGTTAAGCGGCTGTTTGTTGACTTGTTTGTTGAATGCCATAGCAATGAAGGAAAGATCAGGTCATGATCTCACGGTCCGTGAGTTCGAGCCCCACGTCAGGCTCTGTGCTGACAGCTCAGAGCCTGGAGCCTGTTTCAGATTCTGTGTTTCCCTCTCTCTGACCCTCCCCTGTTGATGCTCTGTCTCTCCCTGTCTCAAAAATAAATAAACGTTAGAAAAAAAAAAATTAAAAAAAAATTAGTATCAGAGTGGCCTTGAGAGAAGTATGTAGGAAAACACTACAACTGAAGGCACTTTGGATTGGAGACCTGTCCCACCACTTCCTTCTGGGGGCCTGAGGAAGCTGGTCTCAAAGTTTTTGGCCTTGGAACCCCTTCTCATTCAAAAATGACTGTGGACCCAAAGAGCTTTTATGTGTCTGTTAATATTTGTTGTATTAGAAATTAAAATAGAAATATTACTAACATTTGGTAATATATTCTAAAATTCTCATTACATATTAACCAGAAATAACACTTTTATGAATAATGAATGAATAATAAAAATATGAGTATTTTTCAAAATATAAAGTGAGTAGAATGACATTGTTTACATTTTTGAATTCTATTTAAATGTCTGGATAAATGGAAAACATACTGTTTGTTGCAATATCACACATTATATAGCTTCTGGAAAACTGCATTGTACACTCCTGAGACAAAGAGAGCAAAAACAAATAATGCCTTAGTATTATTACGAAAATGGATTTGACTTTGCAGGTACCCCCAATAGTCATGGGGTTCCCTGGAGAATAATTATCTCTTAAGGCCACCCAGCAGAACACCTGTTATCTTCCTATACGTGTGCATGTGTACTCACACACCCATGCACACTGCACACAGGCTTCCTAAGTATTAGTTCCTGCCTAGGCTCCTCAAAATAAAGATTCTGAGAAGATGGACTACCATGGTTCATTCTAGGAATTACTCTATTTGGAGTAGATTTTATTATTATTTTTAAAACATTTTTTTAACATTTATTCATTTTTAAGAGAGAGCATGAGTAGGGAAGGGGCAGAGAGAGGGAGACACCGAATCTGAAACAGGCTCCAGGCTCTGAGCTGTCAGCACAGAGCCCGACGCGGGTCTTGATCTCACGAACTGCGAGATCCTGACCTGAGCTGAAGTCAGACGTTCAACCTACTCAGCCACCCAGGTGCCCGATTTTATTATTTTTTTAAGTGTTTGTTTATTTTTGAGAGAGGGAGAGCATGAGCAGGATAGGGGCAGGGAGAGAGGAGGACAGAGGATCCAAAGCGGGCTCCACGCTGATGTCAGTAAGCCCGTTGTGGGGCTCACACTCACAAACCATGAGATCGTGACCTGAGCCAAAGTCAGAGGCTCAACTGACTGAGCCACCCGGGGGGTCCTGGAACAGACTTTAAATGAACATGAAAGAAGACAGCTAAGCATCTTTTGAATGAATAAATGTTAAATATTTATGTACTATGTACCTCAATATGTTAGTTAATCAAATAAGAAGTTAAGATTAGACACCTTTGCAGCCCACCATTTAGAATCTGTGATTATTTCCAAGTAAATTAATATTTGGAAGCTAGTATTCCCAATTAAAGATAGCACTGGATCGTGGTTAAAATAACAAGTTCTGAATCCAGAAAGCTTTGTCTGAATCCCTGCCCCAATTCTGACAGGAAACATGGGTGAGTGGCTGAACACCTTGGAGCCTCAATTTCTTCATCTCTAAATGAGAATAGTAGCAGTAAAGGTTCACAGTCCCTTATATTCATTTCTAAAATTCAAGCAATTTTGAAATTTTATTTTTAAAGTTTATGTATTTTATGAGAATGTTTGCTTATGAGTTGGGGGAGGGGCAGAGAGAGAGGGAGGGAGAGAATCCCAAGCAGGCTCCATGCTGTCAGTGCAGAGCCCGATGTATGGCTTAAACTGACGAACCATGAGATCATGACCTGAGCCAAAATCAAGAGTGGGGCGCTTAACCAAATGAGCCACCCAGACACCTGATATTTTACTTTGAAATGGAAACGGATATTTTATTTATGACTCATGGAACAGCAAAAACTGACCTGAACCCATTTGGTTGTAAATGCTGACCTAACCAGACAGGATCTCTTTTCATTTATCCTGCCTGATAGGACTAGTTGCGTGTTTTGGTGTGGATATTGAGTGATTTATGTAGTACTGTCCTGGGCCTTGCTTAGTCTGTCTATTATGGATGTGTCATAGTAAATCATAAATGCAAGGACTTTGGATAAGTGATTGAGGATAGGTAGTACCTCATTAGGCTTAAATGGGCTAATGTATACCTACGATGTCTAGAATATTTCTCAGTACATAGTAGCATATTAGGTTTTGTTAAATACGGTAATATTTCCAAATAAACCTAGAAAACACTGAATAGAATAGTAACCACTTTTTAGTTTACTAACATTTCCACAGGAATGAAAGGTGGAGTTTTGTTTTATTTTTCCCTCTCGTTTTGGGCAATAGAAAAAAATTGGCAAGGTGCTGTTTTTCCCGCTTTGTATCAAGGAAAATAGTAACACTGCCTGCCCTTCATCCTGCATCCCATGGGAGGACATAGTCCCCAGTGAATCCTGGATGGAGGGCACTGCTGTCTCACCAGATCCTTGTCTCTATCTGTGCAAGGCAAGGCCTGTGGTGCTTGAACAAATCCTCCAGCCTGGGAACTTTCATGTTGCCAATGAAAATGGTTTATAATATCATAATAGTAACTGGCCAACTGGTGAAGGGTAAGATAACAAGGACATTTGACCTCTTGGGCTACCCCTGGGCCACTCCTTCATCAAGCCTCTTCAAATAAATGCTTGGTAACCAGCTGGAGAGTGGGATCTTGAATGGATTGGCACTTGAGATGTTCTCCAGGTGTACATCAGGGTGTAGATGAAAAGTAGTATATGCCCACTGGACATGGCACTTTGATCTTCAAAGCGTGAAAGGTATGTTACAGATCGGCCCCGGGAGTGAGTCTCTGTTCTCGTCTGTGACAGGCGCCACAGGCTGATTTCTCTCCTATCTTCTGTTGCAATTACAGTTTCCCAGGCAAGGCTTGCAGCAGACCCAGCAGCAGCAACAGACGGCCGCCCTGGTGCGGCAGCTCCAGAAGCAGCTTTCTAGTAAGTACCCCTGCATCACAGAACAGATGGCTCCCCGGAGATTAAAAACAAGCAGGCAAAACACAAGTTGGTGGCTCCGCAAAATCTGCACTGTCTTCCTTCGGTACCGTTTTCATCTTCATTTTAGTCCAGGCTGGTTGTTTTTTTGTTGGGGTTCCATCTGGTTCAAATGCTTCCCCCCTGCCCTGGAAAAGCCCCGATCTTTTTTCGAGTTCAGAGATGTTTTCTCTTGCTTCCATCTGAACCCAGAAATGCTTCTTTGCATTTGGGAAACCTGTGCAGAACTGCAGGTACCCTTTTTTATCAAGCCGGAAGGTTCGGAGAACAACTTGGCTGATGCCCTCAAGTGTGCTGATGAAGGAGGTGCGGTGGCCCCCCAAAGTCTGACCTGGAGGAGCGCCAGCACTGAGACTGTGACTCTTCTTGCCACTGCACCATCCTGTCCTTCCTGATAACAGGGCAGAGAAATCCCTGCCTGCCTTGCTGGTGTGAATTTTGTTTGTTTAATTGTGCTGCCTCTCTACAGCAGTTCCAACAACTCATTTCACCACACCTCACCTAGATGTCGGCAGTGTGCGCCCATGAATTGAATCACCCATGTGTTGCCATCACAGGATGGGAAATATTTTTAGAAATGGGAGCCAGACCCCTGTGATGCAAAGAATATTGGCCCAGAAGTTAAGTCTAAATTCCGGGGCCAGCTCTGTCGGGACTGGCAGTTTGTTCTGGGTCTCAGTTTGTGTCCTTTTCAAGACAGATTAGAGACCAGCTAGTCCTAAAGGCAGCTGTGTGACTCTGGGAGGATATTGTCAGGAGGAGGGTCAGTTTGTGACTGAGGAGCAACTTGGTTTTCGTCTTAACTTTCTGCCTGGCTGCTGTCCGTGTTGATTTCCTGGTGGAGGGAGTACCCCTTTTATATACCTTGCTTTTTTTCCCTTTAAAAATATTTTCCTTTTTTAGCCTCATTTAATTTGTTAAATCGTTTAAATCCATCTTCTTTTCCAACTACTGTGTAATAGGTGTGGTTTATTAAACAAATGTGAGGTTAAAATTTTATTGTTTTATTCGAGAGTTCCTACTTTCACTTGGCTAAAGAGAGAGTAAAATTTTAGCACAGAGACAACATGCTTATATTGTAGGGTTTTTTTTCCTTCTCTTTAGAAATAAGTACCTATGGTTTTTATGCAGTATCACCTATTTTGGGAGCATATCTACCTCTATTTCCTGTTTCCCAGAACTCATGAAATGCAGGTCTCATTTTCGTTTTAACCCATCATTTACGGAACACTTGTTTTGGCCCCAGGCGTTGTGACTTCACATATATTAATTCACTTAATTCCTTAGAAACCACCCTGTGAGTTTAGGTATTACTATCCCTATATTCTAGAGGAGGGAGTTGGACTCATTGGCCCAAGTTACTCAGCTAAAAGTAAGGGGCAGAACTGGGACTTGAATTCAGATGGTCTCCTTCCAGAGCCTACCTCTTAACCACAACACACTCTGCTCCCTCATATTAGCAGTTATGCCAGCCTCCTTGGTTGAATAATGGCCACTTTGGAATAATGGCCACTTTGCTGACACATCATTCAACTCTACACTGTACAACTCCAGATGGCTCCTTTTGTATCCTCACTCGTGAATGGTGCCTTTGGATTTGAATAGTCCCACCAGAGTTATGGAAGCAGTAGCTGTTTCTCCCCTTCCCTTCCCTTCCCTTCCTTCTTTTTCTTTTCCTTTCCTTTCCTTTCCTTTCCTTTCCTTTCCTTTCCTTTCCTTTCCTTTCCTTTCTTTTCTTTTCTCTTTTCTTTTCTTTTCCTTTCTTTTTCCTTTCCTTTCTTTTTCCTTTCCTTTTCTTTTCTTTCATTTAATTTGGGAGAGAAGGAGGTTGAAGGGGCAGAGAAGGGGTGGTGGGGGGGGTTGGAGAGGAAATCCCAAGCAGACTCAGCACCATCAGTGCAGAGCCTGATGCAGGGCTCAAACTCACAAACCAGGAGATCAAGATCTGGGCTGAAATCAAAAGTCGTATGCTTAACTGACCGAGCCACCCAGGCACCCCAGCAGTAGCTGTTTCTAAGTCTCTGTAGGAGACTTTGTCCCTGCTATTCTTTACTTTTTCTATGTGTGTGTGTGTGCATGCACACATGTACACATATGCATAGGCACAGACTTGAGTCGACACACACAACCACTCTCACACATGTATACACCCTTGTACACTTCTCTTTTATGTATCTTACGGCGATTTGCAGAAGATTTTCCCATTTCACACCACTTTTCTCTCACTTACTATAATGTCAGTGTTAAAGTTTTGGGAACTTTCAACATTTTACAATACTTAGAGTCCTTCCATATGTTAGTACTGAGTTGTTTCTTAGTTCAGAGACAGAGACTTTAGATGGGCCAGCTAGTGTCCCAAGGCTTTGTGCTGGCAGGCGGAGGACTCTGATGTAGAGCAGGTGTCTGTGTGGAATGAATTCAGTTGCCATATTTAGACCTTACCGTTCAGGTCTCTGGGCTAGCGTGCACTCCCTGGCCAGTCTGTTCCCCTGTTCTTGAAGCTGGTACTGAGAACAGTGACAGGAGGGTAGCATCTGTCGGTGGTATAATTTTGCATCCGCAATTTTATTTGAATTTATTTTTCTCATTAGGTAACCAGCCACAGCAAGGAGTGACTCCCTATGGGCATCCATCACACTTCTGAATCTGGAAGAGGACAAGACCTAAAGTTTTATGTTTGCACTGAAAAATAGAAAATCAAATTTAATGCATCAGTCATCTTTAGAAATGTCCCTATGTTCTTTTCTTTCTTTGAAGTTTTTCTATATTTTGTGCTACATTTCATGTAGAGGCATTTAAACAAAGAGAAAAGGAGGAGGTGTGGTTTGGGATTTTTTTGTTACTTTCAACTTTAAAGTAGGTATAAAAATGTGGATCCTTCAGGCCTATTCAAGGAAGAGCTTGGTAGCAGATCTTTTGAAATTGGTGCTTTTTTTTTTTTTTTTTGAATCTCCTAGAATGAATTATGGTGGATTTAAAATATTCATGTATTCATTAATGATGAAGGGTTTTTTTGTAGTTTGTTTTGTTTTGTTTTTTCCCCAAACTGCTGGACCAAACTACTGATTTGAAAGGCATGTCCAATCTTGACAGGAGAGTAATCCATTTATTCTACATTCACCTGTGATGGTGAAATGGACATCTATTTGCATTGCTCTAATTTGAAATGTTTGTAATTTCATAAGCACTTTATAAACTTCGTTCTTATTTATGTAGGATTTTTCTTTGCTTTTGTTGTGGTCAAAAGGTGCTGAAACAGATTGTTGCTTAGTACTTAAATTTCTTAGATCAAGAACTTAAACCCAGGCTTCTGTGAGAGCCACCCTAAGATCTGTGGAAGCCTGTTAGAAGTAGCTGTACTCGAGTTTGTTTTCAGTTACAAGATCATTGACCAGAGTCTTTGTGAAGGTACAACATGTAAAATTCTAAAGGCCCGAACAAGCCACAGTGGAATTGTTCCCATTATTTATTGCCAGATTTGGCAAAAAGGACACTTGGTTCTCCTGAACCTTATGCCAACTTGAGAACAGTCTTGCCGCTGGCCTGAGATTCCACAGCGCTCAAACTTGATGTGGTTTCCAGAGAATCTGGCCCCCAAGTCCAGAAGGCTCTGGTTTTCATAAAGGTGTATTTGCTGTTTATTTTGTATGGTAAGTATTTGCTATTTTGAATTTAACTATTAATGTTGGTGTCAGTCTTGGTTGTGTATTGCATATACTGTATTTATAAATTGGTGCAAAAAGCACAAGTAAATTATACATCAAATTTATTATAAAGAAATAGTAACTATTTTAACTTTGTTCAAGTATGTGGTAATTTGCTCCTATTAGAGTAAAAAATACAGTAAATTATTATCAGTTTGTGTAACTTAAGAGTATTCCATATAATATTTTTTTAGATTTAGATGCATAAAATTTTGAATGTGAAAATTGCAGGGCATTTTAAAACATGTGGGGGATATTTTCCCATGTTTTGTGTTAATTCATTTTCCTTTGCCATATGATTTTACATGTAATGTAGTTGAGCATACTGTGAATAGACTTGTCTATAATGAGCAAACCACGTAGAACTACTTTTTTAAAACGTAGCTAGAACAACTTTAGAGCGTTTCTTTTGCAGATCATTATATAAATAATTTATATCTTCCTAGGTGAGTTACTCATTGCAAAGTTTGACTCATGCAAACGACCTCAAATACATGTCCGCTTACTTTGCTGTGGCAGCACCCATGTGAACTGCTTTGTACACTGTGAAATAATTCACTCCAGCCTGCTCATTTCATGTTTACTCTGGGCTGGAAAAGACTTTGCCAAAACATTAAAGACCATTCTTTTCACTAAATTAACATATTCTATCTGCTTTCGGAAGACAGATCTTTACATTTCAACTGGTTTTGTATATCAGGTTTTGGGGGTTTTGTGTTTTTTTTTTTTTCCTCTTGAGAATCATACTTAGATTTCATGAAGTTATTTTTCTTCAAAGTAATATATCCATATACTAATTGCCTTGGCAAAACAACCGAAATGTGAATGTTGTGCCTAGTAAGTGAGTCATGTTCCGTCCTGATTTTCTTTTCAAGAATTATTGGTATTTAAAATGCCAATTTTCAGTTTGAACCATATATTTTTATAGTTCAGTATCGCAAACAGCAGTAATATTGTTTCAAGAATGAGTGTTATAATTGCATAGCATTTGTATGCACTTTATGGTTTGCATAAGTTAGTGAAATTAATTTATTAATAATCATTTTGCACATGAAAGCTGTGGGGTATACCTTTTTTCTTGTTGCGTCCTTTTCTTTTCAGGTGACAAAGCTAAGTTATGGTGTAATTCAGATTCTATAGAAGGTTGAGGAAAGACCTGGTTTACCCCTGTGCATTATAAAGAGAGCAACTGGAATTTTTAATGTAGTCTTAGCATATTTCCTTCCACTTAATCCTATATCCTAAGGGGTTTCTGTTTTTTTTTTAGCAAATGCATTAATTTGCATTAAAATCACAAGGGAAAGCCGTATCCTTTGCCAGAACCTGGTGGTTTTGCTTTGTAAGATAGGAAATTATCTTAGGATAAGATGGAGGACCCTCCCCCCGCCCGCCCCCCCAGGCCTTGTAAAAATAAGACTTTGAAATTGGCCATAAGAATCCCTTAAATATACCTGTTTACACCATACTCTCATTCCTAATAGCTTACCTTTGTCGTTTTATTTACTCCTCTTGACCCCGAAGTAGAGGAGGTCATGGGGAGAATGAGTATGTTTGACCTCCTGTGGCCACAGGGTACCAACATCAGAGCTAGTAGCAATCAGGCCCCCTCTTATGTGGGGCCAGCTGAAAGTTGGTGTGATGAAAACACAATCAGCAGGGGCTAACATAGTTCTTGGTTTTGTGTGCTGAGGTATCTGAGCAAGACCTATGGCATATCCTTTTTTTCCCCACTTAAAATAAATTACGCTGGAAAATCCCAGCCTCTAGAATTAAAAAAAGATGAATCATGTTCCCCCAAATCAATTCACATTGAATTACAAAAAAGCAACATTTAATGTAGGTTTGATCAAATTTTAAGTACAATGAAACTTCATTATATGTATTTATGTCTTAGATCGAGATTTTTCCATTTTCCTTTCCCCTAAAGGATTATCACTTAATGAAATAACTTGCTCCTTAAAGCAATGGTTCCTCCTCAGAATATTTTCCTTATAAAGAGTTCCAAACCAAGGATGCCTGAGTTAGATTTTGAAGTGATAAAGAAGTTTTGTTGTATTTTTGAAGGCTTTTTAATTAGTTTATCTCAGTAAAGAGGTAATCAACCCCCCTTTTCACATTTTATGAAGTGTAGGTGTTAAGTTGCTTTTTACTTGTGGAAACGTTAGGCTGCCTTTATTTTAAATGCAGTTATTAAAACATTTTTGTATTCCCCATCAATGAAAAATTTCAGTGTACACAATAATCATAATAAAAACAGTGCTTATTTTCTCTAGGTTTTACTAAAATATTTCTAAACCAGCCACAAAATATCCACACATCAAAATGATAAATTTACATCAAGACTGCAAATTTAATCTTTCCATTGTCTCTTCTTAGTGCCATGCTTGTAACATTGATAGAAGGTGGACACTAGGCAGCTGGTAGTAAGAGAAAAAGTCCATTCTTGAATGAAGAATTCAGATACGTTAGCCATTTGTTATTTTATGGTGGACAGTTTTACCTTAATGTTCATTGTTATTTGTTGGCAAAATAAAAGTGCCTTAAGTTAAAAGTTTGTTTGGAGATCAATTAACAAAATCACTATCCGTCATACTGCATTTATTTACAAGTCTTTTTTTTTTTTGCATGTCCATTATGAATTTAATATTGTAAATGTACTCAAATTCATTTACATGCCTATGGCTGCCTTTGATTAAACTTCTTCCAAAAAATAAACTCTGTCCAGGTGTTGACTCTGTTCAATTTTATTTCATTTCAGATTACCTGAATATAAGTTGTTGCATAATCACTACCCAGTGGATTCCTTGCTGTGCATTTGTATATCCCAGAATCTGAGGTTTGGGGATTCTGAATGATGAGGGTACCTCGGGGGCGAAAATGCTCAATTCCACGAGTCCTCCCTTTATTTGCCATTGAGAGCAAGGAGTGGTCAGGCATCTCCCATGTGATTTCTGGCTTGGGGACTCCCAGGGCCACACAGAGGAGCTGAAGGGCAGCTCCTGTCCTTGTGAGAATGCTCCTGGGTGGGCGATTTGTAATTCGGGGTGGGTAGGCTACAACCATTACCGGAACAGTAATCAGGGCATGGCCAACACTATTTTGAGCCTTACAAATATAGTTTCCTCTGTCGTAAGCTGTTGCGTCTTTGATGACTAAGGTGCCATTTTCATGCAATATGAATTTTCCATTAATTTGAGGCCCATCTATTATATAACCGCTTGGTGTAGTCCACTTGATAATTGGCTTAGGGCTTCCATCAGACACACAGTGCAGGGACAGAGAGTCTCCACTGAAACAGTAAACTGTTCCCAGTGCATAAGTAAGAATGACTGGCTTCTGGCCAATTTCTAATACAATTAATTTTTCAATATAGCCAACTTGATTTCTTGCTGCACACCGATATTTTCCTGCATCATCTCGAGTTGTTTTAGAAATGATAAAAGAGCCATTGCTTGCTATCAGACACTGAGAAATTCGAGGTTCATTGGGAAATCTTGTGCCATTTGGTAAAATCCAGATTATTTCAGGTGGTGGGTTACCATCCACAGAGCAATTCAATGCTGTGGACTTGCCAAGCTGGGCAACTATTTTTTCATTATATGGATTTCTGAATGTTGGTCTTCTTAGCATTTCTAATACTTCTAACTGTACCACCAGCATGCTCTCTCCTCCTTCATTCCGAGCCACACAGATAAAATCTGCTGAATCTGAAAGCCTCACATTCCTAATTTCCAAGGTTCCGTTTTTATGGACTGTGATTCTGCTTCCATAGTATGGGGCTGTGAGGAAAATATTGTCCGGCATGATCCACATGATCTGAGGCAATGGTGTTCCTTCGGCTCTGCAGTCAAAGTGTTTTTTGGAATGCCTCACAGCTGTGGCTTTAATAACTGTTTTGTTTGTATACAGACCATTGATTAATGGAGGTTTGGAGACGACATCCAGTTTGTACATTTTGGTGTCATCCCCACTGGGATTTCGGGCCACACACACATACTCTCCAGAATCGAGTAGCTTCACTTTGTTGATGGACAGAGACGCGTTGGCATGAAATGTGTATCGGTCCTTAGAGAATGAAATCATATCATGGGAAGGCAGCAACCAAAATACTTTTGGTTTGGGTTCACCAACGACCTCACAGTCAAGGACCGCCATGTCTCCAGCCTTGATTCGCATGTTAGTCTTGTAACCCTGCCTGATCCGTGGGGCAGCTGTTATGACCGTTAGGTGGACCTTCATTTCATCCTTCCCTAGAGTGTTCTGGGCATAGCAAGTATAATCTCCTTCCTCTGCTATCCCAACTTTGTTGAAGTATAAGGTTCCATTGTCAAAAAGGGTATACCTCCTGGTCCTGAGGCCACTGTCATCGGCTTGCATTGCATTGTTTATCATCGTTCCATCAGGCAAACTCCAAGATATCTCAGGCACTGGTGAGCCAGAAGCCTCACAATCAACTTGGAAATCTTTCCCATGAAATACCTGCTTTTTAAAATGTTGCTTGTGATAAATTTTAGCGGGTTTCAGTCGTAGGCTCACATGCATCAGTATCAGATCATCTCCCATTTTGTTTCTGGCCACACACAAGTAGTCACCACCATCTTTTTCTGTTATTGAGCCAATAAACAAGGATCCATTTGGATAGACATGGATGCGGCTGCCCATTCTAAGGAGAGAAGACACATTTTGAGTGTGCAGCTATTAGCAAGGGGTGAAAGAGTTGTCCTTATTTACATAGGATTAGCTTTATGGACATTTTCTTAAACTGTTGCAGTGAAATTAAAATCAGTTCTAGCTTATTGACTGTCTTGTAAGCCATTTCCTGAAAGATAAAATTATCTCATCGAGCAGATACAATACAGTGCAAAGAATATTTCTCAGATGGACTTCAAATGTCTTTTACAATCGTGATTTTAGAAATACAATGCTGAGAATGCTAGAAATGTTGGATGCCTTAGACACATGACCTTCATCATATTGAATGATTTTTACATAGCAAATGATTATCTTGTGACTGTCAGTAAAGAACTTTCATGCATACTTGCTCAGAAAAGATGCCAGACTATATTTTTTAAAAAGATTAGTAACAAAACGGAATTATGTGGTTATAAAATAAATTATGCTTTGTTATGAAGAAAGAAAATGTCATGTCAATGTGAGACTCATTAGAAGACTGCTGTTGGATATGTGCTTTGCAGCAGCGGAAAAGTGGTCTCTGCGTTTTGTCCAACCGTTACACGCTATTTTTCTCCCTGAAGTTATCACAGCCTGCCATTACCACAGTGAACCACCAGGTGGCACATGTTTCCTGATAAAACCAAATCTAGCTTTTCAGAAAGGCCGGTGGAAAATGAATTGGCACTAAAAATGGGATCGAGATCATCCATCAGAGAACATCTATACATGTTTTTCTTCTACTTTTGTTTTTTTGGCAATGTGCCAAGCAGGCAAATGAAACAAGAAGAAAGCTTGGACAATCTTTCACAGCACAGCTGCTACCCAAGTCAAACAGCCCAAGTCACTTTTCATTCTCCAGCAAACAAGTATGGATAGTGTCGTGGTACGTTACAAAAGGTACTGTTATTTTTAAATCTTTAAGTAGTTCCCCACTATACAGCTGAAAGTACTGATATTAGAGAGCCTTAGTAACTTGCCTCGGGGTTATAGGGCTAGTTCTCAAATTCCTATCTTTTTCACCACCTGGTATTCTTATCTAATACTTTATAAAAGCACTGATTCTTAAACTTGGGTGAATATGAAAATCATTTATGGAGTATAAAATGGGTCCCACCTCCCTGAATTTGACTAAATTGGTGTGGAGTGTGACCTAGGCATCAGGATTCTTAGTTTTCCAATGATTCTCATGCAGCCAAGTCCAAGAACAGTGCTCTCAATCTTGGCTCTGAAAAACAGTTCTCTCATCACCTGCATTTCCTGGCTTCACTTTTCAGAGATTCTGATTCACTAGATTTGGCCAGGGATCTGGGAACCCAGTGAGTAACAAAAGTCCCAGGTGACTGTAGCTCCTAAGTAACACAGTTTGAGAACCAGTCTCAAATTTTAGCAGGCACTAAAATCACCTGGAAGGCTTTTAAGAACACAGATTGCTTGTTAAAACACAGACTCAGTTTCTGATTTGCCACGTTCTTAGGCAATGCTAATGCTACTGGCAGGGGGACCGCGTCCTTTGAGAACCATTGATTTTTAGAGTGACCTTGTCCTGCCCCCAAATCTGGATGCAGCTGCAAGTTGTAATATAGAAGAAGAGACGATAGCGGTTTCTTTTGGTAAACTGGTTTTTTTAAGAGACAAAATTGACTTTTGAAAGTAGAAGTGGTCCCCGTGTAAAAGAAATAGAATTCTTTATGAAGATTAATAATGTACAAGCAAGTGTCTGTATTGTTTCTAAAGCAATGCTTCTCAGCCTTTATTGAGCATGTGATGCATCTGGGTATCTTTTTAAAGTGCAGATTCTGATTCAGCAGGTCTGGGGTGAGACCAGATGCTCAGCCTTGTAACAAGCTCTTAGGTCATGAGGAGGGAGGTTCTGAAGAAGAGGAAACCATTCTGTGCTGAAACAAGTCATATATGTTGAAAGTACTGGAGACAGACTGGTAGTGCTCTGAATCAAAACTGTTTTTGAAAACCCAGAAGAGGCTTTTTGGTTCAGGTGAAAAGTAGGCTTTAAGAAAGTGAAAGCGTTTTGCTTTTTTTGGTCATGATGAAGGAGTCGCAGATAAGCACAGCTATGATGAAAGTTTTCTCCTTTTTAGACTCTAAAGTTTAACCTTCTAAAACTAAGAAGTGGAAACAGTAAGGACTTCATTTTTCTTTTTGCAATAAATTGCCCCTTTTGTTTCAGTTGACATATCTAAAGCATCTAAGTAAAGAGTATCCTTGCCTTTTTGAGATTAGTTGCAAAATAATAATTGAGGTGTTTAGTTAGCAAACAAGTTGAATTTCATTATAAAAGAAAAAAATGCCAGTACCTCTAGTGGGCCCATGGTAGCATCTGTGATCTTTATACACTCAGTTGCCTCTGCCACAATATGAACAATCTGTGTTCCATAAATACTCCCCCAAAACCAAATATAAATAACGTACTTAATTTCCTTGCTGTTTACCTCTGAAGGAGGTAGATACCTGGTCAAGATTTATTTTGAGGTACTACTAATGTGTTTTTAGAACACTCTCCAGACTAACTTTCAGTTAATTTTTTAAGACTTTCCTTAAATCTTTTAGTGCCCCTGGATAAGATTTCCATTTTTCCAAAATTGACTTAACATCCAATAAGTGTTTTAGATCTTTTCCTTAATAACCTAAATTTTGAACTTTAGCTGTTATTCCCATCAGGAATGTAATACCTTCTTGCATTGTGCTTTCTGCACGAGTGGTGGAAACTGTATTCAAGATTACACAGAAAGTTGATTGCATTACAAAATTCCCCCCTCCCTCTTTTTGGATAGAGAAATTACAAATACTTTTACATAGTTACCATCTTAAAGCTGTCCCAAGTATGAAAGCAAATGAGATTGTTAATCTGCTTTTAACTATGTGAATTCAGTAAGAATTGAATAGCTAGCTGGCCCTTAGACTTAAACATGTAAGAAGCTTGATTTTTATATATTATTTTATATTAACCTCAAAAGGATTAGCTCTCTTCTGAAAGAGTTACTTGTATGTCCAGTCTATGAGCTCTCTAAATCTGCTGCTGGCTTCACCGTATTGCTTTTTCCATTTCAGAAACTGTACAGAAGATCATCTCAACACAAAGGTATGGTTTACCTGTGCCACTGGTCGACAACAGCTTTGGATGGTAGCCTCCAGATTATTCTGGGTTTGGGCTCCCCAATGGCTGAGCAGTTCAGTAGTAATTTGTCCCCAAAATTCACCTCAGTCCACTTCTGGGATGCAAATTCTATCCTGGGCATGGTTTCTCGCTCTTCCACTGTAAGAATTACCACTCTTCTCTCAGAGCCAGTGGTGCTGGTAGCGATGCATTCATAAGTGCCCCTGTCTGAAGAGGCTACATTTCTTATATACAGAGTCCCATTTGAAAATAGTAACAACTTGGAACTTATAAACTGCAGTGGTTTCACTTCAGTGCCATCAGAGAGGACCCAGTGAACACTGGGCTGAGGAGTCCCTTTGACAGTACAGGGCAATTTCAAACTTTCACCCCAAGTCCCTACAATGATTTGCCTCTTTTGCTCCAGAATAACAGGTGGGGCTGCAATGACTTGTATTTTGACCAGCAGTGAATCCTGGCCAGCTGAATTGCTGGCCATGCACTTGTAAAAGCCCCGGTCATAAATGCTGAGATTGTGGATGACCAACGTTCCATCAGATGTCACCAGGGCCTGCCTGTTCCCCTTAGATGATTCTGAGACCACTGTTTGGTTTGCGAGAATCCAGGAGATTGTAGGACTTGGTCTACCTTCAGCTCTGCACTTCAGTTCCACGCTGTTTCCGGAATGAACTGTGATCTCTTTGGTACGTCTATCCAGGATCCTGGGGGGATAGGAAACCACGGACAAGGTGACATGGAGGCGATCAGTGCCAAGCGGATTGGATGCTGAGCACAGGTACTGTCCACGGTCCTGAATGTCCACACTCTGTATGGACAGGGTGCCATTAGGTAGCACCTGGAATCTGCTATTCTGTTTCCCTTTAGCCATATCAAATCCTGATAAGAAAAAAGAAATTTATAGTCATAGGTCGTCAAAGTTTAAATAGAAATCAAATTCTTCAAGGGGAAGTCTCAAGAGGAAAGCTTTGGGAGGGGCTGTTAGGCTAATGAGAACAAATATATTTAAAATTAAAATTAGGCCACTTAGTGTTAAGATTGATAAAATTGTTCCTGGAAGTTTATTTCCATAATTTTAAAAGTCACATGGTTCAACACAATGAAAAAGAGAAGGCTCTCTTTCACATCACATTTCTTTGTATCTGCCTTCAAAACATTTCAAGCTTTTCTTAATTAACATGTTAAAACATATTAACCTTCTAATGAGCAAAAAACTTTATGCAGCAAATGTCAAATGAGGATATTAATCATTTCTGTATGTTGGAGAGATTTGAAACTGGTGTTCTTTGTATGTGTAACCCTGAAACATAACACAGTCTTTTCCTTGTTCCATGACTAAAGAAGACAAAGTGTAAACAAACAGTTCCAAATACCTGATGGCACTCTGGTCCAGTGGATGGTAGGCAGGGGATTTCCAACAGCCTCACAAGGGAGAAAAGCATCTGAGTTAGCTGGAACAGTAAAACTTGCTGCCTTTCCTCCAACTATTCTGGGTCTTTCAAATGTATTCCTAAACAAAGAATCAAAGGGAAGGAGTTCAGAAGTTGCTGTTTTTTGAACTGGTGTCTTATCAAAGCCATTTTTCTTTGCAGTCTTCTGAATATCCCAATTTGATGCATGAGTGGTATCCTCTGGCAAGCCTGGAGTGGGCATAATATCCACTACTGGCTTTTTGCCTTTTTCAGCAATTTCTGGGTCTGACTTGTGCCAGAAATGGTTTTCTGACCAGGGAAAGGAAGTCAGTTTAGAATTTTGTGATTTAACTGTTACTAGTGCTGGCTTGGAAGTAGAATGAAATAGATTGGAGTAGATAAAGTGGGTGGTTCCAATCGTGACCTTGGCATTTAGGTGAGCTTCGGGAGATGCTGCAACCTCTGTTGCTAATTGCTGTGGATTATCATTATGCCTAGAGTGTTCAAGTGGCTTGACCATTGTATTTGTCATCATCCTAAAAACGGGAGTTGCCATGTTGTCTGTGACTGTACTTTGATTATTCAAGGGATGGGAGGTGGGAATTGGCACTGGAACAGCACTGCTACTCAGGAATTGTGGCACGGTTGAGTGTCTAAGGATTGTGTTCCTAGTTGCGTTCTGGTATGGTTTGCTGGGCAAAGTGATTTCAGAAACAATTCTGCTCTTCAAAGTCTGAGTACTCTCTTGGGACAGTTCTTCAATTATATCTGTCAGAGTAAGTGTTCTTGGATAAAGACCAATTGTGCTTGAAATTTCTTTTGTGTTTTCCAATGGAGAATGAGTGAAAGCAAAGACACTGGGCTTGGTTGAAGTTTCAGCTGCAGTTAGATCAGGAGGTATCATAGTAGTAGATGCATTGAGACCAGAGCTCTGACTGAGAGCGTAGAGTGTTTCCTTCCTGTTGTTCTGAGGCTCCTTTTCTCTTTGCACTTTTTGTGTCCTGGGTCTGGCTATTTGGGTTTTACTGATAATGACTGATGCAGGGTCAGTAGGAGAAATTGTTAGCCTGGCTGTCTGCATTGATATGAAATTGGTACTTGATTCTTTGCTTGAGACATCAGGAGGTATAGGATAAACTGATGGAAAGGGAAGCTTCTTCATTGTTGGAAGACTTAAAGGACTGTGTGTTTTGGTGGTATTTTGGTGAGTTGTAGCTGATGTTATAGATGGAATTTGCATCACATTTGCTGAGAGTTCTGTGAAACGGAAAGGAAAAACTTTATCTGTGGGTAAAGCAGGAGATGTTTTAGGAAACACTGTGGCTGTGCTTTTTGGTGAACTAAATTGATGCTGATTCTTTAACCTCTCTTTTTGGACATGGTTATTTACAAAGATCTGATGCCAGGGAATTTTCCTTCTTAAAAATCTTGTAATGGCTGTAGTAGTAGACATAGATGACTTGGTGGTGGGATCTGGGAGTGGTGAAATAATCATTGAATCTCTTTTAACTTCAATGTTATTAGACACACTTGGGTAACCATTATTTGTTATATGAGTTTTTTCCAAAGATAAGGATTTCGGGGCAGGAGTCATAACTGGCCCAGTTGGAGTCACTCGGATACTTTCAGCCCTGAAATATTTTATTGTGGGTGTTGTTCTCTCAATATCTACATTTGGCTTGTTCTCAAAAGATGGATTGTGGATTAGAGTTGTAGACTCTTCTGCTGTGACTTGGGCAGTTTCAGCTTTGGTGAGCAGGAGGGGGGAAGAACTTGCAAAGGACAGTGCTGCTGCAGTAGTGGTGAGCCTTTCTCTGGGAGAACAGGATGGGCACAGCACATCAAGCTCTGTGGCTGAAAATGCAGCGGTGCTTTCTTCAGAAGCACCTCTGAGTGTAGGTCTCACAAAGCCATATCTATGCTTTCGAAGAATTGGAGTTCTATACGGGCTGATAATTCGACCCCTACCCCAAATTTTCCTCCGTCTTCCAAAGCGCCTGGATGTTGGTGGGATGTTAGTTGTAATATTTCTTGGAATCTGTAACTGAGAATGAGTAGCAGTGTATGTGCCCGAAGGTAGCTTTGAGGTGCTAAGCTTTTGAGTAATATGTGGATAGAAGTGATTGTTCCTAGGTTCACTGACTCCTGTTACAGATGTCTGATGACTATTCGTGGCATTTACAGACCCTAAGAATATATCAGCTTTGCTGTTAGTACCACTCAGCATTTTGATATTGACATCTTTGGTCCCAGCCCCTGCTGCTTTTGGGAGCACACTTTGTAAATACTCTTTTTTCTTCCCAATGTTGTCAGCTTCCTGAAATTGTGTTGCTTCAGGTGGTAGAGGAAAGATCGTGGATAAATTTTTGTTGGTTGTGCTTTGTATTTTGCTTGATATGGTTGGGTTTATATTCTTTGACATGGCTGTAGTTTTAGTAGTAGGAAATAGTTTGAAATCTATTGGTTTGTCAGGTGGTAGTATCTGTGGGCCCACAATTGGAGAGACTTCAGTGCTGGCAGTTAGACTTGTCACAATACTATCATGTATTTTTCTGGAATCGGCAGTCAATGTCCTTGCCAGAACACTAGGAGCCTTAGTTGCCAGGACCATAGATTCCTCATCTGGAGGGAGCATGCCTGAAGAGTCTACTTCTTCACCAGGTATTTTCAGGAATTGGGTGACCACTGGAGGTGGCCTTGCCGTTGTATTTTCTTGCTTCTCTTGCATAGTATTCTTTTTAGCTTTCTCCAAAAGTGCTGCCCAGTGTTGTGGGTCAATTCTCCGAGAAGAGGGAGAGAAGGGCCTCCTATAGTCTCTAAAATGTCGATTTAGTGAATCTCCTCGCCGACGGTGTATTAACCCACGATAGTTGTGATTTTTACCTGTGCTGAAGACTTCTTTTCCAGCCTCAGCTCCCATTGGGGCAGATGTAGGGAGTTGCGCAGCTGGTGGGTCCTTAAGATGAGCAATGGGATTCGGCTCATCAAATCCAGATCCATCTGTTTCTACATTATGCTCCACTGGCCTTTGCCCTTTTGTTTTGACTGAAACTTGGTTAATCAAAAAGTCGACCCCTGATGGGTTGGCTGCTACACAACAATAATGACCCTGGTTTTTTTGGGTGACCTGTAATATTCTTAGTGTGCCATTGTTAAGAATTTGCTTGTCTCCTGAGGACTGATAGAGCATAGTGTTTCCTGGAAGAACCCAGCTAACAGAGGCATCTGGAATACCAGAAGAATGGCATGGAAGGTCAAGTGTTTCACCAATGAAAACTGTATAATGAGCCCCATTTTCATGATAGGTCTCTGTGTAGGGCTCCACCACCGTAATTCTATATGTGAGAATATCTGCATCATCATAATTGGTGCTTATGCAGTGGTATATGCCTGTATCAAAACTATCGGCCATCTGGAGTTCTAGTTTTCCACTTTTGTCTATTAGGATTCGTCCATCCTCACTAACATAAGGGGCTCTCACTTTACTCCCATCAGCCAAAAGCCACTCCAAATGTGGGGTGGGGTCCCCTTGGCCTTGGCAGTCTAGGCCAATGGTCCCACCAACCAAAATGGTGTGTTCCAGCTTAGTATTGTTATCTCTGGAAATCATGGTCCATTTGTGTTTCACTGGCCTTATTTCTGCCTTTGGTAAAGTGACTTGAACATCACTGGAGTACTGGATGTGCAAGGTACTGAGTGTGGTGGCAGTTCTATTTAGCTGCAAGGAAATTTGGTCTTGCATTAACCAAGAGGGATCTGCTTTGAGACCAGCCTCTATGTCAGTAAAGATGTCTTCAGGTTTAGGAGCCACCTGTTTATATTTGTAGCAGCATTGTGGTGTTTCAGTGAGCCAGTGGCTCCTTTTTAGAATCAGAGGAGAATCACTGTACAAAGCCAGAACTTGCCATACTGGCTGAATGTGATTGTAATCTACGTGACACACCAGAAATGTTGAAAACGATGTATTTAGCATGATATAGTCATTTTCTTCAGCGAATACAACAGATGATGTCTTTGAGGGCTTTTGGATACTGCAGACCATGTTAGCTTCATTTCCAAACTGGTCTGTCATATTCAAAGTGAGGGAGCCAAAGGGTGCCATGAAATCTTGGGGAGAGATGGACACAGGATTGCTGTCTTCCAGAATACTCAGGTTCTTTAATTTCAGGGATGGGTCGATGGTTGGCTTGGCACACAGGAAAGCTGCAGCTGGGACCATAGCTAAGGGCTTGCCCCTAGAGGTCCTGGGGTTCATGCAAAGTGGACACTGCTGAGGACTGGAGGGACTTCTGTCTTTTTTGCATTTTATTATATCTAGGAGAAATGACAATTGAGTTATTGCCAGCTGTGGCCTATTTATGAATTAACATTTGAACATTTAAAAAAAAGCTTTTGCTAAAATTTGAAAGAACAATTTGGAAGTTTTAGTGTTTAATAGAAAGCTTCCTACTTTTTTGTCTTTGGGTTGATTTCTAAAAAAAGATATTGTCTATATACCTTTGCACAATATTATATCCATAGTCATAAGGATTTTTGTCTGTCTTGCTGATTGCTTTATTTACCATGCTTAGAGAGTTCCTGATATATATTTGGTACTCAGACAATACTACCTAAAAGAATAATTTCCTTATCTAGGGAAGCAAAATAATATGCTTATGTTTCTCACTTTTTACTAACAGGAGTTCAGTTCTATTTGCTCATCATAATGTTTTAAGAGTCAAGAACGTCACTGTCCTTTAAAAGATAACCTGTTTATCTAATGTTTTACTAAACATTTAAAGAGGAGTTAGTACCTGTTCCTCTCAAACTATTCCAAAATATAGATGAGGAAGGAAAGCTTGCAAACACATTCTAGGAGGCAAGCATTACCCTGATCCCAAAACCAGACAGCACAAAACAAGAAAGTTACAGGCTAACATCCTTGATGAATATACATGTAAAAATCTTCAACAAAATATTAGCAAACTGCATATAGCACTACATTAAAACAAATCAAAACCACAATGAGGTACCAGCTCACACCTGTCAGAATGGCTAAAATTAAATCAGGAAACACCAGATGTTAGCAAGGATGTGGAGAAAGAGGAATCCTCTTTGCACTGCTGGTGGAAATGCACACTGGTACAGCTACTCTGGAAAAAAGTGTGGAGTTTCCTCAAAAAATTAAAAATAGAACTACCCTATGACCCAGCAATTACAGTACTAGGTACTTATACAAAGGATACAAAAATGCTGATTCGAGGGGGAACATGCACCCCAATGTTTATAGTAGCACTATCAACAGTAGCCAAATTATGGAAAGAGCCCAAATGTCCATTGACTGATGAAGGATAAAGAAGACGTGGTGTGTGTGTGTGTGTGTGTGATGGAATTGGCCATCAAAAAGATTACTTGGCCATCAAAAAGAATGAAATCTTGCCATTTGCAACAATGTGGATGGAACTAGAATGTATTATGCTAAGTGAAATAAGTTGGTCAGAGAAAGACAAATACCATATGATTTCACTCATGTGGAATTTAATAAACACAACAGATGAACATAGAAGAAGGGAAGGAAAAATAAGATAAAAACAGAGAGGGAGGCAAACCATAAGAGACTCTTAAATACACGGAAAAAACTGAGGGTTGCTGGAGGGGATTTGAATGGAGGGATGTGCTCAATGGCTGATGGGCATTAAAAAGGGCACTTGTTGGGATGAGCACTGGGTGTTATATCTAAGTGCTGAATGACTAAATTCTACTCCCGAAACCATTATTACACTATATGTTAACTAACTTGGATTTATATAAAATTAAAAAACAACAACTAAAAGAACCATTCGCCGTGATCAAATGGGATTTATTCTGGGGACACAAGGATGATTCAATAGTCACAAATCAACCAATGTGATAAACTACATCAGCAAAACAAAGATTAAAATCATATCATCTCAATAAATAAATAGAAAACATTTGACAGAATTATCTGTTCATGATAAAAACTATCAACAAAGTGGGTGTAAAGGAAACCTACCTCAACAGAATAAATGCCAAATATGACAAATCCACAGCTAACATCATCCTTAATGACCGCTTTTCCTCTAAGATCAGGGACAAGACAAGGATGTCTACTCTCACTGCTTTTATTCAACACAGTCCTCTTTGGAACTCCTACTTGCAGCAGTCAGACAAGATAAAGAAATAAAAGGCATCCAGATTGATGTGGAAGAACCAAAAGTGTCACTGTTTGCAGATGACACTCTATGTCAGATATCTTAGTACACCAAAAAACTATGAAAACTGATCAATGAATTTAGTGCAGTCACAGGATACAAATCTAACATACAGAAATCAATTCCATTTCTATATACTAATAACGAAGTAGCAGAAATACAAATTAAGAAAACAATCTCACTTGCAATTGCCCCCTAGATAATAAAATACCTAGGAATAAACTTAACCAAGCAGGTGAAAGACCTGTACTCTGAAAACTATAAAACATTGATGAAAGAAACTGAAGGCAACATAAAAAAATATAAAGATATTTCATGCTCATGGATTGGAACAATTAATATTAAAATGTCTGTACTAACCAAAGCCATCTACAGATTCAATATAATCCCTAACAAAATACCCATATTTTTCACAAAATTAGAACTTCTACTACTACAATTGTAGGGCACCACAAAGACCCCAAACAGCCAAAGCAATCTTGAGAAAGATGAACAAATGACACCTGCCAACAAGTGTTGGTGAATATGTGGAGAAAAGGAACACTCATGTGCTGTTGGTGGGAATGCAAACTGGTGCGGCCACTGTGGAAAACAGTAGGGATGTTCCTCAAAAAATTAAAAATAGAATTGCCATGTGACCCAACAATTCCACTACTGGGTGTTTACCCAAAGAATAAAAAAATACTAATTCAAAAAACTCCATACGCACCTATGCTTATTGCAGCATTATTTACAATAGCCAAGATTTGGAAGTAACCTAAGTGTCTATCAATACAGGAATGGGTAAGGAAGATGTGGGATGTGTATACAATGGAATATTAGCCACCAAAAAAGGATGAGATTGTGCCATTTGTGACAACATGGACTCCAAACCCTTCAGTTTGTACTCCAGCATGACAGGTGATGCTACATACATTTGGCTCAGCGACTTCAGTGAATTGTACAATCTAAACCGATGCAGAGGAAGTAGCTGGCAAGCCTGACAACCTTTGAGCACTCATAAGAGGCTCTTCTCAGTCACCTACTTACCAACCAGCTATGACCCTTAATCTACTTACCAGTACCCTGGGCTCAAACCCCACTGTAGCAAAAAACACAGCAGACTTCTGGTTTAATTAAACCTGATCACAGAATTATGCTCACATCTTGGAAGCTTATTATTGCTAGCACCTGGGCCAGAGTTAGCAGGCCCTGGGCATCAGGTATTTTACTTCAGATGTAGATCTTATCCTGTCACTTGGTTCCCTCAATCGCAATAAGTTTCAGTGACACAGAAATGCTTTTCATTCCTCAACCCTGACATGCCTTACTAGGCTCTGGCAAATGCTGGTCCTTCCACTTCCCATCACTTTCTGTCTGACATTCCCTCTTGCATCAATGTCTAACATGTCCTTCACGACCCAGCCACAGAACCACTTTTGGGTGGGCTTCCTGCTTTATGCTGTTCTTGTACCTTCCACTTATATCCTACTCCTCATCTGCCCACTATTGGAATGAACTTGTCTAGTTTTCTGCCTTCCCACAAGACTGTAAGCTCCATACTTGTTTATCTGTATGCCCCCAGCCTTAACCAGTGGATGCTCAGAAAAGATTGGAGGGAAGGATGAAGGTAGGCAGGCTGGCCTAATTCTAAGGTCATATTTCTTCCACATTTTAACTTGTAAATTGAAATGTGTCTTAAAATTAAAGGTGTTTTACAGTAGTAACTGACCTGCTGGCAGTCTTGATATGGGAACCACTACCACCCACTGACCAGTGTCTTAGCTACTTATATTGTTTTCTCTTTAACTGAGTTACAAGCACTGTTGGTACTACATATAGTGTCACTTAAAATGTTTGTATTAAGATTATACTATGCTTTTGAATCACCTGGGTGGCTCAGTTGGCTGAGCATCCAACTCTTGATTTCAGCTGAGGTCATGATCCCAGGGTTGTGGGATTTTAAGATTTTCTGTCTCCTTCCCTCCCCCCCCCCCCCCCCCCGCTCATGCTTGCTCACATTTTCTCTAAAATAAAAATAATAAAAAAGAAAACCACAACTTAAAAATACTACACTATGCTTTAGCACTAAAACAAGATGTTATTAGGCCTGAAAACAGAGAAGCTGGACAAAAATTTGATCTTTGTAAAACAAATGTTTATCAAAGAAATAGCCACAAACCCTTATTTTATAAAGAAGCAACATGAAGAGCTTTGTGGAACCTAAGAAGGGAAGATACCCACAAATAGATAAAGCTGCGTTACACTGGACTACTGAGATATGTGTAAAAGGAGGATCTATCACATGCTAAGTAAAGCAACTGAAGACATGAGAACCTATGTCCAAGAATCTCTCAGAATAGATCAAAAAATGTCAAAGCAAAAGCTGATGTGACTAATTCATAAATCTTACAGAGTTATCATTAAGGCATCTCAGTTAAAAGGAGAACACTTTATTTAGACATGACTGAAAGATGTTAGCGCTAATGGGTTTGGCTAATCATATATGTCTGTGTGTGTGTGTGTGTGTGTACAATTTGGGGATATATTAAGATCATAGGTAGGTGGTGGACTCGTTTGTATTCACCTTTAAAATAGTTAATTAATCGAAGCTTAGTTTAACAAAAATTGAGTACCTACTATGTTGTAGGCACTTTCTAGGGGCAAGGGATAAATAAATCAGACATAGGAAAGGTAAAAGACATTTAATACTAATCAATATAATGTTTTCCATTCAGGAATAGAATTGTGGACCAAGTGGTGAAATGATCACAGTTGGCCCTTGAAATGCCTGGGTCCACTTATATGTGAATTTTTTCAATACATAAACTGGAAAAATTTTTGGAGATTTGTGACCATTTGAGAAACCTTACAGATAAACCACATAGCCTAGAAATGTTGAAAACATTTTTTTTTTTTTTAGGTATGACATGAGTGCACAAAATATGCACAAATCTATTATAAAAAGTTAAAATGTATCAGAACTTATGAACACACTTAAAGACCATATATGGCACCGTTCACAGTTGAGAGAAATGTAAACAAACATAAAGGTACGGTATTAAATCATAACTGCATAAAATTAACTGTAGCCACTTTCTATTGCTATTGAGGTAAGCTCAAGTGTTACAAGAATCTTGTGATACTATTCATCTCTGGTGCATTTCATCTCTCCAGTAAATTGCATACTGCAGTAAAAACTGATTTCTCATGGTTCTCATCTATTTTTCATCATTGCAATACCATAATCCTTGAATAATACCAATGGACCCATACAAGGTGCCACTTGGGATGCTGGAAGTGCTCTCCAGAAGCAGAGAAAAGTTATGACTTTACAAGAACAAGTTAACTGCTTTGATATGAGGTTTGCGGCTGTGATTACCTGCCACTTTAACAGAAATCCAGCATAAGGAGCTTTGTAAAAAAAAAAAAAAAAAAAAGAAAGAAAAAGAAGAAGAAAAGAAAAGGAAATCCCTGAAGCTGTCACTGCAGCTACACCAGCAGGCATGAAAACCTTGCACTTTTTGCACCATGCCTTTTTGTCTTGTGTGGAAAATGCAGCTTTTATGTGGGTGTAGGACCGCTATAAGAAAGGCATATGTGGGGCGCCTGGGTGGCGCAGTCGGTTGGGCGTCCGACTTCGGCCAGGTCACGATCTCGCGGTCTGTGAGTTTGAGCCCTGCGTCGGGCTCTGGGCTGATGGCTCGGAGCCTGGAGCCTGTTTCCGATTCTGTGTCTCCCTCTCTCTCTGCCCCTCCCCCGTTCATGCTCTGTCTCTCTCTGTCCCAAAAATAAATAAAAAACGTTGAAAAAAAATTTTTAAAAAAAGAAAGGCATATGTGTAGACTCATTTATGATTCATGAGAAAGCAAAGCCATTATATGAAACCTGAAGGAGAAGGATCTAAATCTCAAGAACCTAATGCCAGCAAAGGATGGTTTGATAATTTCAGGAAGAGATTTGGGTTAAAATAGATCAAGAAAGCAGGAGAAGCAGTTTCTATCATCCAAGAGGGAGCAGATGAGTTTCTGGACAACATCACAAAAATTACTGAGGAGAAAGGATATCTGCCTGAGGAGGTTTTTAATGTAGATAAAAGTGCCCTATTCTGCAGGGAAAAAAAAAATGCCACAAAGGACATTTATTAGTAAGGAAGAGGACTTAAGGCAGGAAGAGATAGGCTAACTTTACTGTTTTATGAAAATGTGATTGGGTTCTTGATCAGGACTGCCCTTATTTGTAAAGCTACTAATCCCCCAGCCTTGAAGGGAAATGATAAACACCACCTGCCAATCTTTTGATTGTACAAGAAGGCCTGGATGATGAGAATATTTTTTTCCAAATTGTTTACATTGATTTTGTGTTCCTGAAGTCAGGAAGTACCTTGCCAGTATGGAACTGCTTTGTAAAGTTATTTTGATGTTGGACAATGCCCCTACCTACCCACAACCCTATGAGTTCAACACCGAAGGCATAAAAGTGGCTTCCTTGCCCCAGATACATTTCTAATTTAGGGAGTCATAAGAATCACTAAGGCTCATTATATGCAACATCCTATGGAAAGGATTATTCTATGGAAGAGAATCCTGAGAGGATATCATAAAAATCTAGAAGGATTACACCAGTGAAGATGCTATTGTTGTTACAGGAAAAGCCATGGAAGCCATTAAGTCTGAAACAGTAACTTCCTTTTGGAGAAAACCATGTCCAGATGATACGTATGATTTCAAAGGATTTACCACAGAAGCAATCAAGGAAATCATTAAAGAGACTGTAGATACAGCAAAAAAGGCAGGGGTTGGGGGAGCAGATTGAGGAGGTGGTGGTGAAGCGTTTCAAGATACAGATCTTAGACAAATCCAAGAGCTAAAAGGTACCACACCAGAGGAATTAACAATATAGGACTTGCTAGAGATTCATGCTTCCAAATCAGCATGTAATGATGAGGAAGGAGACACAGAAAAAGCCATGCCAGAAAACAAACTGACATTAGACAATGTGGCAGAATGGTTCCTGTTATTCAAGATTGGTTTTGACTTCCTTTATGACATGGACCTTTCTGTGATGGGGACACTGAAACTAAAGTAAATGATGGAAGAAAGATTGGTACTGTGTAGAAACATAAAAATAAAACAAGTCAGACAAATTACAATGTATTACTGTAAAGCTACACTGAGTGTACATGCCCTCCTGCCTCCTCTTTCACCTCCTCCAACTTCTTTCACAGCAAGGCCAATGTCTTCTCCTCGTCCTTTATTCAGGGTGAAGATGATGAAGACCTAATGATGATCCACTTCCACATAATAAACAGTAATTATCATGCTGTAAAGTTAATGAACTTAATGTATTGTGCATGTGTGTTTGTGTGAAAAGCCAATAACTACACAGTGAGAACTGTAGGAGATGTTTTTCTATCATTACTGCCTCAGTATTCATTATGTAGAACATCATGTGCAAGACATGCATGGAAGTAGACCGCATCTTCTAATATAGGCATACAGTCCTTGCCATACAGCATGCGTCTCTCTCGTAATTGGAGAAACGACATTATCAACCTGTTATTGTAGGTAAGTGTTTTTTTTTAAGATACAATGTTTCCAATATTGTATTATGAGGACTAATACTGTATGCCATAAAAATTTTATAATGATTCATTCATTGTGTATAGGGTAGGCTACCGTAAAGTGATTGCATCAATTTTAGTAGGCTACCATAATACAATCATATTGCTGTTTCATTATCAGTGCATTAATATAAAATAAAAATGAATTTCTTTTTGACATCTTTTCATTTTTGATGTCTGTATATAACATCTACAGTGTTTTGTATCCTGTAAGATGACATAGGTACTGACATAATTTATCTTGCAAACACATGAAGTAAATTTACAATACTGTAAATATATTTTCCTTATGATTGGTTCAGCAACCTTTTCTTTTCTCTAGCTTTATTATAGGATACAGTATAAAATGTACAAAATGAGATAATTCACCATTTGTGTTATTAGTAAGGCTTTCGGTCAACAGAAGGCTATTAGTGAAGTTTTTGGAAATTCAAAAGTTATACATGGATTTTCAGCTGTATTGGGGGTCCATACCCCTAACCCCCACATTTTCAATGGTCAACTATATTTGAATACAGATGGGATGAGTGGAGTAGCACCACGCTTCCCAGAAGGATGGAGTACTAAGCAGAGTTTGAAGGTTAGCTAGGAGCCCACCAGGCAGAAAAGGAAGGGAAGTGCTCCAGGCAGGAATGCAGCAGGGAAGAGGTACTAACACAGTGTAGATTATGTCTGGGATGGGAGAGGGGCTGAGGGTTGGAAAGGAAGGAAATGATGTTGAGGCTTAGGCTAGGAGTTACTGGGTAAGGAGCTGAGGCTTTGTTCTAGAGGCCAAGATCAGCACACTTTTTTATGTCAAGGGCCAGAAAGGAAAGATTTTGGGTTTGTGGACTATAGGTTTCTGACACTCTATTACATAGAGTGTAGTAATGGTTTCAGAACAGACATGCAGAATGAAACAGGACCACTTTCTTACACCACACACAATAACAAAATGGTTGAAAGACAAAATAGATGTAATACAGGAAACCATCAAAATCCTAGAGGAGAATACAGGCAGCACCTCTTTGACCTCGGCCATAGCAACTTTTGGCCAGACATGTCTCCAGAGGCAAGGGAGACAAAAGCAAAAATGAACTACCGGGACCTCATCAAAATAAAAAGCTTCTGCACAGCGAAGGAAACAACAAAATGAAAAGACAACGTACAGAATGGGAGAAGACATTTGCAAAGGACATCTCTGATAAAGGGTTAGTATCCAAAATTTATTAAGAACTTAGCAACCTCAACACCCAAACCAGTGCAGCCACTCTGGAAAACAGTGTGGAGGTTCCTCAAAAAATTAAAAATAGAACTAACTACCCTATGACCCAGCAATTGCATGACTAGGTGTTTATCCAAAGGATACAAAAATGATTTGAGGGGGCACATGCACCCAATTATTTATAGCAGTGCTATCAACAATAGCCAAATTATGAAGAGAGACCAAATGTCCATTGACTGATGAATGGATAAAGATGATGCGGTACGTATGTATGTATATGTATGTATATATACATGATGGTTTATTACTTGGCCATCAAAAAGAATGAAATCTTGCCATTTGCAACAATGTGGATGGAACTAGAATGTATTATGCTTGGTGAAATAAGTCAGTGAAAGACCAATATCCTATGATTTCACTCATATGTGGAATTTAAGAAACAAAATGGATGAACACAGAGGAAAGGAAGAAAAAAAGATAAAAACAGGGAGGCAGACCATAAGAGACTCTTAAACACAGAGAACAAACTGAGGGTTGCTGGAGGGGAGTTGAATGGGAGGATGGGGTAAATGGGTGATGGGCATTAAGAAGGGCACTTGGGATGAGTCCTGGGTGTTATATGTAAGTGATAAGCCCAAGTATATTTTAGAGAAAAGGTTTTGGCTTTTGAGTTTCTGCTTTTCTACTTTCTAGCTGTGTGACCTGGGTGGGTGGCAATAAAAATGATAAGCTTCATATTTATTGAGTGCTTGCTTTATGCCATACATTGTGCTAATAAGCACTTTGTGTTTTAATTATTCTTTCCAGTTATTCTTATCCCTATATTAGTTACAGGTGAGAAAGTTGAGACATAAATGGTCTAAATGACTAGCCGAAAACAGCCAAATTTTCCAAGTCTCAGTTTCTTCATCTGTAAATTGAGGATTATTGGAAGGATTAAAATACAAAGCATCTAGCACAATGTCAACCACAAATTCATAATGTTAACTTCCTGTTAGTTGTTATTCCTTCTTTCCCTTTGATGTATCTTTTATGCCGTGGTCCAATTTCCTTCCTTTGTAATCAAGGCAGAAGTAATTTTTTACTGACCCTGAGATCCTACAGAACTAAATTTTCAATGTAAGTATTTTAATGTTTTTCATTCATAGCTTTACTGTCTTTTTATGTGTTTAGCATGTTTCCCTAAAAGATTTGCTCATGTAAAGCAAAGGTGTTATCGACTGGCCTAAAGTTACTCACAATGTTCAGTTAATGTTTTCAGATTTACTTTTTAACTAACTGATCACACATACACACACATTATGGCAGCACCTTCAAACGTTTTCCACACTTCTCAAGTTTCTGACCTTGATCCCTTCCTAGGACCTTCCTCAGTCACCTTTCCTACAACTTCACAGAGGAGGAAAAGCCAGGAAATAGGAGCTTCCTTTGTCTTTTCTACTAGACTCAGGAATCCCCCTGCCTCTGTGCCCATCTAGTTCTCCTTTTTCCTACTCCTAAGGAAAACCCCGCCTCCTAGGTCTGGATCTCTTGCCCTTCAGTCTTCTAGGGGACTTCTTCAATGGATGATCTGCCTGTTCTGGTGTTGTCACCTTCCACCTTGAAAATACTCAAGTCTCTGATGCTTGAAGAGTCCTGTGTGATTGCACATTTCCATCAGGCTGCCTTCCTCCCTCCCTCCCCTCAGGTCAAACCTCTCCAAAGACTGATCCTTGCCTTCCACCTATCCCTCCGCATATAGTAATCTGGCTCCCATCACTCCTTCCAAAGTAACCAACCACCCCTCTGATGCCATAATCAATGGGCTCCTTCCAGTCATTTTTGTAAAGACTTAATTATTTACTTAGATTTCAACAATCAATAGTGCATTTAGTTGTTTGCCCATTTTCCCCACAAGAATGCAAACTCTGAAGAAACCCTCTTGTTTATTTTCAAATCCCTGTGTTCTTTGTGACCTGTTGTTCATAGGAGATTTACAATAACTACTTGTTGAATGAATGGATCTTACCTCTTCATGGCAAATTTTACTTTCCCCATCAAAGCACATTTCCCACTCTGATGATCTGTTTGCTTATCTATAACCCATCAGAGGCATGGTTAGAACAGAGAATGCTGTTGGTACTTCCCTCACAGAGCACAGGACCTTGAATAGACCTCTTAAAAATGTATAGTGACTAAATGACTCAAAGGAAGAGAAGGGAGGGGTTTTATGGCTCATAGTAAGTAGAGAAAACAAAACGCAAAAACATTCCTTATTTGCTAATTTTGCCAGGAGTGATGATCAGATAGTTGACCTGAAACAATGCACAATCCATCAAAGATAATGCATTATCACTAAGTTAATATTTAGTGTTTATTTTTTCTCCAGCTAAATTACATTGGCCTCCCTGCTTACCGGTAAAGACCTCCAGGCAGGTTTCTTCTAATTAGGACAAAGAGATAAATAGCATATATACCTGGTTTTTCTTGTATCCAGTCAGATAACCATTGTAAATGGCAATCACAGGTCCATGGGTTCCCGTGAAGATAAAGGCTTTCCAAATCAGGCATATAGGAAATCATCTGTTGAGGGAGGGTGCTCAGGAAGTTATCGGACAAGTATAGGTACTTAATGAAAGATATTTTAAATATCTGGAGGTATTGCAAAGAGACAAATGTATCTGGATGGAGCTTAGTGAGCTGATTTCCTTCCAAGTGCACCAGCCGGAGAAAGGTGAGTCCATAGAAAACCTCTGGGTTTATAAACTCAATATTGTTGTGGTCCATATGCAACCGTGTCAAGCTCCTGAGGCCATAAAAAGTATCTTTCTGAAGTTTTCGAATTTTGTTATAGCTCATTTTTAATACCTAAGAATTAAAAACAACAACAACACACATTTAGTTTGTCAAAGGAATTTTTACAAAAGGGAAAAGTGTATCAATAATAAAACATGCTGGAATTAATCCGATGCAACATGTGTATCTTGTTTGCAACTAATTTGTATCTTCTATTCAAACTAATTCAACAAATTAGTTGCAAATTAAATAGAATACCAGGGAAATAAGAATACTCATGAAAATTTGAAAATATTAAGCAGTTATTGCTAAAATGTAAATATATAATAATTATATTGTGGTTATTTTTAAAAGATTCCTCAACTTTGAGATATCTCCTAAAGTACTTAACAGATTAAGATATCTTGGATTTCTTTCAAAACAATGCAAAGAAGTAAAAAAAAAAAAAAGTAGTGGGTAGAAGTACAGGTGAAACAAGATCTGTTATTTGTTGATAGCTACTGAACTTGGGTGATGATATGTTGGGATTTTTTACACTATTTTCATTTTGTATGTGACTTAAAATTTCCATAAGTTTTTTTAAATTATCTTGATATTTCAAGTAGATTTAAGAATTCTTGAGCCTGCATTTTTCATAAGAAAGCAATATATTGATTTTATCTTTTACATTTGTAACAGTTCTTTTGAGATATACTTCATAGGGCATAAAAATTCACCTCTTTGAAGTGTACATTAAGTGATTTTTAATATATTAACAGAGTTGTGCAACCATCTCCATTATATTTGCAAAGTTTTCATAACCCCAACATGAAAATTGATGCCACTGGCAGTCATTCCCCCCCTTTTCCCTAGCCCTAGAAAACCACTACTTTACTTTGTTTCTTCGGATTTGAATTTTCTGGATATTTAATGTAAATGGAGTCATACAATATGTGGCCTTTTGTGTCTTGCTTTTTTTCAATTTGCCTCATCTTTTCAAGTCTCATCCCTGTTGTAGAATTACCAGCCCTTCATTTCTTTTTGGTGCAGAACAATATTCCATGTATGCATGTAACCTATTTTGCTAATCCACTTGTCAATGAGGACATTTGGGGTGTGTTCCACTTTTTTGGTTATTATGCGGAATATGATTTTAATTGATTTTGCATTGAAATTAAAACAATTTCTGAATATTTCAAGAGCATGGGGATATTCTCCAAGTTCTCCACTTATTAGTTGAACTTACACTTTCTCCAAAAAGAGAAAGAAATTCTAGCATTTTTTCCCCCTGATTTGACCTAAGATGTCACCTCTGTTGAAGCATGCTTTTCTGGAAGCCAAGTTCCCTAATCAGAAAAAAAAAAACAAAAAAAACCCAAAACTGACAACATACAAAAGATTCAACCTAATTATTACGTTGTAATATAATCTCAAACTCCATGTTCTTCAATATTTGTTGAAAACCCAGTGAAGAGAATAAATATGTATGGAAGTTCCATGAAGGGAATGTATTCCAACCAATTTTCTGAAGACATATACTCCAAATAATGTTTTATTGAGTGAAATCAAGGGAATCACATGCCCAGACTGAATTCCACTGCATTACACAGTCCTGGTATGATGTCGAAGCACTCTATGAGCACTGACTTTGATCTTTTATAAAGATATTACTGACTTGATTTTATTAGGCTCTATCTACTTTATGAGAGCTTTTGAATAGAAATTAGATGTGCCTTGGGGATCAAGATGGTAGAGTAGGATTTTGAGTTTATCTTGTTCCATGGACAAACCAAAACTACAACCATTTGTAGAACAACTATATCTGAGAACAAACTGAAGACTTGCAGAGATTATATACAATTAAGGATATAAAGAAAAAGCCTCACCATGATGGATAAGAGGGACAACAATATGGTTAAGATCCACAACGCCAGTGTGATGACCCATAAGTGAGGGGGGGGGCAGTGGGTATCATAACCATCGAGGACTCCCTGAGGAAACAAAGGTTTAAGCCCCACATCGGATTGGACTCCCAAGTCTAGGGAACCCACACTACGAAGACAAGCCCCCATAATGTCTGGCTTTGGAAGCCAGTGGGGCTTAGGTCTGTGAAGGAAACAGAGACTCTGCTCTTAAAAAGTGTGAGTGTAATCTCACTTGCTCCAAGTCCCAGAGCAGAGGCAGTAGTGTGAAAAGTGCCTGGGTTTACATGTAAAGGAGATTAATTTTAAACCATGTGCCAGAGGTGTAGGGACCTGCTTTAACATTCTTTGGGAACAGAAGTGATAGTAGGCACCATTTCTTTTAACTCCCCTTCAATCTCACTGTCCCAGGGCTGGGTCGAGAGCAATTTCTTCCCAAGCAGCAGTCAAAACCAGACCTCACTGCCAGTCACATTCGAGGCCTGTACCCCCCACCCGTGCATACAAGCCAGAGCAGGAGAGTGCACACAATCCAGACAGGGATATCCCAGGTGCACCTCAGTTGGATGAACCACAGGGGTTTGAGCTATTACACCCCATAAGACACCTACATAAAGCCACTTACTCCTTCAAGACTGGGTAATGCAACTCATCAACCTAATACATAGAAACAAATGGACAAAATGAAGATACAGAAGAATATGTTCCAAATTAAAGAGCAAGACAAGACCTCAGGAAAAGACTTAAGGGAACAAATAAGCAATCTACCTGAAAAATAATTCAAAATCATGACCATAAAGATGCTCACCAAACTCAGAAGAAGACTGAATCAACACTGTGAGAACCTCACCATGAGACAGAAAATATAAAAAGGAGCCAATCAGAGCTGAAGAATAACTGAAAAAAGATACTAGAGGGAATTGACAGGAGATTAGACGCTACAGAAGTAATCAGTGATGTGGAAGACAGTAGTGGAAATCACCCAAGTGGAACAGTAAAAAGAGAAAATTCAAAACTAAATATAGTTTAAGGGATCTCTAGGACATCAGGCATACTAATATTTCCACTATAGTTGTCACAGAAGGAGGAGAGAGAAAAATGGACAGAAAACCTATTTGAAGTAGTAATGACTGAAAACTTGCTTACCTAATAAATGAAATAGACATCCACATCTAAGAAGCAGAGATTCCTAGAGAAGATCAAGATACACTATAATCAAATTATCAACAGTTTAAGAGAGAATCTTAAAAGCAGCAAGAGAAAAACAACTAGTTACACACAAGGAAACCTCCATATAACTATTAAAACTGATTTTTCAGCTGAAAAGTTAGAGGCCAGAAGGGAGTGATAGGATATATTCAAAGTGCTAAAGGAAACGAAAATCACAAGCAAGAATTCTCTACCCAACAAGATTATCAGTCAGAATTGAAGAGACAGATGGAGTTTCCCAGACAAGCAAAAGCTAAGGGAATTCATCAACAACAAACCAGTCTTATAAAAGAAATGTTCTTATAAAAGAAATGTTAAAGGAACTAATATAAGTGGAAGAGAAGAGGCCATAACTGGAAAAAATGAAATTGTGAAGGAAATGATCTCATTAATAAAAGTAAACATATATTAAAAGTAGTGGATCCACCACCTACATAACTAGTATGAAGGTTAAAGTACAAAACTAGTAAAATCATCTAGACTTATAATATTAGTCAATGGATACACAAAATAGTAAGACATAAAATAGGATATCAAAATATGAAACATTTGGCAAGGTGGTAAAAATATAGTGCTTGAACTTAAGTGATCCTCAACTTAAAATAGGCTGCTACATACATAAAATAACATATATGAGCCTTATGGTAACCATAAACCAAATACCTATAATAGTTTCACAAAAACAATAAAAGATATAAACATAACACTAAGAAAAATCACTAAATGATAAGGAAAGAGATTGTAAAAAACAGAACTATAAAAAAAAAACAAGAACATCAGAAAGCCAACAAAATGACAGTAAGTACAAATCTATGAGTATTTTTATTGATGTATAATATGCAGTGTTATATAAGTTTCAGGTGTACAACATATGGATTCAAGAATTTCATACATTACTCATTGCTCACCATGAGAAGTGTAGTCACCATATGGTATTATTACAATAGTGACTATAGTCCCTGTGCTGTGATTTTCCTCTCTAGGGCTTATTTTATAACTGGAAGTTTGTACCACTTTATCTTTCTTATCTATTTTACCATCTCCCTGCATACATTTCCTCTGATAACTACCAGTTTTCTGTATTTAAGAGTTTGCTTTTCATTTTTTTCTTCATTTGTTTTTTTAGATTCTACATATAAGTGAAATCATAAGGTATTTGTCTTTTTCTGATTTATTTCACTTAGCACAATGCCCTCTAGGTCCATCTGTGTTATTGCAAATAGCAAGATCTTATTCCTCTTTATGGTTGAGTAATATTCCATTGTATTTATATATACCCTATCTTTATCCATTCATTTGTTGATGCTCCCGTATCTTGGCTATTTTAAATAATGCTAAAGTAAAAATAAGGGTGTGTGTGTATATATATATATATATATATATATATATATATATATATCACTTTGTTTGCATTTTCTTTGGCTGATACCCAGTAGTGGGATTACTGTATTATATGGTATTTCTATTTTTTTAATTAAAAAAATTTTTTTAATTTTTTTTTTTTTTTTTTTGAGAGAGAGACAGAGTGCAAGCAGAGGAGGGGCAGAGAAAGAGGGAGATACAGAATCCAAACTAGGCTCCAGGCTCTGAGCTGTCTGCACAGAGCCCAACACAGGCTCAAAACCACAAACTCTGAGATCATGACCTAAGCCGAAGTCAGACACTTTAACAGACTGAGCCACCTGGGCACCCCATTATTTCTATTTTTAATTTTTTGAGGAGCTTCCATACTGTTTTCCACAGTGGCTGCACCAATTTACATTCTCACTAGCAGTGCACAAGGGTCCCCTTTTCTGAACATCCTTGACAACACTCACTTGTTATTTCTTGTCTTTTTATTTCTAGCCATTCTGACAGGTGTGAGGTGATATCTCATCATGGTTTTGATTTGCATCTTCCTGATGACTGGTTATGTTGGGCATGTTATAATCGGCCATTTGTATGTCTTTTTTGGAAAAAAATTTTGATTCAGGTCATCTGCTTTTTCTTTTAATGTTTATTTATTTTGAGAGAGAGAGAGAGAGAGAGAGAGAGAATATGCAAGCACGAGTGGGAGAGGGGCAGAGAGATGGGGGGAGAGAGAATCCCAAGCAGGCTGTGTGCTCTCAGTGGGGAGCCCAATGCAGGGCTCAATCTCACAAATCGTGAGATAATAACTCTAAATCAAGAGTTAGATGCTTAACTGACTGAGCTACCCAGGCAACCCTGCTTTTTTAAGTTGAATAATTTTTTTTGTTGGCATTGAGTTGTATAATAAGTTCTCTGTAGAGTTTGAATTTTAACTTCTGATCAGATATATCATTTGCAAATATCTTCTCCCATTAAGTAGATTGTCTTTTGTTGATGGTTTCCTTCACCATTTTCATTTTGGTGTACTTCCAACAGTTTATTTTTGCTTTTTGTTTGCCTTGCCCAAGGAGAGAGATCTAGAAAAATGTTGCTATGGCTGATGTCAAAAAAGATTACTGCCTATGTTTGCTTCTGGAGTTTGTGGTTTCAGGTCTTTAATCCATTTGAGTTTATTTTGTGTATGGTGTTAGAAAATGGTTCAGTTTTATTGTTTTGCATGTAGTTGTCCTGTTTTGCCAAAACCATTTATTGAAGAGACTTCTCCCCATTGTATATTCTTGCCTCCTTTGTCATAGATTAATTGACCATGTAAGTATGGGTTTATACTGGTCTCTATTCTGGTCTATTGATCTGTGTCCATTTTTTGTGCCAGTACCATCCTGTTTTGATTACTGCAGCTTTGTAACATAGTTTAAAACTGAGAAGTGTGATATCTCCAGTTTTATTCTTTTTCCAAATTGCTTCTTTGGCTATTTGGGGTCTTTTGTGGTTCCATACAAATTTTAAGATTATCTGTTCTAGTTCTGTGAAAAATGCTGTGGGTATTTAGACAAAGGTTGCACTGAATCTGTAGATGGCTTTGAATATTAACATTTAAAAAATTTTCTAAGTTTGTTTATTCTGAGAGAGAGAGAGGGAAGGAGAGAGAATCCCAAGCAGGCTCCGCACTGTCAGCACAGAGCCTGATGTGGGGCTTGAACTCATGAGCCTCATGTGAGATCATGACCTGAGCCAAAATCAAGAGCTGGACACCCAACCTAATGAGCCACCCAGACGTCCCCAGTGTTATAAACATTTAATGATAGCTTCCAATCCATTAGCATGGAATAGTTTCCCATTTGTTGATGTCACCTTCAATTTCTTTCATCAGTGTTTTACATCAATGGTTAGAACATCAGTGTTTTTGTTTTCAGAGTACAGATCTCTTACCTCCTTGGTTAAGTTTATTACTAGTGTACAGAAATGCAGATTTCTGTATATGAATTTTGTATCCTGAAACTTTGCTTAATTCATCAAGTTTGTTTTGTGTGTTTTTTTTTTTTTTGGTGGAGTCCTGAAGATGTATATATAGTGTCATATCATTTGCAAATAGTGACAGTTTTACTTCTTTATCAATTTAGATTCCTTTTCTTTGCTGCAGCTAGGATTTCTGAAGAGTACTATGTTGAACAAAAGTGACATGTCTGTGTTTGTTTATATGTATTAGGGATGCCAGGTATGTCTCCTGATCTTGTATAGAAGTGGTGCACTGCCCCTGGTCACCAGAGCCAGGCACTCCAGGGGTATTCTCTATGTGAACTGTGTACACCCTATGGTTTTGGCTGAACCACATTTACTTTCAGCCAGTCAGCTGCAATGACTGGCTTTGTGGGCTCAATAAGTCAGGTTTGTTCCCTGTGCTGCTGAGGGGTCTGAGGCCACCAAGTACTTCTAGGTTGATGGGGTCAGCAGTCAAGCTAGCTGTCTGCAATTAGCATGTCTGCACAAGTGCACCAAATGGCAAGGCATCCTCCTTGCATGGCCTGTGGAAACTTTCAGTGGTCAGACTGTGTGTCTGTAGTCAGCAGCTGCTGCAAGTGTGACTGCACTGGCTGGTAGGGCCTCTCCCATAACAGTCAAGGTTCAGTTCCTGGATATGCTGGTATATGTTTATCTTCCCCTATTCCCAGGGCAAGAGTCCCTCTGGAGTAGCAGTGGTTCCTGATGGGGCATGAGCTGTGTTGGACGGATGACTGCCAAGGTGGGTAGGATGAAGGGAGCGGGACATGCCATGCTAGCAAATTAGGTGAAGAGTATTAGTGCTGGTTCCTGTAAGTGTCAGGCTATCTAGCGTGGGGCAGGGAAGAGGAATGGATCTGGCCAGCCTATTGTTATTAGAAGTCTCCTGAGGATCCCTGCTCCTCCAAGACACATTTTTAGATTAAACAAATCTCCTTCACACACACTTCAGGTGCTTTTCCAACTGCTGCTTCTGTGCTGGTTTTGCGGGCCATGTTATTTATTATGCTGGTTCTCTAAAGGCAGGGATTCAAATTCCTATCACTCTCAGGCTTTGCCAGAGCCAAGTTCTGCTGATTTCAAAAGCTCCTTAAACCCTAATAGTTTTCAAAGCTAGATGTTATGGGGATTCATCTTCATAGTTTATGTCCTTAGTGCCTGGAGTGCATGGTGTGGAGTTTGGCTTTCTCACCAGGGGTTTGGTTCCCAACCACATCTCCGCCCTTCCCACTTTTTTTGATGTGGCCTCCTCTCTAGAAATGACTGCAGAAGGTCTGTTTTGCTAGTCTTCAGGTCTTTTTCAGAGTTAGTTACATAGATGTAGCTGTAATTTCTGTGTCCATGTGATATGGTCAGCTCAAGATTCTACTCTGCATTCTTTTCTTGAATAAAACTCAGTAAAAATATAAATGGACCAAGGGATCCAGTCAAAAGACATAGTGTTACTAATGAATAGAAAAACAAGATCAAGGGGCACCTGGATGGCTCAGTCAAACATCCAGCTCGTGATTTTGGCTCAGTTCATGATCTTATGGTTTTTGAGTTCAAGCGCTTCACGGGGCTCTGCTCTGATAGCACAGAGTATGCTTGGGATTCTCTCTCTCCCTCTCAAAATAAATAAATAAACTTAAAAAAAAAAACCCACCAAAATCCATATGAGCCTACAAAACACTTCAAATCTTAAGACAAATCTATACACACACAAACTGAAAATGAAGGGATGGAAGAAGATATTTGTAAATCAAAATGAAAAGAAAGCTGAGGTAGCTCTACTTTTATCATAGAAGACAGACTTTAAAACAAAGACTAGACTTCCAGGGAAGTTGGCAGAGTAGGAGGATCCTAAGCTCACCCTGTCCCATGGATACACCTACATAAGGCACATATTAGTGTAAATAACTCAGAAAACAACCCAAGCACTGGCAGAAAAGACTCCACAGCTAATTATAGAGAAAAATACACCCTGAAAATGGTAGAAAGAAAGGAGACATGGTTGGGAACCAAACAGACCCACAAGACCGACCACAGGAGGGAGAGACACTGCAAGCACACAGGAGAGGAGCAGATGCCCACTATGTCAGGCACCCCAGGCAGGGAGGACCCTCACTGGGAAGACAAATCCCCTTAACATCTGGCTTTGAAAATGGGAGGTGCTCAAAACCATGAGCAAACCATAAGAGACTCTTAAATACTGAGAATAAACTGAGGGTTGAAGGGGGCAGAGGGGAAAATGGGTGATGGGCATTGAGGAGGGCACCTGTTGGGATGAGCACTGGGTATTTTATGGAAACCAGTTTGACAATAAATTATATAAAAATAAAATAAAATAAAAATCAGTGGGCTCAGTTCACCTCTAGGAGAGCAGGAGGATGATTAGAAATTGAGTCCCCACCTTAAAAAGACATCATAACAACATGCTGAGATATAGCACAGAAGCAGCAGTTTGAAAAACTTCTGGGGTATACAGAAAGGAGATTTATTTAGTAATCTCACAACATGTGCAGCAAGAGCAAGGATCTTTAGGAGATTTTCCTAAGAAAAAAAGAGCTGGTGGGCACCATTTCTCCTCCCTGACCCCCAAGCCTGGATACACAGATACCTGCAGGAACCAGAGCAAATATTATCAAGCTTTGCTAACAGCACACCCTGCCCCTGCATTCTCCTGTGCACCTGCCACATCCAACCTGCCCTTGACAGGAGCTGTCCAAAGCAGCTCAGGTTTCTCACAAGCAGACCTGCACAAACATTGATAAGTGTGTGCCCCACCCTTGGAGCATTCTCATGCTGCTAAGCCCAATCTAACCTTCCCTCAACAGGAGTCCATCCAAAGCAGTGCCACAAATGTGGCATTGTGCAAGCAGCCTTGACAATGTCCAGAACCACTCCAAAGTGTCTCCTGATCTGGGAAGAGGAGAAGATAAGCACACACACCACCAGGTCTACTGCAGCCCCAATAAACCAATGAAAGCCTCCCACGGGACAACACAGGGAAAACAGCTTGCTGATTGGTGTGACTGCAGCCTTGGCAAACATCTGGTCTGACCCAACTCAAATGCAAAGTAGCCCCAGACTAGCCCCTTGATAACACAGGGACTAAAAGAGAGCCATTGCAGATGACTGGACTGAAGACAAATGCAACTCAGCCACAACACACATAGAGGACACCCCTGAAGCACTATGTTCTGGTGAACAGGGGCCACTTCAGTACAGGGTACTAAAGAACCTCTTCTTCATAAAGCCACTACTTTTAAAAGCAAGGAACATAGATGACTTTCCCAACACACAGAAACAAAGTTAGAAAAAATGAGGAGACAGAGGAATATGTCCCAAATCAAAGAAAAGGACAAAATTCCAGGAAGAGAGGTAAACAAAACAAAGGTAAGTTATACGCCTGATAGAGAATTTAAAGTGATGGTCATAAAGATGCTTACTGCATTTGAGACAAGAATGGAAGACCTCAGTGAGATCCTTAACAAAAAGACGGAAACAATAAATAACCAATTAGAGATTAACTCATTAACTAAAATTAAAAATACATGATGGAGAGAGATCCAACATGGCAGAGAAGCAAGGGGGGACCTGAAATTCCCTCATCCCTCAAACAGCAGTGTTGAGGCCAAAGGACTTTGAATTCCAAGAGTCCAGGCTGCAGAGTGACAGAGACATCTCCAGAGACCCATGGGGACAACCTGGTGGGCCATAGGTGCGTGACTGCAAAATGGAAGAGACAAATCAGGCTGTGTAGGCACAAAGGGGAGGGATCCCCTTTTGCAGAGAGACAAAGGGAAGAGAAAGAGAAGCTGGGGAAGCATAAGACTGTATCTGTACAAGGAAAAAACCACTAACTGGGATGGAGAAAGATCCAATCTCTAACTGAGGGGCTTCCTCCAGACTGGGGCCAGCTGCCTGGTTCACGCACCTGGGGAGGAGGGGAGCCAGGCCCAGGCTCAGTGGCTAGGTCAGGGGTGCAGTCTGCAGTGGGAGAAAACAATCCCCTCCCTGGAGTGCTGTGGGAAGAAGGTATACAACTGTTCCAAGACTGCCTGCACCTGCTAGCCAGAGACAATATATTGGTGGCACAGAGCTGCACTTTCCCAGAACCAGGGCACACAGAGCAGGACCCTTTAAGATATCAGGGTTTAAATCCCAGCCGAACATGAGGGAGGGACAGGAGTTGGAGTGGGACAAACTGTGCACAGCCCTGAGGTGGCACAGACATCTCTTCCCCTCAACCAGGGTGCATGGAGTGGGGCCCTTTAAGATATTGGGGGTTAAATCCAAGTTAAGTGCCAGGGAGGCACGGGAGTCGGTAGAGTGGGACAAACCACTAAATTTTATTTTTCCCCTACCCCTGTCATTTCTCTCTTTGTATGGGATAAGGCTCTCACATAAACACTGATCTCACCCCATCGTTTTGTTGTAGCTGGTGTTTTTTGTTTTTTGTATTTGTTTTGTCTTTGGTTTCTTTGTTTTCTTTTAGGGCTACTTCAACAAATAAAGCACACCTGGTGGAGGGTCCAAAGCTTCATGACAAATAGGGGGACAAAACAACCAGAGTCACAACAGCAGAGAGCAAGTAACACACTCCAAAAAACACCTCCTGAAGGTCCAGGCCCTGGACAGTGCATGGCCCCTCTTTAATATAGTAGGGCTTGCAGGTGCAGGACACATAACAAGCTTTTGAAACACATAAGGGACAGAAAACTAGCAAAAATGATGCATGGAGGAATTCTCCTCAAAAGAAATTCCAGGAAGAAATGACAGCTAAAGAATTGATCAAAACAGATATAAACAATATAACTGAACAAGAATTTAGAATAAGAGTCATAAGATTAATCACTGGGCTTGAAAAAAGCATAGAAGACAGCAGAGAATCTATTGCTGCAGAGATCAAGGAACAAAAACATAGTCATGATGAATTTACAAATGTTGTAAATGAGGTGCAAAATAAACTAGAGGTGGTGACAGTGAGGATTGAAGAGGCAGAGGGGAGAATAAGTGAAACAGAAGATTAAAATTATGGAAAATATGAAGCTAAGAAAAAGAGAGATAAAAAAATGCTAGACCACCAGGGGAGAATTAGAAAACAAAGGGATTCATTGAAACATAATAATATCCATATCATTGGAGTTCCACAAGAAGAAGAACAGAGAAAAAGGGGCAGAAGGTGCACTTCAACAAATCATAGCTGAGAACTTCCCCAATCTGGGGAAGGAAACAGACATTGAAGTCCAGGAAACACAGATACCTCCCCTCAGATGTAACTTGAAACAATCTTCTGCACAACATATCATAGTGAAACTGGCAAAATACAAAGATAAAGAGAGAATTTTGAAAGCAGCTAGGTACAGCGGGCCTTAACTTACAAGGGTACACATATAAGGGTAGTAACACACTTATCTTCTGAACCTTGGCAGGCCAGAAGGGGACGACAGGAAATTTTCAGTATGTTGAATAGGAAAAATATGCAGCCAAGAATCCTTTATCCAGCAAGCCTATCATTCAGAATAGGAGAAATAAAGTTTTCCCAGACAAACAAAAACTGAGGAGTTCATCACCACTAAACCAGGCCTACAAGAGATCCTAAGGGGGACTCTGTGAGTGGAAGGTTACAAGGACCACAAAGGACCAGAGACATCACTACAAGCATGAAACCTACAGACCTCACAATGACTCTAATAAACCCATATCTTTCAATAATAACACTGAATGTAAATGGACTAAATGCTCCAATCGAAAGACATAGGGTATCAGAATGGATAAAAAAAACAAAACAAAAACAAGACCTATCTATTTGCTGTCTACAAGAGACTCAATTTAGACCTGAGGACATCTTCAGATTCAAAGTGAGGGGACCATCTATCATGCTACTGGAGTCAAAAGAAAGTTAAATTAGCCATACTTATACAATAAAATCTCGTTTTCTGATATTTTTTTAATGTTTATTTTATTTTTGAGACAGAGCATGAGCGGGGGAGGGGCAGAGAGAGAGACACAGAATCCCAAGCAGGCTCCAGACTCTGAGCTGTCAACACAGAGCCTGATGTGGGGCTCAGACTCACCAACCACAAGATCATGACCTGAGCCTAAGTTGGACGCTCAACCGACTGAGCCACCCAGGCACCCCCAGACAAACTAGATTTTAAACTAAAGGCTGTAATAAGAAATGAAGAAGGAAATTATATCCTAAATTATGGGTCCTATCCATCAAGAAGAGCTAACAATTATAAACATATATGCACATTTGGGAGCACCCAAATATGTAAAACAATCACAAGCATAAGCAATCTTATTCTTACAAGAAAGTTGTAATTGCAGGGGACTTTAATACTCCACTTACAACAATGGACAAATCATCTAGGCAGAAAATCAATAAAGAACAATGGCCCTGAATGATACACTGGACCAGATGGACTTGATAGATATATTCAGAACTTTTCATCCTAAAGCAGAATACACATTCTTCTCAAGTGCATAAGGAAAATTCTCCAAGAGAGATTATATACTGGATCACAAAACAGCCCACAATAAATATAAAAGAAGTGAGATCATACAATGCAGATTTCAGATCACAATGCTGTGAAACTTGAAATCAACCACAGGAAAAAGTTTGGAAAGCCTCCAAATGAACAGAGGCTAAATAACATCCTACTAAAGAATGAATGGGTCAACCATGCAATTAAAGAAGAAATTAAAAAATATATGGAAACAAATTAATATGAAAACACCACAGTCCAAACCCTTTGCAATGCAGCAAAGGCAGTCCTAAGAGGAAAATACATTGCAATCCAGGCCTATCTCAAGAAACAAGAAAAATCCCAAATATGAAATCTAACAGCACACCCAAATGAACTAGAAGAACAGCAAAGAAACCCCAAACCCAGCAGAAGGGAAATAATAAACATCAAAGGAGAAATAAACAATATAGAATCCAAAAGAAAAAAAAAAAGAAAACGAGTGGAACCGATCAATGAAACTCAGAGCTGGTTTTTTGAAAAAATAAACTAAATTGATAAACCCCTAGCCAGAGTTCTCAAAAAGAAAAGAGAAAGGACCCAAACAGATAAAATCATGAATGAAAATGGACTTATCACGATCAATACCTCAGAAATACAAGCAATTATCAGAGAATACTATGAAAAATTATATGCCACAAACTGAACAACCTGGAAGAAATGGACAAATTCCTAGACACCCACACACTACCAAAACTCAAATGGGACGAAATAGAAAATTTGAACATACCCATAACTAGTGAAGAACTTATATCAGTTATTAAAAATCTCACAACAGATTCCTGGGCCAGATGGCTTCCCAGAGGAATTCTATCAGAGTTAATACCTATCCTTCTCAAGCTCTTCCAACAAATAGAAAAGGAAGGACAACTTCCAGACTCATTCTATGAAGCCAGCATTACTTTGATTCCCAAACAAGACAGAGACCCCGCCAAAAAGGAGAATTACAGGCCAATATCCCTGATGATCATGGATGCAGAAATGCTCAACAAGATACTAGCAAATCAAATTCAACAGCATATAAAAAGAATTATTCGCCATGATCAAGTGGGATTCATTCCTGGGCTGCAGGGCTGGTTCAGTATTCACAAATCAGTCAATGTGATACATCACGTTAATAAAAGAAAGGATAAGAATGATATGATCCTGTCAATAGATGTGGAAAAAGCATATGACAAAATACAGCACTCTTTCTTCATAAAAACCCTAAAGAAAGTCGGACTGGAAAGAACATACTTAAACATCATAAAAGCCATAGATGAAAAGCCCACAGCTATTATCCTCAATGGGGAAAACACTGAGAGTTTTCTACGAGATCAGGAACATGACAGGGATGTCCACTCTCACCACTGTTGTTAATATAATGTTGGAAGTCCTAGCATTGGCCATCAGACAAGAGGCATCAAAACTGGCAAAGTAGTAGTCAAACTTTCACTTTTTTCAGAAGACATGATACTCTACATGGAAAACCCAAAGACTCCACCAACAGGCTGCTAGAATTGATACATTAATTCAGCAATGTTGCAGGGTAAAAAAATCAATGTACAGAAATTGGTTGCATTTCTATACACCAATAATGAAGCAACAGAAGGATAAATCAAGAAATGGATCCCATTTACAATTGCACCAATAACCATAAAATACCCATGAATAAACCTAACCAAAGATGTGAAAGATCTGTATGCTGAAAATTATGCAAAGTTTATGAATGAAGTTGAAGACGACACACAGAAATGGAAAAACATTCCATGTTCATGCATGGGAAGAATAAATATTATTAAAATGTCAATACTATCCAGAGCAATCTACACATTCAAAGCAATCCCAATTAAAATTGCACCCGCATTCTTCTCAAAGTTAGAACAAACAATTTTAAAATTTGTATGGATCCACAAAAGACCTCGAATAGCCAAAGTAATACTGAAGAAGAAAACCAAAGCAGAAGGCATCACAATCCCAGACTTTACTCTCTACCACAAAGCTGTAATCATCAAGACAGTATGGTATTGGCACAAAAACAGACACATACACCAATGGAATAGAACAGAGAACCCAGAATTGGACCCACAAATGTATGGCCAACTAACCTTTGACAAAGGAGGAAAGAGTATCCAATGGAAAAATGACAGTCTCTTTAATAAATGGTCCTGGGAGAACTGGAGAGCAACATGCAGAAGAATGAAAGTAGACCACTTTCTTATACCATACACAAAAATAAACTTGAAATGGATGCAAGACCTAAATGTGAGACAGGAAACGATCAAACCCATAGAGGAGGAAGCAGGCAACAACCTCTTTGACCTCAGCCACAGCAATTTTTTACTTGACACATCTCCAAAGGCAAGGGAATTAAAAGCAAAAATGAACTATTGGGAGCTCATCAAGATAAAAGTTTCTGCACTACAAAGCAAACAATCAACAAAACTAAAAGGCAACTGACGGAATGGGAAAGATATTTGCAAATGACATATTGGATAAAGGGTTAGTATCTACAAAGAACTTACCAAACTCAACACCCGAAAAACAGATAATCCAGTGAAGAAATGGGCAGAAGACATGAATAGACACTTCTCCAAAGAAGACATCCAGATGGCCAACAGACACATGAAAAGATGCTCACTGTCGTTCCTCATCAGGGAAATACAAATCAAAACCACACTGAGATACCACCTCACGCCAGTCAGAGTGGCTACAATGAACAACTCCAGAAACAACAAATGTTGATGAGCATGTGGAGAAACAGGAAATGCAAACTGGTGCAGCTGCTCTGGAAAACACTGTGGAGCTTCCTCAAAAAATTAAAAATAGAACTACCCTATGACCCAGCAATAGCACTACTAGGAATTTATCCAAAGGATATGGGAGAGCTGATGCACAGGGGCACATGTTCCCCAATGTTTATAGCAGTGCTTTCAACAATAGCCAAATTATGGAAAGAACCTAAATGTTCATCAAATGATGAATGGATAAAGAAGATGTGGTTTATATATACAATGGGATACTACTTGGCAATAAGAATATAATCATGCCATTTGTAGCCATGTGGATCGAACTGAAGGTATTATGCTAAGTCAAATAAGTCAGTCTGACAAAGACAGATATCATATGTTTTCACTCATTTGTGGAACTAGAAGACGATGGAGGAAGGGAAGGAGAAAAAATAGTTACAAACATAGCAAGAGGGAGGCAAACCATAAGAGACTTAAATACAGAGAACAAACTGAGGGTTGATGGGGGGATGGAGGAGAGGGGGAAATGAGTGATGGGCATTGGGGAGGGTACTTGTTGGGATGAGCACTGGGTATTGTATTTAAGTGGTGAACCACACCAATCTACCCCCAAATCAAGAGCACACTGTACACACTGTATTTTAGACTATTTAATAACAAATTATATTTTAAAAAATACACATTTAAAAAAAATATATAAAATAGTGGGCTAGAGGAAACAGAAGAACAGATCAGAGAGCTGGAAGACAGAGTAATGGAAAGCACTGAAGCTGAACAAGGAGAATGAGAAAAGTATTATAAAAAAGTAAGTTAATTCCCTGTTTCTGGATGGGGGGGTCTGTTTGGTCTTAGAATGTTTGGAAAGAGCTGAATTGTAGAGGGTAAAAATAATTTGATGTTTTGTTGTGTGGTTTTTTTTTTAACTAAAACAGATCAATTAAAAAAAAGAACATAGGTTAAGAGAACTCAGTGACACCATCAGGCATAATAACATTCACATTATTGGGCTCCCAGAAGGAGGAGATCAAGAGAGAAGGAGGCAGCGCATTTATTTGAAGAAATAATAGCTGAAAACTTCCCTGATCTGGTGAAGGAAACAGGAATTCAGATCCAGGAGGCACAGAGAGCCCCCCAAAATTAACCCAAGGACATCCACACCAATACACATAGTAATTAAAATGTCAAAAATTAGTGATAATTAGGATTTTGAGAACAGAAAAAAAAATTACATACAAAGGAAACCTCATAAGACGATCAGTTGATTTTTTAGTAGAAACTTTGCATGCAATAAGAGGGTAGCATGATACACTCAAAATGCTGAAAGGAAAAATATGCAGCCATGAATATTCTATCCAGCAAGGCTATAATTCAGAATAGAAGGAGAGATGGAGTTTCCCAAACAAAAGTTAAATGAATTCATCACCACTAAACCAGCCTTACAAGAAATGTCAAGGGGATTTTTTGAAAAGAAAGATTATAAACAGAAGAACATTACAAAAGGAAAAAATTTCACAAGTACATATAAACATAGTAAAAGTAATATATTAATTACTTCTAAAACCAATATGGAGGCTAAAGCATTAAAATCAAGTGTATAAAAAAATCAGATGAGAAAATCAAAATAAGAGGATGTAAAGTCTGACACTATATACCTAAAATGTAGGGGAGTAAAGATTTAGTGCTTTTATAATGGTTTCAAACTTAACTATCAAGTTAATATAGACTGCTATATGCATAAGATGCTATATACAAACCCTATCACAACCACAAATTTAAAAAATCAGTAATAGATATGCAAAAAATAAAGGGAAAGGAATCCATGCATATCACTAAAGAAAGCCATCAAACCACAGGGGAGCAAGAGAAGAAAGGAACAGTGGAAAACTACAAAAGCAATCACAAAACGAGTAACCAAAAAATGGTAATAAGAACATACCAATCCATAATTACTTTGAATGTAAATGAACTAAATGCTCCAAAAGACAGAAGGTGACAGAATGGATTTAAAAAAAAAAAAAAGCAAGACCCAACTATATAGAACCCACAGATACTCATTTTCAACTTAAAACATAGGCAGTTTGATAGTGAAGGAATGGGGGGACGCTTGGGTGGCTCAGTTGGTTAAGTGTCCAACTCTTAATTTTGGTTCAGGTGATGATTTCATGGTTCATGATATCAAGTCTCACATCAGGCTCTGTGCTAATGGTACAGCGCCTGCCTGGGATTCTTTTTCTCCTCTCTCTGCCCTTCCTTTGCTCATGCTCTGTCTCAAAACAAACAGACAAAAAAACAAACATTAAAGAAAAGAGAAAGAGAAAAGATGGGAAAGCATTTATCATGCAAATAGAAATGAAAAGAAAGTTGAGGTAGCAATACTTATATGGAAATACAAAGGATTATAAGAGATTATGAAGGTTTTTTTTTCTGCTAACAAAATGGACAACCTAGAAGAAATGGAGGAATTCCGGGAAACATATAACCTCCCAAAGGTGAATCAGGAAGAAAGAAAAAAAATATTTCCAAAATTAAAATTAAAATTTTGGGATACCTGGGTGGTTCAGTCAGTTAAGTATCTGACTCTTGATTTCAGCTCAGGTCATTATCCCATGGTCATGGGATCAAGTCCCATTTGGGCTCTGTGCTGGCAGTGCAGAGCCTGTTTGGGAGTTTCTCTTTCTCTGTCTTCTTTGCCCCTCCCCAGCTCTCTCTTTCAAAAATAAATAAACATTTAAAAAAGGAAGAAAGAAAATTTGAACAGGCTAGTTAATCTGGCTCAATGCCATCAGCAAAATGAAATTGAATAATAAAGAAATTCCCAAAAAACAAAAGTCCAAGACCAGATGGCTGCACAGGTGAATTCTACCAAACATTTAAAGAAGAGTTAATACCTATTCTTAAACTATTAAAAAAAGAGAGAGAGAGAAAAGAAAGCTTCCAAATTCATTCCTTGAGGCCTGCATTACCCTGATACCAAAACCAGACAGAAAACTACAAAAAAACAAACAACAATTAAAAACCTATAGGCCGGTATTCTGATGAACATAGATAAAAAATCCTCAATAAATTATTGGCAAACTGAATTCAACAATACATTTAAAAAAAATCTTGCACCACAATTGAGTGGAATTTATTCCTGGGATGCAAGGGTGGTTCAATATTCACCAATCAACCAACATGATACATCACATTAAAAGAGAAAGGATAAGAGCCATATGATAATTTCACTAGATGCAGGAGAAGCATTTTACAAATTACAACATCCATTCATAAAAAAAAAAACCTTCCACAAAGTAGGTTTAGAAAGAACACACCTCAAAAGAATAAAGGCTAAATATCATACTCAATGGGAAAAAACTAAGAACTTTTCCCCTAAGGTCAGGAATACAATGATGTCCACTCTCACCACTTTTATACAACATAGTATTGGAAGTCCTAGCCACAACAATCAGATAAGAAAAAGAAATAAAAGACATCCAAATTTGTAAGGAAGACATAAAATTTCACTATTTGCAGATGATATAATATATATAGAAACCCCTAAATATTGCACCAAAAACCTATTAGAACTGACAAGTGAATTCAGTAAAGTCATAGGACACAAAATTAACATATAGGAATCTGTTGCATTTCTACACACTAATAATGAAGTAGTAGAAAGAGGAATTAAGACAACAATCCCATTTACAATTGCACCTAAAATACTAAAATCCCTACATATAAAATTAACCAAGGAGGTGAAAGACCTATAGTCTATAAACTACAAAATACAGATGAAAGAAATTGAAGAGGACACAAAGAAACAGAAAGATATCTCATGCTCATGGATTGGAAGAGCAAATATTGTTAAAATGCCCATCCTGCCCAAAGCAATCTATAAATTTAATGCAATCCCTATCAAAATAGTAATAGCATTTTTTCACAGAACTGTAACAAATAATCCTGTAATTTGTATGGGACCACAAAAGACCTGAACAGCCAAGACAATCTTTAAGAGGAACAAAACTAGGGGCATTACAATCCCAGATTTCAATATATACTATAAAGCAGTGGTAATCAAAAGACTATGGTACTGGCACACATATATAAAAAAGACACATAGGTCAATAAGACAGAATAGAGAACACAGAACTAAAACTATGCTTATATGGTCAATTATTCTTTTAAAAAGGAGTCAACTTTGCTGAATTCATATAACCATTCTAGCAGTTTTGGGGTGGAGTCTTGCAGGTTTTCCATGTAGAGTCTCGTGATATGCAGAGTGAAAGTTTGACTTTGCCAATTTGGATGTTATTTCTTCTTCTTGTCTGATTACTGAGGTTTGGACTTCCAAAACAATGTTGAACAACAGTGGTGAGAGAGGACATCCCTCTTGTGTTCCTGACCTTAGGGGGGAAAGCTCTCAGTTTTCCCCATTGAGTATATTAGCTATGGGTCTTTTGTATATGGCCTTTATGATCTTGAGCTATGTTCCTTCTATCCCTACTTTCTTGATGGTTTTTATCAAGAAAGGATGCTGTATTTTGTCAAATGCCTTTTCTGCATCTATTGAGAGGATCATGTGGTTCTTAACCCTTCTTTTATTAATGTGGTGTATCACGCTGATTGATTTGCAGATATTGAACCAGCCCTAGCCCAGGAGTAAATCCCATTTGATGATGGTGAATAATTCTTTTGACTATTGTTGGATTCGGTTTACTACTATGTTGTTGAAAATTTTTGCATCTGTAGTCATCAGGGAGATTAGTCTGCAATTCACCTTTTTAGTGAGATCTCTGCCTGGTTTTCCTTTCACTTCTATTTTTTGAAACAGCTTCAAAAGAATAGGTATTAACTCTTCTTTAAATATTTGGTAGAATTCTCCTGGGAAGCCTTCTGGCCCTGGACTGGTTCCATGGGAGATTTTTGACTACTGATTGAATTTCTTTACAGGTAATGGGTCCATTCCAATTTTCTATTTCTTCCTGTTTCAGTTTTGGCAGCTTATATGTTTCTAGGGATTTGTCTATTTCTTCCAGATTGTCCAATTTGTTGACCTATAAATGCTCATAATATTTTCTTATTATTGCTTGTATTTCTGTAGTGTTGTTTGTGATCTTTCCTCTTTCAAGATTCTTTCATTCGATTTTATTTACATGAATTCAGCAAAGTCACAGGATATAAAATTGACATACAGAAGTCGGTTGCATTTCTATACACCAATAATGAAGCAGGAGAAAGAAAAAGCAAGGAATCAATCCCATTTACAACTGCACTGAAAACCATAAGATATCTAGAAAGAAACCTAAACAAAGAGGTTAAAGATCTGTACACTGAAAACTGTAGAACACCTGTGAAATAAACTGAAGAAGACACAAAGAAATGGGAAAACATTCAATACTCATGGATCAAAAAATATTGTTAAAATGTCAATAATAGCCAAAGCAATCTACACATTCAATACAATCCTATCAAAATAACACCAGCATTCTTCCCAATCAAGAACAGACAATCCTAAAATTTGTGTGGAACCAGAAGAGACCTTGCATAGCCAAAATAATATTGAATAAGAAAATCAAAGCTGGAGGCATCACAATCCTAGACTTAAAGATGTATTACAAAGCTTTAATTAAGACAGCAGGAAAACAGACACATCAATCAATGGAATAGAATAGAGAATAGGGAAATTGACCCATCAATGTATGGCCAGCTAATCTTTGACAAAGCAGGAAAGATTACCCAGTGGAAAAAAGACAGTCTCCTCAGTAAATGGTGTTGGGAAAGCTGGACAGCAACATACGGAAGAATGAACTTAGACCACTTCTTAGACCAGACACAAAAATAAACTCAAAATGTATGAAAGACCTAAATGTAAAACAGGAAATCATCAAAATCCTGGAAGAGAAAACAGGCAACATCTTTGACCTTAGCTGCAACAACTTCTTACTAGGCATGTCTCCTGAGGCAAAGGAAACAAAAGCAAAAATGAACTATTGGGACCTCATCAAAATAAAAAGCTTCTGTACAACACAGGAAACAATCAACAAAACTAAAAGGCCAATTAAAAAAGGTCAATATAAAAGTTCCAATTATATAATATCAATTAAGAAGTACACTTGAAAGCAAGGGTTCCCAAATTAAACAGAAAAGGCTACCTATTTTAATTGGCATGCAGAAGCCTCCAAAAGATTTCAAAATTCCAAAACAGTTTTATTAAAATATTCATTGCAAAATGCTAATAAAAAATTAAAGAGAGAAAATGTACCTAAAACAAAAGCCTGTAAGACTGATATATCCATTCTGATGAGACTATTAAACAGTTACCTTTTTAAAATAAGACCATCCAAAGATATAGACAATCCTCTTGAGATTACCTTCCACTCCTTGGTCAAAGGCCGAACTAGGGGCCATAGTTAAAGAATATCTTAAACCTAGAGGGGATTGTCAAGAGTTTTTATAGATTACTTCCTGACCCCAGTTAAGAGAGGCAAATAAAATTTCACATTGTCCCTCCCTTTCAAATCCAGATCCACTGGTTATTGATTCTTTCTTCTGGGAATAACTATTGCCTTTGCTGCCACTACCACCTCCTCTTCTCCCTCTTTTTTTTTTTTTTTAGTTTTTTTTTTTTAATTTTTTAAATTTATTTTTGAGAGAGGGCATGAGCAGGGAGGTGAAGAGAGAGAGGATCCCAAGCAGGCTCTGCATTGTCAGCACAGAGCCCAAAGTAGGGCTCCATGTAGGGCTCAAACACCCAAACTGAGAGATCATGACCTGAGCCAAAATCAGGAGTCCAATGCTTAACCAACTGAGCCACTCAGGCATTTCTCACTAATGCCTTCTTGCTTGTTTTTGTTTTTGTTTTAACAGCCGAGGAACTTGGCTTGGCTTCTTCTCTGCCTGGGACACATCAGTTGTTAGTTCTTTCTTTGGCTAGCTTTGGGAGAGACTCTAGATCTCTTAAAGATAGTATATTTTACACCATCTTTGAGAAAATCCCTGGAGTTTAATACTGCCAGAAATATTTACTCCACGACCCAGCTGAAACTAGGCAAGATATTTGAAAAGATTTAATAACTCTATGATCAAGTAACCTTAACATATTCCATCTGCCAGAAAAACACATTTAGATTCAACTTATTATAATGAGTTTTGTACCTATTTCATGGCAGTAATTTAAAGACAGAAGCTGTAAGTTCTCTGCAACTCTATGTTTATGTGTGTTGTAGATATGTTTTATTTTCTACCTCCAGATGATATTGCTAAAATTAATTTGTACAAGAGCTGTATTTAATTGGCTTAAAGAAAATTAAATGCTTATATGAATTAATTCTCAAATATAATAGAAACTAGCTCAAATGTTTTTCAGGTTCACTTGATCTGGGATAATCTTCAGTAAATGAAACTTTAAGTTTGTTGGTTTAATTAAAACAGCCATGTCTTTATAGAGATACCAAACTTTGACTATAATGCCAATAACCAACTTTTATTCTACTGAATTTACTAGTTAAATTCATGTTATATCTGTTGCAATTTGTCACCAAAATGACTTAGAATAATGGTTGATTTTCTTTGATGTCTCATGGAGTTTTCATGTGTAACCTAGATATAATTGTCAAGAACAAATAGACTGATTGAATACATAAAAAGTTTTAAAACAGTTTTCCAAATCCTCTTGGTATGTTGAAAACTTATAGTTTTGCTAAGTGATGAGTTAAGTTGATCATCTATATGATTAACTCTAGATGAGTTATTTAGATCATTTTCTAATAAGATAAAAAAGCATTAACTGTTAAACATAGGTTTATCTGCTTTTGCCTTATTACAGAAAAACTATAAAAGATATTTGGATATTAGTGCTCTATTGGAAAGCTGAATGAGGCATATGCTTCTAGAACTTATGTATTCATAAATTTGCAATTTAAAAAAATGTTGGTATAACCAACAGTTCACCATTGCTTACTTCTTATTTTTCACTAGATATTAAGGTTTCCAAGGGTTAAGAATTCTAAATATTGTATGTAAATAAAGCTCCTAAAATAATAAGGTAAACATCTTCATATACCAGGAGAATAGGCTATGTTTTTGCTGAGAGAAAGTATGAAGAATGGAGATTTATTTTGTTGATGCTGAGGAAAAATAATTTTCTCCTGATTTGAGGCTAATCATTTAAAGAAGAAAAATAAAGTAAAATTAGAGTATAGAAAAAGGGCAGCACCTGGTGGCTCAGTTGATTATGAGTCTGACTTTGGCTCAGGTCATGATCTCACAGTTTGTGGGTTTGAGCCCTATGATGGGCTCTATACTGACAGCTCAGAGCTTGGAGTCTGCTTCAGATTCTGTCTCTGTTTCTCTCTCTCTGTCTCCCCCTTCCCACCCCCACTTGCATTCTCTCTCTCTTTCTCTCTCAAAAGTAAGTAAAAATTAAAAAAAAAACAGTATTGTAGAAGGTTTGTGGAAAAAGAATCTTGGAATACTAATTTTAACATATAATCAAGCTAGCTAAATTAAAATGAACTTACAAGTGTCTCACATCAATGAAATACAGCCAGACCAACACTAAACCATCCTACACACCTAGAAAACTGACTGGAGGATTAACACAACCATCTGCACATCCTGAACCACAGAATTCAGCAGGTACATGGCACAGAGAGGTGAACTTGGGGAGCGAGAAGGCATGGGAAGGGAGGCACTTTTGCAAGTGGAGAGAGGAAGGACAGAGTGGGGAGAATACGGGAAAAGCACCCCTCCCCAAAAGCAGCTGGAGAGAAAGTGGGAAATTGGAAACAGCTGCAGGGACTAAACTAAAAAGGGAGAAAGAAGAAAGGAGAGGATTTAAATTCCAGTAAGACTGTAAACAAGGGGAGTGCAGAATCTGCAACTCCACAGCTTGATACCTGGCAGTGCTCTGGTAGGAAGGACACATCCCCAGGAACAGAGTGGGTTCTAGGAGGTTCTCAAGCCACATGGGGAAAAGCTGTTCCACTCCTGGAAGGACATTTGGTAGAGACTGTTGAAGCCACCTGGTCCCAGCAGACCCCAGAAACTGGCCACATTGGCTGGTGCTGGAACAAGGTCGTTAAGGATGAAGCCTGTTGCCAGATGTGTGTTGTGATTTTCTATAATCCCTGAAACGCTACTGCTACACTATCTCGTGAACTTTTTCTGGGGCGGGCTGGCACCTAGCTGGAGTCTCGGGGCACCAGCAGCAGCAGGGTCCAGCAAGCATTCCTGGGTGCAGCCGACATTTGGCCATTGCTCATTCGTCCATTGTTCAGTGAGACCCTCCTGCAGAGGGGTGGAACGGGTCAAAGCTGAAGTCCTTCAGAAGTAAGGGGTGGGGGAAAACAGCCACATCTGAGAGAAAACTTGGGAGAGAGGTACTGCCTGGGGCCTGGTCATGGAGCGGGGAGTGGATGAAAGCTGAAGAGACTGAGGAGAGGTGAGCAATTGATGATCTGGGAGAACAGAGTTCCAAAACTAGAGACAGGGTATCTGGGTGGCACCATTTTCACTGCTCCCATGCATGCGCATATGCACCTATGAGTGCCACAACTCTCCACCCCACTAGGCTAGCAGCACCATCTAGTGAAGAGTGGAGCCGTTACACTGAGCCCCACCCAACTGGGCCAACTTCACTCTTCAAAAACATGTCTCACTTCCTGCTTAGTTTATGGACTATAAAGTGCTAGTCTGACTTCTAGGGGAAAACGAAGTAATTTCAGTCCTACTTCAATCTGTTAGCAGGTCCATCTATTCAATTTTCTGTCTTGTTTTTCCCTTTTACACTTCTTTTTCTTGAATACAGAAAGAAAATTCATTTTTATTTTCAAGTTTTATTAAAAATATCTAATTTTTATTACTATATTTTTTACTTTTGTGTAAGTTTTTCAAATTCTATTTACTTCTATCATTTTATTTTAGTCTACTTAGTGTATTCACCTTTTCAAATTTTCAAATTATTTCTTTTTTTCATCTCTTTCTTTTTCTCTTTTTTTTTTTCCTTGAATGCAGAAAGAGAAAAACTTCATTTTTACTTTCAATGTCTACTAAAATATTTTTATTTTTTTACTATATTGTTTGCTTTTATGTAAATTTTTTCAAATTCTATTTCACTTCCGTCATTTAATTTTCATCTACTACAGTGTGTTCATTTTTCAAATTTTCATATGATTTCTTTTTTCTTTTTTTAAACTCTTTATTCTTTTTCATTTTTCTTGAATACAGAAAATGAAAAAAATCATTTTTATTTTTAATTTTTATTAAAATATTTTTAATTTTTTCTACTATATTATTTTGTGTACATTTTTTCAAGTTCTATTTCACTCCCATCATCTCATTTTAGTCTACTTTAGTGTATTTTTTCAAGTTCCCAAACAATTTCCTTCCCCCCATTTTTTCTCTAATCTGTCAAACCACTTTCAACACCCAGACCAAAACACCCCTAGTATCTAGCATCATTTACTGGATTTGTGTGTGTGTGTGTTAATTTTTTAATTTTAATATTTTTTTAATTTTATTTTTTTTAATTTTCATTTTTCTACCTCATTAATTCTTTTTCTCCCTTCAAAATGACAAAATGAAGGAATTCACCCCAAAAGAAAGAGCATGAAGAAATGACAGCCAGGGATTTAACCAACACAGATACAAGCAAGATGTCTGAACCAGAATTTAGAATCATGATAGTAAGAATACTAGCTGCAGTAGTAAATAGATTAGAACCCCTTTCTGCAGAGATAAAAGAAATAAAAAATATTCTGAATGAAATTTAAAATGCTGTAACTGAGCTGCAATCACGGATGGATGCAGCAGCAGCAAGGATGGATAAGGCAGAACAAAGAATCAGCAATATAGAGGACAAACTTACAGAGAATAATGAAACAGAAAAAAAGAGGGAGATTAAGGCAAAAGAGCACAATTTAAGAATCAGAGAAATCAGTGACTCACTAAAAAGGAACAACATCAGAATCATAAGGGTCCCAGAAGAGGATGAGGGAGAAATAGGGGTAGAAGGGTTATGTGAGCAAATCTTAGTGGAAAACTTTCCTAACCTGGGGAAAGACACAGACATCAAAATCCAGGAAGCACAGAGGACCCCCATTAGATTCACCAAAAACCGACCATCAACAAGGCATATCATAGTCAAATACACAAAATACTAAGGCAAGGAGAGAATCATGAAAGCAGCAAGGGAAAAAAAAGTCTTAACCTACAAGGGAAGACAGATCAGGTTTGCAGCAGACCTATCCACAGAAACTTGGCAGGCCAGAAAGGAGTGGCAGGATATATTCAGTGTGCTAAATCAGAAAAATATGCAGCCAAGAATTCTTTATCCAGTAGGCTGTCATTCAAAATAGGAGAGAGAAAAAGTTTCCCAGACAAACAAAAATTAAAGGAGTTTGTGACCATTAAAGCAGCCCTGCAACAAATTTTAAGGGGGACTTTTATATATATGTAAATACCAAAAGTAACAAAGATTAGAAAGGACCAGAGAACACCACCAAAAAACTCCAACTTCTACAAGCATCATAACGGCCATAAATTCATATCTTTCAAAAGACATAGGGTAACAGTATGGATAAGGAAACAAGATCCATCTGTTTGCTGTTTACAAGAGACCCACTTTAGACCTAACGACACCTTCAGATTGAAAATAAGGGGATGGAGAACCATCTATCATGCTAATCATCAACAAAAGAAAGCCAGAGTAGCCATACTTTATCAGACAATCTAGACTTTGAAATAAAGACTATATCAAGAGATGCAGAAGGGCGTTATATCATAATCAAGGGGTCTATCCACCAAGAAGACCTAACAATTGTAAACATTTATGCACCAAATGTGAAACACCCAAATATATAAATCAATTAATCACAAACATAAACTCATCAATAGTAATGCCATAATAGTAGGAGAATTCCACACCCCACTCACAGCAATGGACAGATCATCTATTCAAAAAATCAACTAGGAAACAATGGCTTTGAATGACACACTGGACCAGATGGACTTAACAGGTATATTCAGAACATTTCATCCTAAAGCAGCAGAATATACATTCTTCTCTAGTGCACACGGAACGTTCTCCAGAATAGACCATATACTGGGACACAAATCATCTGTATGTAAGTATGAAAAGATTGAGATCATACTGTGCATATTTTCACACCACAACACTATGAAACTCAAAATCAACCACAAGAAAAAATTTGGAAAGGTAACAAATACTTGGAGACTGAAGAACATCCTACTAAAGCATGAATGGGCTAACCAAGAAGTTAAAGAGGAAATTAAAAAGTATATGGAAGCCAATGAAATGATAACACCACAACCCAAAACCTCTGGGATGTAGCAAAGGTGGTCATAAGAGGAAAGTATATAGAAGTCCAGGCTTTCCGAAAGTAGGAAGAAAGATCTAACCTTATGCCTTAGGGACCTGGAAAAAGAACAGCAAATAAAATCCAAAACCAGCAGAAGACAGGAAATAATAAAGATTAGAGCAGAAATTAATGCTATCAAAACCAAACCAAACCAAACCAAACCAAAACAGTAGAACAGATCAATGAAACCAGAAGCTGGTTCTTTGAAAAAATTAACAAAATTGATAGACCACTAGCCAGTATGAACAAAAAGAAAAAGGAAAGGACTCAAATAAGTACAGAATGAAAGAGGAGAGATCACAACCAACACAGCAGAAATAAAAACAATAATAAGAGAATAGTATGAGCAATTTTATGAAAAATAAAATGGGCCATCTGGAAGAAATGGACAAATTCCTAGAAACGTATACACTACCAAAACTGAAACAGGAAGAAATGGAAAATTTGAACAGACCTATCACCAGTAAGGAAGTCAAATTAATAATCAAAAATCTGCCAAAAAACAAGAGTCCAGGGCCAGATAGCTTTCCAGGGGAATTCTACCAAACATTTAAGGAAGAGTTAACACCTATTCTCTTGAAGCTTTTCTCAAAATAGAAATGGAAGGAAAACTTCCAAACTCTTTCTATGAAGCCATAATTACCTTGATTCCAAAACCAGACAGAATCCCCACTAAAAAGGAAACTATAGACCAATTTCCCTGATGAACATGGATGCAAAAAAATCCTCAACAAGATATTAGCCAACCAGCTCCAACAATACATTAAAAAAGTTATTCACCACAACCAAGTGGGATTTATACCTGGGATGCAGGGCTGGTTCAATATCTGCAAAACAAATAACGTGATTCATCACATCAATAAAAGAAAGGACAAGAACCATATGATCCTCTCAATAGATGCAGAGAAAGCATTTGATAAAATACAGCATCCTTTCTTCATAAAAACCCGCAAGAAAGTAGGGATAGAAGAAGCATACCTCCAGATCATAAAAGCCATATATGAACGACCCAACTCTAATATCGTCCTCAATGCGGAAAAACTGAGAGCTTTCCCATGAGGTCAGGAACAAGACAGGGATGTCCATTCTCGCCACTGTTATTCAACATAGTATTGGAAGTCTTAGCCTCTGTAATCAGACAACACAAATAAATAAAAGACATCCAAATTGTCCAGGACCAGGTCAAACTCTCACTCTTCGTAGATGACATGATACTGTATATGGAAAACCCAAAAGATTCCATGAAAAAACTGCTAGAATTGATTCATTAATTCAGCAAAGTTGCAGGATATAAAATCAACGCACAGAAATCGGTTGCATTCTTATACACCAACAATGAAGTGACAGAAAGAGAAATCAAGGAATCGATCCCATTTACAGTTGCACAAAAAACCATAAAATAACTAGGAATAAATCTAACCAAAGATGAGAAAAATCTATATGCTGAAAACTATAGAACGCTTATGAAAGAAATTGAAGAAGACACACAAAAAAAAATGGAAAAAGATTCCACGCTCCTGGATAGGAAGAACAAATATTGTTAAAATGTTGATACTAACCAAAGCAATCTACATATTCAATGCAATCCCTTCAAAATCACACCAGCATTCTTCACAGAGCTAGAACAAATAATCCTAAAATTTGTATGGAACCAGAAAAGACCTTTAATAGCCAAAGCAATCTTGAAAAAGAAAACCAAAGCTGGAGGCATCACAATCCCAAACCTCAAGTTATACTACAAAGCTGTAATCATCAAGAGAGTATGGTATTAGCACAAGAACAGACACTCAGATCAATGGAACTGAATAGAGAACCCAGAAACGGACCCACAAATGTATGGCCAACTTATCTTTGACAAAGCCAAAAAGAATATCCAATGGAATAAAGACAGTCTCTTCAGCAAGTGGGACTGGGAAAACTGGACATAGACATGCAGAAGAATGAACTTGGACCACTTTCTTACACCATATACAAAAATAAACCCAAAATAGATGCAAGACCTAAATGTAAGACAGGAAGCCATCAGAACCCTTGAGGAGAAAGCAGGCTAAAACGTCTTTGATGTTGCTCGCAGCAACTTCTTACTCAACATATCTCCAGAGGCAAGGGAAACAAAAGCAAAAATGAACTATTGGGACCTCATCAAAAAAAAGCTTCTGCACAGTGAAGGAAATAATCAACAAAACTAAAAGGCAACCGACAGAATGGGAGAAGATATTTACAAATGACCTATCAGACAAAGGGTTAGTATCCAAAATCTATAAAGAACTGACCAAACTCAACATCCAAAAAACAAATAATCCAGTGAAGAAATGGGCAAAGGATATGAATAGACACTTCTCCAAAGAAGACATACAGATGACCAACTGACACATGAAAAAATGTGTCATCATCAGGGAAATACAAATCAAAAACCACAATGAGATACCACCTTCCACCTGTCAGAATGGCTAACATTAACAACTCAGGCAACAACAGATGTTGGTGAGGATGAGGAGAAGGAGGATCTCTTTTGCATTGTTGGTGGCAATGCAAGCTGGTGCAGCCACTCTGGAAAATGCTATGGAGGTTCCTTAAAAAACTAAAAATAGAACTATCCTATGACCCAGCAATTGCACTAGTAGGCATTTTTCCACGGGATACAGGTGTGCTGTTTCGAAGGGACACTTGCACCCCCACGTTTACAGCTGCACTATCAACAATAGCCAAAATATGGAAAGAGCCCAATGTCCATCAATGGATAAATGGATAAAGAAGATGTGGTATATATATACAATGGAGTATTACTTGGCAATCAAAAAGAATGAAATCTTGCCATTTGCAACTATGTGGATGCAACTGGAAGGTATTATGCTAAGTGAAATTAGAGAAAGACAAAAACCATATGACTTCACTCCTATGAGGACTTTAGGAGACAAAAAAGATGAACATAAGAGAAGGGAAGTAAAAATAATATAAAAACAGGGACAGGGACAAAACAGAAAAAACTCATAAATATGGAGAACAGAGGGTTACTGGAGGGATTGTGGGAGATGGGATGGGCTAAATGGGTAAGGGGCATTAAGGAACCTATTCCTGAAATCACTGTTGCACTATATGCTAACTAATTTGGATGTAAATTTTAAAAAATAAGTAAAATTAAAAAAAAAATTTTAAATGAACTTAAATTGAGTTTTATTTTTTAAGAGAGAGAGCACAAGCAAGCAGCGGAGAGGAACAGAGGGCGAAAGAGAGAGAGAGATAGAGAACCAGAGAGAGAGAGAGAGAGAACCAGAGAGAGAGAGAGAGAGAGAGAGA